>NC_052316.1:15714795-16049795 GCF_016432855.1 Salvelinus namaycush
GTGTGTGTGTGTGTGTGTGTGTGTGTGTGTGTGTTATCATAGCGAGGCTAGCAAAGGCTGCTGTGTATCTGTTCCATGTTTCTTTAAACGGGATCTCCTAGTCACAGCGCTCTCTCTGCCATGCCCACTGTGCTGCTATCACACTCTCATACACATACTCTCACACACTCCTGTCACTATCACACCTGTCACTGTCACTCCTGTCACTGTCCCTCCTGTCACTATCACCTGTCACTATCACTCCTCTCCACTCTCTTGGTATTGTCTCAGTTCTGGGTTCGTATAGTAGCCGTGGATTGGGGAGGAAACATTGGGTATCTATCGAGCTGGAGGAAAGTATGTCTCGCGGTAGTTGGACGTTGGACATCGTCACCTCAGCCCGGTGTCAAAACACGCGGCATGCGCTGCATTTCACGTCTCTCTCTCTATCCCCTTCTTTCCCTCACTCCCTCTCTCTCTACCCCTTCTTAGTCTCACTCCCGCTCTCTCATTCGGTCTCCCTCTACCAAGGCAAGGCGGTAACAAAATGTGTCTAAACAGTATAGCGATATGCAAACCACATGTCAAAGCCCCCTTTCTTAGGAAAGCTTCATGCCTTCATCGCTATGTTCCTTCCGTTTCCCCACCCCCTTCTTTCCACGGGTCTTTAGTTCTGCACTTGGCTGCTTCAATAATATTTATAGCATGATTTCTAAACACAAGTCCAATGCCATGGGGCGAAAGCTCCCCCCGTACCACCCCATTCCCCTTGTACCCCTCCCCTCTGCCTCTGCCCTCTCCTTCAGAGCTGACAGATAGACAAACGCCCTGTTCTTTCTTTCTTTGCCTCTCAAGCCTCCCTCCATCCATCCTGCCGGCCCGGCACAATGCGTCCGCTTCATCCCGCGGCCGGGGGAATGCAGCCCTGAACTAACAATATCACCAAGGCTGTCTGAATGCCGGGGAGCCCCATTGTGTCCTGGCAGAGGGAAGTTAACACCCATGTCTGAGCCCAATGAATAGTATTATTGTGTCTGAGACATGCACCTCTCCCCCGGTCTCCCCCTATTCGTACCCCTAACACACCCCCTCTTCTTGTCCCAACAGCTCAGTCCCCTCTATGTCCCCCTTTCTCTCCCCTCAACGGCCAACTCCCAACTTCCAAACGCCCAGCGAGTCTCCAAAAGTGTATTTCTTTATTTTATATATTTTTTTTTGTCACAGTAGAGGTGGGGTGAGGAGGATAGAGGAGGCCTGTAGGTTGTGTCGTGGTAGTGGTGTGATGGAGGTATGGGGTGGAGGGGGTTCAGTTCGACCATGGTCTTTCACAGTTGAAGGACACAATGGAGCCGAGAGTCCATAAAGAAATGTCTCCTACTGCCATTAACATAATAAGAGGGCGCTGAAACCATTTGAATAATTTTAGACAATACAAAAAGCACAAGTGTTTTTTAACAAAGTTTAAAGAATGACACTGGCAAACACCCTCACATTCTTCCACATTCAATATGTGCCAACTAGCTAAGGCCGTGAAGCAGAGTTTTCCTGTCTCTATTGCACAGTTTTTGTTATTTGGGGGGGCAATAGCAAAATACCCCAAACTTGGTGGACTTTTGTGGTTGGGGATATACTGTAGGTTGTTATTGGTAAAGACTGTATTTTGTTGAGGATCATTTTTATGAATTCCACCAGCGCTATGGTAATTTTTATAATAGGCCCAAATGCTGTCACTGGCTGCTGTGTGGAGGGGCATCATCAGCCAAATGCTGTCACTGACTGCTGTGTGGAGGGGCATCATCAGCCAAATGCTGTCACTGACTGCTGTGTGGAGGGGCATCATCAGCCAAATGCTGTCACTGGCTGCTGTGTGGAGGGGCATCATCAGCCAAATGCTGTCACTGGCTGCTGTGTGGAGGGGCATCATCAGCCAAATGCTGTCACTGACTGCTGTGTGGAGGGGCATCATCAGCCAAATGCTGTCACTGGCTGCTGTGTGGAGGGGCATCATCAGCCAAATGCTGTCACTGACTGCTGTGTGGAGGGGCATCATCAGCCAAATGCTGTCACTGGCTGCTGTGTGGAGGGGCATCATCAGCCAAATGCTGTCACTGACTGCTGTGTGGAGGGGCATCATCAGCCAAATGCTGTCACTGGCTGCTGTGTGGAGGGGCATCATCAGCCAAATGCTGTCACTGACTGCTGTGTGGAGGGGCATCATCAGCCAAATGCTGTCACTGACTGCTGTGTGGAGGGGCATCATCAGCCAAATGCTGTCACTGACTGCTGTGTGGAGGGGCATCATCAGCCAAATGCTGTGACTGACTGCTGTGTGGAGGGGCATCATCAGCCAAATGCTGTCACTGACTGCTGTGTGGAGGGGCATCATCAGCCAAATGCTGTGACTGACTGCTGTGTGGAGGGGCATCATCAGCCAAATGCTGTCACTGACTGCTGTGTGGAGGGGCTTCATCAGCCAAATGCTGTGACTGACTGCTGTGTGGAGGGGCATCATCAGCCAAATGCTGTCACTGACTGCTGTGTGGAGGGGCATCATCAGCCAAATGCTGTCACTGACTGCTGTGTGGAGGGGAATCATCAGCCAAATGCTGTCACTGGCTGCTGTGTGGAGGGGCATCATCAGCCAAATGCTGTGACTGACTGCTGTGTGGAGGGGCATCATCAGCCAAATGCTGTCACTGACTGCTGTGTGGAGGGGCATCATCAGCCAAATGCTGTCACTGACTGCTGTGTGGAGGGGCATCATCAGCCAAATGCTGTCACTGACTGCTGTGTGGAGGGGCATCATCAGCCAAATGCTGTCACTGACTGCTGTGTGGAGGGGCATCATCAGCCAAATGCTGTCACTGGCTGCTGTGTGGAGGGGCATCATCAGCCAAATGCTGTCACTGACTGCTGTGTGGAGGGGCATCATCAGCCAAATGCTGTCACTGACTGCTGTGTGGAGGGGCATCATCAGCCAAATGCTGTCACTGACTGCTGTGTGGAGGGGCATCATCAGCCAAATGCTGTCACTGACTGCTGTGTGGAGGGGCATCATCAGCCAAATGATGTCACTGGCTGCTGTGTGGAGGGGCATCATCAGCCAAATGCTGTGACTGACTGCTGTGTGGAGGGGCATCATCAGCCAAATGCTGTCACTGACTGCTGTGTGGAGGGGCATCATCAGCCAAATGCTGTCACTGACTGCTGTGTGGAGGGGCATCATCAGCCAAATGCTGTCACTGACTGCTGTGTGGAGGGGCATCATCAGCCAAATGCTGTCACTGGCTGCTGTGTGGAGGGGCATCATCAGCCAAATGCTGTCACTGACTGCTGTGTGGAGGGGCATCATCAGCCAAATGCTGTCACTGACTGCTGTGTGGAGGGGCATCATCAGCCAAATGCTGTCACTGACTGCTGTGTGGAGGGGCATCATCAGCCAAATGCTGTCACTGACTGCTATGTGGAGGGGCATCATCAGCCAAATGATGTCACTGGCTGCTGTGTGGAGGGGCATCATCAGCCAAATGCTGTCACTGACTGCTGTGTGGAGGGGCATCATCAGCCAAATGCTGTCACTGACTGCTGTGTGGAGGGGCATCATCAGCCAAATGCTGTCACTGACTGCTGTGTGGAGGGGCATCATCAGCCAAATGCTGTCACTGACTGCTGTGTGGAGGGGCATCATCAGCCAAATGCTGTCACTGACTGCTGTGTGGAGGGGCATCATCAGCCAAATGCTGTCACTGACTGCTGTGTGGAGGGGCATCATCAGCCAAATGCTGTCACTGGCTGCTGTGTGGAGGGAAATGGGAAATCGTCAGAGTAATAGCTCAGAGTACACTTGGCAGGCAGTTTCTTCCTGCCTGACACACTTAACTCAACATTCTCCCATTTCAGCTTTTCTTTACTCAGGGGGTGATGAAGTTCACATCACAAACTGAGAGGATGCCACCCCCCCCCCTCCCTGATCAAAGCACAGGATTGACATCTGTATACTGTGGGCAAAATGCTGCAAGTTAGGCTCAACTCTTTTTCTTTCTCCCTGTCTCTTGTTGTTTGCAGGAGGAGGAGGAGAAACAGAGAGAAAAATAGGAAGAGAAGGAGAGGATAGGAATTATGCCTGTTTGGAAGCAGTGAATGATGAACCAGGGAGCAGGTGAATCCAGCTGTCGATGGCCATGGGCTCTCTGGCTCCTCTCTTCCCGTGGCCCTCTGCTCCGTGCCGGGTTCTCAGGGAGCCGGCTGGGGCCAGCCAGGCAGCGGCAGAGTGGGCAGGCGAGCCGAGGCAAGGGGAGGCGAGGCAGGCTCTCATCCCCGCTAGCAAGATGCTCCTCAGAAAAGCGGAGCAGCAAATCAATATGGAGGAGAGAGGCTAGCAGGGTTCGCCCATCACTGCCCCCGGCCCTAGAGCCCAGGGACCCAGCGCTGCCAGCTCTCGCTCTCCTCCTCCTCTAGTAGCAGGACCAGAACCAGCCACTGTATGGAGCACATCAGTCAGATCCTAACCCTCAACCACCCGCTTTCTCTCTATCTGTGTGTGTGTAAGCATGTCTGTATGTGTGGTTCCGCCGTAGGGGCTTTCCTGGTCCAAGACCACTTGATAAAACTTTGCCAGCGAGAAAGAGAGAGACAAAAAAACGGACGTCAAAGGTCTTTTTTTTTCTTTTTCTCTGATTTCTCATTCTTACTCATTCCACCTGACTGTTTGAGCGAGAGTTCTTATATTGAATTGAACAGGGCTCTCTCGTCAGTCCCCCTCCAAGCATGTACTGTACAGTCACCATGCTCTCCACATCTGATGAACCAGGATAAAAGGACAATTTGAACTTTTTTCTCTCGTCTGCAGATTCAGAGAAAATCTTTTTCGCCTCCAGTTTTCTTCCTCACCACTCAGGTTACTATCAGAGGAGGTGGCAGAGGTTATTGATCTGTATGGAGAAGGAAGAGGTGCTGGTTTTAATACAGTACCGTTCACTGTCTGATGGTTATTTAGTAGTGCCTGATAACCCATTCACTGTACAGCTGAACTATATTCAGGAGTGAACGAGTCCTGAGTGAGAGATGAAAAGGACGGTGAGCATATAGTGCCTGAACAGTGGCCTGAACAGTGTCCTGAACAGTGGCCTGAACAGTGGCCTGAACAGTGGCCTGAACAGTATCCACTATTTCACTTTTCTCCTCCATATTTGAACAATTATCTCCACACAAGAAGCTTTGAAAATACCTTCTATACAAGAAGCCCTATCTGTAGATACATAGAAATAGAAAACATTTGATTAAATAAGAATGACTGAAAGTGCTGTATGGACACACAAAAAGGTGAATTACATTTTTTTCATTGGAGAAGAAAGGGATTGAAAACTTCTGGGCTGGAGAGGACAAAAGGGACAGAGTTAGTTTGGACCTGAAACAGGAACACCTTCACAGAGTGAGATCTACAAACAACACAATGTTGCAGACTTCACTTGGTAAGCAGGCCTCCAGCTTCACTGTTCTATTGTTTGAGCCTTTTACGCAGATGTGACATGGCATGTGACAATTGCTGGGTGTATATTCAAATGCTGTGTGAAATGTCTTAGGAATATTCATCGTCTTAAACAAATAAAACCGTCAAAGACAGGCTACAGTTAAGCAATAATACATGAGAGGCCTACCCCGGACAATTGTGCGCCACCCTATGGGACTCCCAATCACAGCCGGTTGTGGTTCAGCCTGGAATCCAACCAGGGTGTCTGGGTTGACGGCTCTAGCACTGAGATGCAGTGCCTTAGACCGCTGCGCCACTCGGGAGCCCTGTAAAGTATTGACTGCCCTGTACCCAAGCGTTGGTTGAACATTGTAGCATACAAAAATGGTTGCTATGGAGGGTCTGTCTTCCACCCTTGCTAGCTAGCCAACCACACAGCTAACACAATCACTTCAGACTGAAGTTGGAAAGACAGAAAACTAGCTGCATTTCATTTCGTTTTACCTGTTTTTTTAGTGACATTTCTTTGTATATATCCATAAAATGATGCTGATTCATGATTTCGACTGGCTGAGAAAAGATGCGGAATACGTTCATTACTATGGGACAGAGTAATATTACAACAATGTTGCAAATCCTGAGATAATGTCTAGATGCTTTTTACAGTGGAGATCAAGTTTTATAAATTGCATGGCTGGGCAGATGTGACAGTGGATCTGTAAAAGTAGTAGTAGTAGTAGTAGTGTGTTGCTAGGTAACAGCGTAAATGTTGGCACTTTTTATGAATGCACTGGCCATGTGTATGTTGTCTAGTATATCATGGGCAGGATAGGCTCTAGCAATGGGAATTCCAAACCACCCGTTGTATAATCGCTGTTGAGTAATATACAGTATACACAGCAATGTAGCACAGACAATTCTCTTTTATTTTCGCTGCTTACCTTCAGTGCATTGCTTACCTTAATGCCCTAGGGTGTGATAATGCTGTAATTGAATTGTGGAGTAGTTGCGTGGCTTACAGATTAGTATTAAGAGTCCCGCGTCAATCTGCTGGCACAGAGAGACAGGCGCCACGCTGTGTCTCAGCCTGGCAACGCCGTGCCGCGCGCCTACAAAATGGCTGCCGTTGTCTGCCAGCTGTCTGCTCAGCCAAGATGGCGACTGCGGACTGCTTTTAACGCCCGCCATCTGCTTAACGGGTATGCAAATGGCCCTAATTGCATTTGCATACGCTTGAGTCTAAACCCCCTCTGACTTGTTCTCCTAAATAACTAACACAGTGTTCAGAGAAACAACGCAAGCCGCTGCGTTAATGAAGGCGCTCAGGAGAATTACAGAACAAATGTCGCTGGTTGGTTGAGCTTCCTCTCTTTGTTTCTCTTTCACCCCATCTTTCTTTTTGCAAGGCCTTGATAACGTTACTGTTGCTGGTTTTGGTGTGAGTGAAATATGGGGCGGCAGTCGGCGTCTGCTCTGTCTGCTTGGTCTGTCTGTCTGTCTGTCTGTCTGTCTGTCTGTCTGTCTGTCTGTCTGTCTGTCTGTCTGTCTGTCTGTCTGTCTGTCTGCCTGTCTGTCTGCTCATTGTGCCATATGTGACATTGGTGACTGGCTGCCGTTAGGTAGCCTCCTAACATACTGTTAAATCCCCACTGTAAAGGCAATAGAGGAGGGGAGTCCACGCCCGGCCGGCCCATCTCCACCACATAATGGCCTCATTAGCATGCACAGCACTCCCCGCTATAGGGCCTGGTGCGCTGCTGCACCGTGGGACCCAGCAGTGTACGCCCTTCACACAGCGCTCAGCATGCAACACTGTGTTCCCCCGCACAATGCTGCTGCTTCATACTCCTTTTATTATGCCTTGTCAAAGCACTGGGGATCAGGGGTATCAGGAGGGAAACAGCGGGAGGCACGCTAAATGTGGATGAGGCAATATATTTGTGCTTTTTGGTCTTAATGTGGTGTTAGTGGGGATGGATGTACTGTTGCCCTGGTGTTTTACGCTGGACGGTTGTACTGTTACAATCTCAGCCTTTCACAGACATTTTCACCTGTCAATGCTAATTACTGCACTGAGCCCTCTGTGAATTATCTGTGTCCTGGAAATATGCTATCATCTGCTCTAAAGCCCTTTGATGTGTTTCTGTGTGTGTGTGTGTGTGTGTGTATGTGTGTGTGTGTGTGTATGTGTGTGTGTGTGTGTGTGTGTGTGTGTGTGTGTGTGTGTGTGTGTGTGTGTGTGTGTGTGTGTGTGTGTGTGTGTGTGTGTGTGCTGAGCAGAGGGGGGAACATAGTACACACCAGCAGCCCCACCATGCACACACACACACACACACACACCTACCACACACAGGCTCGTCTCCATGGGGGAACCATGACACGGAACTGAAGCCAAAGTAATCAAATCATTTTTACTCTCGCTCTCATAACTCACAGCAATTGAATCACTCCAGAAAACACTGGTTAGCATTCGGCCATTTCACGACCATTTCACGATCAGACCACAATGCAGTGTATGAGAGTGAAATATGTTTGACAATCCAGAGTGAGGGCAGAGAGGATCCATTGTTGTACATAATCATATAGAATAACACTAGATACTGTACACTACTATACTGTATAACCAAGGCAAGCAAGATGGATGATGCAATTCATTGTGTGAAATCCCAGAAAATTCATGTTCATTAATATTTCCCATGTCATTGTGGCGGCACCTTGAAAATGTATTGTGTTGTTTTCCTCTGACGTGTTTTGAGGGTTTGTCGCCTAGTTGTCATATTACAGTTAATAAAGGACATAGTACCCATCAAGGGAGAGTGACTTGTGCACTGGCAGTGTATTAAATATGGGCGACACCAGAGGGATAAGAAGCTAGCCTCGCTAGGCTATATGCACGTTTACTTATTCAAAGCAGTCTCATCCCTCTATCTCCCTCTTTATCAGGTCGGTTTAATCAAGCTGCCTGTCTAATCAGCTCAGACTCTGTGGGGAGGAGAGAGCTTAGTGGTTAACTTAGCTTTGCCCAGGCTAGCCTGTTAGCAAGCTCAAACGCTAGCCCGACACCCAGGCTACTGTATCCCATCTCCTTTGTGGGTAAAATGGCAGCCAGGTTAATGGTGTTCTGTGCAGCTGAGACGGCAGGCTATGGGGGTGGGGGTCTGACAGGAGGGGGTAGGATTTGTTTGGGGTGGGTGGTGTCAGGATGGGGGGACAGTAGGTCCTTAAAGAGAGAATAGTGTGTCTGGGTCAGTGGGTGTGTGCTGGTCCCTCATTTGCATATTGAGAACAGCTGGGGAGCCCATATGTTTTCAGCAGCGCCAGACAAAAATGACATTCAGACATACACGCAAGCCGACCAAACCCCAAGGCATAGACCCCCTCTCAACACACACACACACACACACACACACACACACACACACACACACACACACACACACACACACACACACACACACACACACACACACACACACACACACACACACACACACATACATACACACACACACACACACACAAATCAACTGCCATTTGGGATTGCATCTGGACATTCACGCTCTTACTTGAAAACACAAAAACACCCGTACCCCCTACCTCTGCCCCCCAAAAGAGAAAGCTTTTATGGTAATGATGCCCATAGCCATGTGTGTAAGTACACCACTGCAATTATGCATAATTCAGCACAAAGAAAGGAGGGACGGAGGCTTGGTACAGTACATCTTGCTAGAGCTGGAGCTGGTGCAGGCAGTACAAGGAGGAAGGGAGGCTGGGTACAGTACGTCTTGCTAGAGCTGGAGCTGGTACAGACAGGAGGGAGGGAGGATGCAGTTTGTGTGGGTGGGTGGGGGGGGGGTGGGGGGGGTTCAAGTTGTCGTATGTATGGGATACACATGGTATACACCGTCCAACGAATGCTTACTTGCAGGTTCCTTCTCAACAATGCAGTGTGTGTGTCCAGACCGTTAGTTGGCAAAGTTGAAGGAGCACACACCTCTATCATTCCACATACAGACATATACCCCCTCCATTCCTTACCATCCTTACAGATAGGAGGGCGGACCACACTCACACACACGCACGCACGCACGCACGCACGCACGCACGCACGCACGCACGCACGCACGCACACACACACACACACACACACACACACACACACACTCTCTTTCACTTCTTATTTGACTTTGTCCTCTTCCATGCTCAAGACATGACATGGTAATTCAAACCCAAAAGGAGATTGGCAGCTCAAGCTGTAGATGTTTTATTTAATCAAGGTATGAATTGAGTGAGGTGGTATAAAACTAGTTTTGTATCTTAGTGCTGCTAATTCCCAGAATAAGCATACATTAAATACAGAATTGTCTACCCATACATTTGTAAAAAAATATATATATTTTTTAATAGCTAGAAATATTGGTGATTGGATGTATTACTTTCAATCAGCATATCAGGCAGAAGAGGTATGAAGACATTTTGCTGATTAAAGCATACTGTCACATAAAACATATACAATATCTATAGGACAAACCGTTCTAGCCACAGCACAAGAGTCATTCTCTTTCTATGCTTCTAGTATGGTATTCCTAGTTTTAGTTATTGTGTAGGATTTGAACTGTAGACCATTTCACTGGTAGGGCTAGTGGTGGTGGTGTTAGTGGGCACATGCTTCATTTGTGTCAATGCAGCCTCGTCTCATGAAGCTTCCCTCACTGTGAGTACCCGCTGCTTTTATTTGCTTAGATATTGATTGAATGTGTTCCACCCACAGAAGTAATAGTTGCTGAAAGCATTTATAGCCATTGTTCAATTCTCCTAGACCTGCTTAGCTTTTTATTTATTTTATTTATTTACATTGCCCTACTTTCTAATTCAAATGAAAAATAATTCAATTGCATACATTCTGTGTTTAGTTCTTTTCAAACATCAATGACGAAATGGGATAAATAGGATGTTTTTTTTCATGCTTTCATCCCAGGCATTTGGAAAGACACATCTGTGCTGATTTGCGATAGGTTTTTATTCATTTATGGGGGTTATGAGAGGGAAATTAAAATGGAGTGCTCTATGTGTGATTAAACTGGTGGCTTGGCTGGCAGAGGCCAAGCTCAAGTACAGGCCTGCGATTTGGACCATAATGAAAATGTGAGGGGCTGAGGCGGTGTTCTCAACCCCACAACACACACCGATCAGCACCAAACATACACACACACCACAGCCTAACACACACTGATCAGCACCAAACATACACACACCACAGCCTAACACACACCGATCAGCACCAAACATACACACACCACACCGATCAGCACTGTACCATGTCAGATATAGAGTTGAATGTGTTCAATGTTTATTAATGTTTATTAATGATGAAATTATGAAAAATATGAATAACATTCCAGCCATTAGGCCACTAGGTCATTTCACTGCAGGAAAGGGCTATACCTCGAAACACTAGCCGGCGTCCATAGAACACACAAAGCTCAACTCAACAAACAGTATTCACAAACTTCCCTCTCTATACTCTTTGGAAGAAAGGGGGAAGTTGAGAGGAGTGCGTTGTGGAGAAAGAGAATGGGCTGAAATAACTGGTACTTCTGGAAACATACCGATGGTGGTGTGATGGGAGGGTGAAACCTAAAGCCAAGGGGAAGAATAGTGTGAAAGAAATTAGACATTTTTTTGCTGGTAAATAGAAAGAACCTGTTTGATGATTTCGCTGGAACATGTAGAGCCTCTCCACCTCCAAACTCTCGGAGGCAGCAGAGATGGCGGTCACCAAGACACTCAGCCTACTGACAGCCAGTCACAATGCGCCACATCAATATTATATTTGACCATTTAGTCTCGGAGCAACCCCAAAAGGGGGGATGGTAACCAAGCGTGGGAACGGGGTGAAAATGGGGATGGTAATCCAGTCAGGCAAATGGCTAGACTGCCCAGCTGCACTGACTTCCATTCAGGAGCAGGATGAAGAAAGACCATAAGGGTCAAGGTCAGAGGAGGGATGTCGTCTGCTGTGCAGACTGGCCTGTTTGGGTGCTGCATCAAATGTGTTTGCTTATTTTATAAGCTGCTACTTATTGCCTCCCGGGGACCCCTCCCCCAGACCTCCACCTCCCCCAGACCTCCACCTCCCCCAGTCTGGTAGAGACAGAGACAGAGCATGTCCCTTTTGGCTTGTAGTCTCGGTGTACGTGGCTGGTCCACAATCAAACTGAGTTTGTCTACAGATTAGGATGCGGCTGTTTTAGTCGGTATTACTGCATTAGCAGACACACACTGATGTCGGTTAACATATGATAATTGAATCTGAAAATAGGTGGTATGGTGAAAATAATTTTTATTCAGTTGTATGGATCTATTTTGGGGACCTTTTCTTTTTTTGTAATGATCCTTAATGACCACATACTTACTGTATTATGCCATGTTGGTAAGACAATCTGCATTTAATGTCACTTTGAAATTTGAGAAATTACATTTGAAGCAGTTTATCACTGAGAAAAGGTTAAATAATAAATATCATTTATTAGAAATGTTCAGATACCCTATCATTGCATAATGGTGCACAAAGTGTGCAGCACCATGCATACATACAGTACAGTATCACTACCCTGCAGCAGTATAAACAATTATATCCCTTTAAGAGGAGGGACTTTATCTCATGAGATGTTTGTCAGAGAAAGTGGTTGACGGGGAACTGAAGACACGAGCGCCTATCCACCCTGTGGTAGATACCATTATTCACATAGGCTTCTGCTTTATTAGCCGGACTGAAAGAGAGCCACTTCTCACCCATCACTTCATCAATAGACCTGTCCCCCTGTCCTTTCCTCTGGAGGAACCATACCCCCTCCTCTCCTCCCCTGTCCTTTCCTCCTCTCCCCGGCCCTAATCGTCTCAACTCACGCTGAAATCAAGCTTAGTAACGGCACGTTTGTCAGCCCCTCTCTCTCGTCCCCCCCACCATGCAAAGCTCCCTTTCTCCCGTCATTCTCTCACCTTGGTCTGCCACCCACCCTCCCACTGCTTAAATCCCTATCAGCATGTCAACAAAATGTCTGCTCAGCTGGGGTTGACACACACACCATCTCACACATTGAGCTTCGTCCCTGCTGAACCCTTTCTCTCCCCACTCTCTCGTTCCCCCTTTCTCTCTCAAGTCCTTCTTATCCAGCATGGCAAGTTGTGCTGTATACCAAAACAGAAGCTGCAGTCCGTTTGTTGTTTGCATGGTTTCTTGTATGGTAAATGCTTAGCAGAACTATTAGTGAATAATATTGCTTCACGTTGATGTTCTGAGGTGAGTTGGGTAAAGTTCAGTGTCCAATTTGCTGATTCTAATAGAGACATATTTTCCTTGCCAAGTATATTTAATCTATTCTACAAACATACTTACCCTTTTAATTGCTGGGGAAAATATGTATAACTTGGAATGAAGTAGATTTGAACATAAGATTACTACATCACAAGAAATGGTTGTTTGACGTCATGATACGTTGGTAATATGCTACTAGTCTTTTCCGTTTACTCCACTGGAGGCTGGTGGGAGGAGCTATTGGAGGACGGGCTCATTGTAATAGCTGGAATGACCTCTATGGAATGGCATGGAAACCACCTTTGACTCCGTTCCATTGATTCCATTCCAGCCATTACAATGAGCCTGTCCTCCTATAGCTCCTCCCACCAGCCTCCACTGATTTACTCCTATAGGCCCCTCTTGTATTGGCATTGGTTCAGGTCACAAAGATGTATATTCAGTCATATCAGCTAACATGAAGTTGCTGCTGCTGCTTATTTTTGAGGTAGCAGCCATTTCTGGCTGGCAAAGCTAGATGGCTGCCTATATTTGTTTATCAACGATGCGAGAGATATAGCAGTTGTGTCTCGTCAGATGTGTGTGTGTGTGTGTATATATATATATATATATATATATATATATATATATATATATAATATATATGTATAACTGTTAGGTGATGGACAGTGTGTGAGTTCTTCAGGGCTTATGCTGTATGCTGATGAAGGTCTGATTGTGTCTGTGGGTACATATGTGTTCATATTGATGCGTGTTCCTTGTCCAATGTTGTCCCTCAGTATATATTGCTGCAGAGTGCCCGGCTGGTGTCAGCCTCGCAGGCAGTAAAAGTGTTTTTGTTCAGTCTGTGTCTCTGTGCTATCGTGTGTCTGAGCTGTGCTTGCCTGTGCCCCTGTCTCCCCCATCTGCAACTGATGTCATTAACGAAGAGGGAGCATGGGCACATTGGGAACCCGGCTTATTTGACAATCCCCAGCAACTGCCTCCTCTTCCTCACTGCAATATAAAGCCTGCATCCTCACCTCACCTTTTTTTTTCTATTTCAATCATTGTGATTTTTTGCACGAGGACTTGGATGGTGCGTTCTCAGCAGTGGCCAGCCTCTGCCAACGTAGCACAATCTCTATGTAAATGTATTCAGATTAATATGTTGCCCAAAGACCATCAGCTCGGCTGGCTGCATGGACCAGGCTGAGGCTGGGAGGAAGGTGTTTCCACACTAGGCTAAAGCTGGCTGGGCTTGTGTTAGATTGCTGTTAATGCTAGCGGCTATGAGGTGGACCCCTGCCAAAAAGGCATAGAAACCCCTGTTAAACACTATGTTTATATTGGACTGTGATTTGCAAATGGGCCTTTGGCGTAGCAACCCTGTGTCACTCTGCTTTTCCATCAGGCACACAGCAGACAGCTACAGATAAAATCAGGGGGTCCTCACTCGGCGAGCGTAGGGAGACGGGGAGAGGGAGAGGAGGGAGGCGTGAGCATTTACATGTTTGTGGGGGCTCCTCTCTAGAGTGCAGTTTGGTATTCATATTGAGATATTCCTGAGTGCATCAACACATCTCACATACAGTACACATACACTTTCCCTCTCTGCTATGCTTGCTGTTCTCCCCATCATCTCTACCGTTGTGAACTTCACTGTGAGCCAGTTCATTGTTATTCATTTCACTGTTATCCTGGCTGCCCTGTGAGACTGACTAAGACTCCGTTCAGCAGCCGTATTGTATAGGAGACAGGTCTGTTGTTTCCACTGAAGAATGACACATACTGCAGGTTGATGCTGGTGTTCCTATTATGTCTGCTGTACTGTAGGAGTTCCACAGTCCTGAGAGGACATGAGCCAGTGCTGACTGTATCACAGACAGTCACTGTGACTGCTGCTTGGCAAATTACTTGGGTTTGATAACACAGATACTGTAAACCTCATCCCCATGGTAATCAGAGGATCATTGTTGTATATATTTTTGTCCCATTGAGACCAAGGTCTCTATCACAAGGGAGCCCTGCATACATATAATTGACAAAATACAATATATTAAAAATGAAAATTACAAATATATTCAAGAAAAACAATCACGTGACCTAAGAACCAGTACTATACGATGTGGCTGCTGGGGGATTTGAAATGATTTGTATTATGTTCAATAGGTAGATGCAGGAAAAATGGAAATCCTAAAGTTGTACTATGAGGCAGTCCACTGAGAGTAGTTTGTTTTTGATCGTGGTTAAGAGAATAATCTTAACATATTTTTATACTTTCTTTCTAACTTTCTCGCTTACAACTTTACTCTCTTTTTTCACGCTCCTCTTTTGCCTCTTTCCTTTGTCCCCCTCACTCTCCTTCTGACACTTTCTCCCTATGGCTGCAGGGACATGGGCTGAAGTTTGCTTTGCTGAGTCCATAAAGAGGCATTTAAAAAAGCTGTGTTAAGAGAGGAACAATGGTTAAATGAGCCCCCCTCGGTGAGGGGCTGGTTCCCATGGGGACTATTGGCCCAGCTCTCCCTGGCCCCCATTCACCACTCAGTCATGGTCCCTTATGGCGGAGGGAAAATCACACGATTCATGCGAAGTGTGATCCAATGACATGTATTTTTAATGAGAGCTTACGTCTTTGTTGGGATGGACTGGACGGACACACTACTCCAGGTTTCACCAGGTTTCTGTCAGTCAGGCCAGCCCAAACTCTCTCTCTACCCGTCTCGCTTCACTCTCTTGTTCACTCTTTCTATATTTCCTCTCTCCTCTCAGGCCCTCTGTGGCCTACCCGGACCAGAGACAAAGCTCCCACAGCCCAGGAGCAGCCTCAGAATAGCCTCAGTGAAAGGCTTTATGCTCCTCCTCTAAACCCACTGCTGGTAGTTACCATGATGATGTCATCAGACAACAGCCCTTTCTGCTGCTACAACAGTTTTAACAATGAAAATATTGATATGCATTAAAAATAAGTAAGATTTGATCTAAATTGAATTTTGATACTTGAGGGATTGAATACATTTACCGATCAACATTTTGAAGTGAGACAACTTACACTACATGACTAAAAGTATGTTCGTCGAACATCTCATTCCAAAATCATGGTCATTAATATGGAGTTTGTGCCCCCTTTGCTACTATAACAGCCTCCACTCTTCTGGAAAGGTTTTTCACTAGATGTTGGAACATTTCTGCTGGGACTTGCTTCCATTCAGCCACAAGAGCATTAGTGAGATTGGCACTGATTTTGGGCGATTAGGCCTGGCTCGCAGTCGGTGTTCCAATTCATCCCAAAGGTGTTCGATAGGGTTTAGGTCAGTGCTCTGTGCAGGCCAGTCAAGTTCTTCCACACCAATCTTGACAAACATTTCTGCATGGACCTTGCTTTGTGAACGGGGGCATTGTCATGCTGAAACAGGAAAGGGCCTTACCCAAACTGTTGCCACAAAGTTGGAAGCATAGAATCGTCTAGAACGTAATTGTTTGTTGTAGCGTTAAGATTTCCCTTCACTGGAACTAACCCGAACCATGAAAAAGTGCCCCAGGCCATTATTTCTCCTCCACCAAACTTTGCATTCGGGCAGGTAGCGTTCTCCTGGCATTCGCCAAACCCAGATTCCTCCATCAGACTGCCAGGTGCTGAAGCGTGATTCCTCACTCCAGAGAACGCATTTCCACTGCTTCAGAGTCCAATGGCGGCAAGCTTTACACCACTCCAGTCGACGCTTGGTATTGCGCCTGGTGATCTAAGGCTTGTGTGCGACTGCTCAGCCATGGAAACCCATTTCATGAAGCTCCCGATGAACAGTTATTGTGCTGACGTTGCTTCCAGAGGCAGTTTGGAACTTGGTAGTGAGTGTTGCAGCCGAGGACAGACGATTTTTACACGTTACACGCTTCAGCACTCGGCCGTCCCGTTCTAGCTTGTGTGACCTACTACTTCGCGGCTGAGCCGTTGTCGCTCCTAGACGTTTCCACTTCACAATAACAGCACTTACAGTTGGCTCGGGACAGCTATAGCAGGGCAGAAATCTGACCAACTGACTTGTTGGAAATGTGGCATCCTATGACGGTGCCACGTTGAAAATCTCTGAGCAATTCAGTACAGGCCATTCTACTGAAACATTTGTCTATGGAGATCGCATGGCCGTGTGCTTGATTTTATACACCTGTCAGCAATGGGTATGTCTGAAATATCAGAATCCACTCATTTGAAGGGGTGTCCACATACTTTTGCATATATAGTGTATATAGTATTGGTGTACTGTAGAGTATATCAGAGTATTTTCCAGTCTCATTTTCAGTTTTTGGGCTTTTTGTTGTAGGACCATACATTCTCTTTCAGAGGCATCCCACCATGTATCACACTTATGTGGACATTTCACATGTCATATGCTGTGTGTACATCTGGAGCAATATGTCAGCCCTATCTGTGTGGCATGTCCATGGCTGAGAACAGTCGTTAAACTGTCTGACCACATCACCACACTCAACCATCATCTAGCCCTCGTCCACACTGCAACAACCAGGCTCACACCACAGGCCCAAGGCCAACAGCCCAGCTGCACTCACACACATCCAGCATATGCCACTCTCTCCATCTGCAGAGCCTTTTTCACTGAGCCGGCTGCCTTTTTCTCAATGCACCCTTCTTCTCACGCGAGCCTCGCAACTAGCTTGTATTCATGGCTGTGGTGGGGATGCAGAATTAGTATGCAACAGAGCAGACAGGCCTTCTGTTCTAATGGGGCAGAGCAGAGCAGCAGTCTAACGGGGGGGGTTGAACAATACCTTCCCCCCTCCAGCCCCTCAACCCCGGCCTGTCCCAAACCTTAATGGGACATCAGGTAGACAGGCTGCACTGAGCATGGAGCCCAGCAAGCCCCCCCCATCCAGCCCCTCAACCCCGGCCTGTCCCAAACCTTAATGGGACATCAGATAGACAGGCTGCATTGAGCATGGAGTCGAGCAAGCCCCCCCCCCTTCTCCTTCTCCCTCTCCCATCTCCCCCAAAAATACACCCCCACCCCAACGCCCTCTAGCTCCATAGACGCACCCTCAGCCTCAGCCACCTCCCAGGGCTATTGAGGGGATCCTAGACACCCTCCACCCCTCAGCCAAACTATGCATAAATTAGGCTGGTGTCTCCGTGCAGTCAGCAGGTTGGGGTGCGCCACACCGGCTGTCTCCCAAGCTGGTCCCTCCAATACCCCCACACTGCCTCTCCTCCCTCCCCTGCCCCCCTGTCTCTTCCTTCTCCCTCTCTCCCCTACCCCCACACCCCTGCCTCCCCTGCCACATATTTCCTCCCATGTCACCCCTGCCCCCTATCTCCCCTTCCTCCCCACCCCCAGTGTCTCCTCTCTAGCCTCCCCTGTATAATACCCTGATAAATCAGCCAGCCCTTCTGCTCCACCAGACCAGACCAGCTAGGTTATTGTTGACGTCTGTCTGGGATCTAGGATCTCCTGGTTGGGCTTTAATCACCGGCAGAGCCTCTTCTCCTCTCCAGACCCCCACAGATGTTCTGGTAATAAAAGGAGGTTTTGTGGTATTAACACCATAGGACTATTCTGGGTTGAGCTCAGCTCAGTTCCGTGTTAGTGCCTTCACCGTTTACTCGTTACGGGGAACGTATTGGTTATTTGGTTATTTTATAAAGATGCTCCGACAGGGTCTGGTGAGTTTGTGATATGATGTACTGTATCTGTTTGGTCCTCTGGTCTCTTGTTGTCATTATACTGAAAAGCTATTTTTATACTGAAACTAGATATCTGGCAGTATGTTTCAATGGTGTTACATCAGCGTTACATCAGATAATTTATACCAAAGGTTAAGAGCCCATATAGAACCCCCACATGCAGTCTCGTCATAGAGCAGAATGATAATTAGGTGACTGTCCCAGACTCAGCATCCTCCCTCCCTCCTCTGCGTTATGCAGCGTAAGCTATCGTGACATCAGTTTATGACCATGCAGGGACCAATGTCTAAGACGAGTGTGTGTGTGTGTGTTTGGGAGCAGGGATTTGGGTCATTGTGTTTGTGTCTGGATCCTATTCCCAGAGGTAATATTGGTCTGGGGGGGTTGGGGTGGCCCTCCCCCTATAGGCTGCAGGCGCTGGGGGTCAGCCGGTGTGCCCAGACAGGCCCTACTCTGACCCCTGACTGTCTGCAAGCTCAGGGGTCACCCTCAACGCTGATACAGACGGCAAATAAACACACAGACACACATCCCCCCAACCGGTAGTAAACAACAACACAGCGTGGCTGGGGAGGGAAGGAGACAGAGATACACCACACAAGACAGCGTCATCTAGGGCTAGGCTGACACTGCATGTGTGTACATGATCTAAGGTCAGATAGTGCTTCCTCATCTTTAACCTGTCAGACCTTGTAGATCCTTTCATTGTCCTAATCAGTCTTTTCTGTTGTCTTGTGTCTTCTCAGATGCTGAGGTTACAATGGAGATGCAGGGGAAGCATCAAGCGTCATGTCCCGTGCAGACCAAACCAGACACAGAGATGTAAAGCCGTCCACTCTTCTTGTAATAAAGGTCAATAAAAATACCCCACCACAGTCAAGAGGATTCAGTTCTCCAATCTACTGATTATCACCAAATGTTTGTGTGGTCAGGTAAGTAGGAGTCTTAACAAGGGAAAGGTACATTTATAAGTGGTGGTTGAAAAGTAATACATTTTGTTTGAATAGTTTCATTAGGTCTTAATGAAAGATTTTGGAACCAATTTTAGGAGGATATTGGTTGAGATCCCAAGGGATCCTTTGCCCGTTTCTATTTCAGAGTAAAGCTTTTAAATGTAAAATCCTTGACTTGCTCAAGTCTTTGTATGCGTTTGCACTGCAGCTTCATTCTCTTACCTATAATTTTCATATCATTGATTGTAATAACTATTTTTGATGTAAAAAAATTAAAGACTGCTGCATGTTTCAGTGTCTTGTGGTAAGAAATAAAAATAAAGTGAACGTAATTGAAAAAAGAAGAGCTGCCTCAGTAGTTTTATTTTTGTTTTTCCATTTAAATTAATCAAATGAAAGTTTATCAATGACCATACACTGCATATTGTAGGTACCGATGTAGGATTCTAATTTGAGACAGTTTGCTACAGCAAGAAAATAATGCTGCAGCAACAGGAAATTATTATGTGGATTATAGTTGAACACAACATTTTTGTAGGGGTTGATACATGTAATGTTAGGTCAAATCAAAGTGGAAACTACAAACTTTAGAAGCAGTGCAGGAAAATTCTCATCAACATAAGAGTGATCAAATTAAGATCCTACATCTGTATACAATATGAACATGGGTAATTTCACACAGGAGGTCCAACATTTGCAACAGCTATTCAGATCATCTCAGAGTTATCCTGAAGGACCAGAAAGGAGACAGTTAAACCAAGTGGCCTACGTCTTTGGTGCCAATTAGGTCCCTGTGTCTGAGAGCAAAGGGGGTGTGGAAGGAAGCTGATGGAGCTGAAGAAGGAGCTACACACAGGCCTTGTTTTTTGGTGATCACGCCTCCTATTGTTTTCCCACAACAGCCGGTTCATGCGATGCCCCAAAACCCCCAGTGCGCTTCAGTGCTCTGGCTGAAATGGGCTCTCTGTTCCCTGCACTGGGCTGCCCGCCTAGCCCCTGCCTCGCCCTGACTGGTAATGACCTGAAATTAGGGCCAAGCCAGGAGGGGAGGCCCTGGGCCCTGGCCTGAAAGAAAGGAGGAGATTATCCCATTCTGCCCGGCCAGTCAGCAGTGGTGGTATTGACCAGGGCCCACCCAGGGAGAGTCCAGTGAGCCGTGAGATGGCCTGATATACATGCTTATTGAGCTGGACAGATTCCCTCACTCTCACCAGGGATAAACCCAACCGTACAAGACACTTTCTTAAACACTGCTCTGGAGATTATAGGAGTGACCCCCCCTCCCTAGATGAAAACACACACAAACTGGGCAGACCTCACCCTATCCTCTGTCTAAACTGCCGTTGGGAGTTTGGCCAGGCTTCTCAATGTCGCTATCCTGAGAGCCGAAAAGGGGTTATCAGGCCAAACATCCTACAGTGGCCTAGTGGAAAACACTCAGAAAGTATTCAGACCCCTTGCCTTTTTCCAAAAAAAATTACGTTACAGCCTTATTCTAAAATGGATTAAATTAATGTTTTTCCTCGTCAAAAACAGGTTTTTAGAATGTTTTGCAAATGTATAAAAAATAAAAAAACAGAAATACCTTATTTACACAAGAATTCAGACCCTTTGCAATGAGACTCGAAATTGAGCTTAGGTCCATCCTGTTTCAATTGATCATCCTTGTTTCTACAACTTGGTAAATTCAATTGATTGGACATGATTTGGAAAGGCACACACCTGTCTATATAAAAGGTCCCACAGTTGACAGTGCATGTCAGAGCAAAAACCAAGCCGTGAGGTCAAAGGAATTGTCCATAGAGCTCTGAGACAGGATTGTGTCGAGGCACAGATCTGGGGAAGGGTACCAAAAAATGTCTGAAGGTCCCCAAGAACACAGGGGCCTCCATCATTCTTAAATGGAAGAAGTTTGGAACCATGAAGACTCTTCTTAGAGCTGGCTGGCCGGCCAAACTGAGCAATCGGGGGAGAAGGGCCTTGGTCAGGAAGGTGACCAAGAACTGATGGTCACTCTGACAGAGCTCCAGAGTTCCTCTGTGGAGATGGGAGAACCTTCCAGAAGGACAACCATCTCTGCAGCACTCCACCAATCAGGCTTTATGGTAGAGTGGCCAGACAGAAGTCACTCCTCAGTGAAAGGCACATGACAGCCCGCTTGGAGTTTGCCAAAAGGCACCAAAAGGACTCTCAGACCATAAGAAACAAGATTCTCTGATCTGATGAATCCAAGATTGAACTATTTGGCCTGAATGCCAAGCCTCACGTCTGGCGGAAACCTTTTTAATTTTTAATTTCACCTTTATTTAACCAGGTAAGCCAGCTGAGAACAAGTTCTCATTTACAACTGAGACCTGGCCAAGATAAAGCAAAGCAGTGCGACAAAAACAACACAGTTACACATGGGATAAACAAACAGTACGTACAGTCAATAACACAATAGAAAAATCTGTATACAGTGTGTGCAAATGAAGTAAGGAGGTAAGGCAATAAATAGGCCAATAGTGGTGAAGTAATTACAATTTAGCATTTAACACTGGAGTGATATGTGTGCAGATGAGGATGTGCAAGTAGAGATACCGTTGTGCAAAAGAGCAGAAAAATAAAAACAAATATGGGGATGAGGTAGGTAGTTGGTTGGAGGGGCTATTTACAGATGGGCTGTGTACAGCTGCAAAGATCGGTAAGCTGCTCTGACAGCTGACGCTTAAAGTTAGTGAGGGAGATATAAGTGTCCAACTTCAGTGATTTTTGCAATTTGTTCCAGTCATTGGCAGCAGAGAACTGGAAGGAAAGGCGGCCCAAGGAGGTGCTGGAGCGCGTGCTATGGGTGGGTGTTGCTATGGTGACCAGTGAGCTGAGATAAGGCGGAGCTTTACCTAGCAAAGATTATAGATGACCTGGAGCCAGTGGGTTTGGCGACGAATATGTAGCGAGGACCAGCCAACGAGAGCATACAGTTCGCAGTGGTGGGTAGTATATGGGGCTTTGGTGACAAAATGGGATGGCACTGTGATAGACTGCATCCAATTTGCTGAGTAGAGTGTTGGAGGCTATTTTGTAAATTAAATTGCCCAAGTCAAGGATCGGTAGGATAGTCAGTTTTACGAGGGTATGTTTGGCAGCATGAGTGAAGGAGGCTTTGTTGCGAAATAGGAAGCCGATTCTAGATTTAACTTTGGATTGGAGATGCTTAATGTGAGTCTGGAAGGAGAGTTTACAGTCTAGCTAGACACCTAGGTATTTATAGTTGTCTACATATTCTAAGTCAGAACCGTCCAGAGTAGTGATGCTAGTCGGGCAGGCGGGTGCGCCAGCGATCGGTTGAAGAGCATGCATTTCGTTTAACTAGCATTTAAGAGCAGTTGGAGGCCACGGAAGGAGTGTTGTATGGTGTTGAAGCTCGTTTGGAGGTTTGTTAAAACAGTGTCCAGAGAAGGGCCAGATGTATACAGAATGGTGTCGTCTGCGTAGAGGTGGATCAAAGAATCACCCGCAGCAAGAGCGACATCATTGATATATATACAGAGAAAAGAGTCGGCCCGAGAATTGAACCCTGTGGCACCCCCATAGAGACTGCCAGAGGTCCGGACAACAGGCCCTCTGAGTTGACACACTGAACTCTATCAGAAGTAGTTAGTGAACCAGGCAAGGCAGTCATTAGAGAAACCAAGGCTGCTGAGTCTGCCGATAAGAATACGGTGATTGACAGAGTCGAAAGCCTTGGCCAGGTCGATGAAGACTGCTGCACAGTACTGTCTTTTATCGATGGTGGTTATGATATCGTTTAGGCACAACCTGGCACAATCCTTACGGTGAAGCATGGTGGTGGCAGCATCATGCTGTGGGGATGTTTTTCAGCGGCAGGGACTGGGAGACTAGTCATGATTGAGGGACAGATGAATGGAGCAAAGTACAGAGAGATCCTTGATGAAATCCTGCTCCAGAGCGCTCAGGACCTCAGACTGGGCGAATGTTCACCTTCCAACAGGACATCAACCCTAAGCACACAGCCAAGACAACACAGGAGTACCTTTGGGACAAGTCTCTGAATGTCTTTGAGTGGCCCAGCCAGAGTCTGGACTTGAACCTGATCTAACATCTCTGAAGAGACCTGAACATTTCTGTGCATCGACGATCCTTATCCAACCTGACAGAGCTTGAGAGGATCTGCAGAGTAGAATGGGAGAAACTCCCCAAATACAGGTGTGCCAATTTTGTAGTGCCATACCCAAGAAGACTCAAGGCTGTAATCGCTACCAAAGGTGCGTCAACAAAGTACTGAGGAAAGGGTCTGAATAGTTATGTAAATGTGATATTTCCGTTTTATACATTTTTATTAAATTTGCAAACTTTTCTAAAAACCTGTTTTTGCTTTGTCATTATGGGGTATTGTGTGTAGGGGCTCTGCACACAATACTATTTAATCAATTTTTGAATAAGGCTGTAACGTAACAAAATGTGGAAATAGTCAAGGGGTCTGAATACTTTCCGAATGCACTGTTTTGGCATTTACTGTATCACGTCACATGGTGAGGGAATTAAAACTCAACCCTAGGTCAACACTATCCACTACAATTCTGAGGTCTCTTGGCAACAGGTTTTATGTCCCATCTAGTGATAAAGTTGATGTTGGCAAACTTTAAGGGGAATCGGCTATTTTATTTAAGTAAATTCAAGATATTTTGACTATGGTTCTAGAAAACCTATAGGCCTATTTGTTTATTGTAAGGGATGGCAGGTTGCCTAGCAGTTAAGAGCGTTGGACCAGTAAATGACTTAAATGTATTTCATATGTTCAGTTATATTCAGATGAACGGTACATTTCAGTGACACCACAGTTACACTAAACACTCCAGAGGTTTTTGCTAAGTCTGCAAATGACTTATACCACAAAGACCCAATGTTGGTGTCTGTCCATGGGTTACAATTGCTGTATGTTTGAGTTAGTTTTTACATTTATTGTGAGTCATATCTCCCTAATGTGGAAAAATCTAAATTCCATAATTCTGTATTTTTTCTATGAATTTCACCTACCTGGACCACAAAATGTGCGACCAGACAACCCCTGTGAACAAAATCTCCTCAACCAAATGTTGTATGCTGTTTGAATTAATTTCCCCATTTACTATGGTGTATCATATGTACTGATCCTATAGCCACTCTACTGACACAAGAATTATATTCTATGACAGCAATCAGCAGGAAAGTAAAAGTAGAGTCCTATAGACTCTAATCAAAGGGATAGAGGTCGGCCATTGTCCTTTAATTGAGGCACTGTTGGTCAGTTAGTAGTGGTAGTTTGTTTGTAGGCAAAGTGTGGCTCCTAACAACCCCAAACATTACTGACACAAAGGATCTTTACAATGACAAAGCAGTATACAATGCATGCCTATGTCATTCATTACCAGTTAAAGCAAATAAAAGAGTCAAAAGAATAACACAGGGAATTTTATTTAACAATTTCCTTAACATAATTATTTTTAGAAAATCCTATCAATGATTAGATGAAATATTATTCAACATGAATGGCAATTTCTCTTTTTTTATTGGAATCATGTATGCTATATTCAGACTATTGACGGAATCATGTATGTGCTATATTCAGTGTTACAATGAATCATGTATGCTATATTCAGACTATTGAAGGAATCGTGTATGCTATATTCAGAGTATTAAAAGGAATAATGTATGCTATATTCAGAGTATTAAAAGGAATCGTGTATGCTATATTCAGACTATTGACGGAATCATGTATGTGCTATATTCAGTGTTACAATGAATCATGTATGCTATATTCAGACTATTGAAGGAATCGTGTATGCTATATTCAGAGTATTAAAAGGAATCGTGTATGCTATATTCAGAGTATTAAAAGGAATAATGTATGCTATATTCAGAGTATTAAAAGGAATCGTGTATGCTATATTCAGATTATTACAAGGAATAATGTATGCTATATTCAGAGTATTAAAAGGAATCGTGTATGCTATATTCAGATTATTACAAGGAATAATGTATGCTATATTCAGATTATTACAAGGAATAATGTATGCTATATTCAGACTATTGAAGGAGGGAAAAGGAGGCTAAATGCTCAGGTACAGAAAATTCCTTTAATTTTGACTGATAAATATACTATTAAATATTTTCAAAATGTATATTCATGAAGTATCTGAGTAGGAAATGCATCACATCTAAATGTATGTCATTTAACCTGAACAAATAATGATCCTCAAATACAAATGTGTATATCTCAGAAAAGCAAATTAACAGTTTCCATTTGCCACATGTTGTTGCCTTAGATGTGGGTCATGCCATGTTTCCTGTGTATTTCTGTTTGGATAATAAATGCTAATTTTGAGCCTCCATTTTCTTTGTACACCTGCCTCTGATTGGTTGAATTAGCTCACATGACTGATCTCTGTACATGTAGAATAAAGCAACATGGTTTTTGCAGGATCCCTTTAAAACTGTATGAATATAAATATGGAATAATGAATTAACCAGAGGAATTCAAGAATAATCAAATTACAAAATTACATTGTAAGGAAACAGATAATTCTCTACTCTCTACTGTAACAATCAATGATGTCAGTTATCAATTACTAACACCATAACATGTACTTCATCTATTTCAAAGTAATGTTTTTTTTGTGTGTGTGTGTGGGGGGGGGGGGGGGGGGGGGGGGTTGTATCATTTTCAAGTTGAATTGACACATTATACAACCATGCAGCTGTTTTTTAAGCCATGAGATGTTGGCATAATAGCCACAGTGTATTGTGGTTTCACAGATAAAATGACACTGTCATGTTTTATAATTACAGAATAGAGGAGAGACCCTGGCCTTAAAGAACTAGGGATGTTATCCCATTCTGCCCAGCCAGGGTATTTTTATTTGTTTAGTTTTTAGTGCACTGATAGAATAAAAATAGTTTTTTGGCCATCCCAATAGGAGAACCCCTTTTTGGTTCCAGGTAGAAGAACCCTTTTGGGTTCCATGTAAAACAGTCTATAGAAAGGGTTCTACACGGAACCCAGAAGTGTTCTTCAAATGGTTCTATGGGGACAGCCAAGGAACCCTTTTTGGTTCTAGATCAACTTTTTTTCTGAGTGTAGGATACGTGCTCTTCATGTGAATACGTGCTCACAGAAAAGTGATTTCCTTCCCTGCAAAATGTCCCATGTTTACGACATCATAAACAGACTGGCATCTGTACAAACCTTTGGACTCATTATGGATCAAAATGAAGTGCCTCGCACAGTAATTGTGTATACATTTATTAACACTGACTATACTAAACATATTGAGTTGAATATACCTTCCTAATATTTAGTTGCACCCCCTATTTTGCCCTCAGAACAGCCTCAATTCATCAGGGCATGGACTCTACAAGTTGTCAAAAGTCTTCCACAGGGATTTTGACTCTAATGCCTCCCACAGTTGTCAAGTTGGCTGGTGGACCATTCTTGATACACACAGGAAACTGTTGAGCATGAAAATCCCAGCAGGGTTGTAGTTCTTGACACAAACCGGTGTGCCTGGCATCTACTACCATACCCCGTTCAAAGGCACTTACATTTTTTGTCTTGCTGTTACGTACGCCTCTTGGCGGAGGGAACGCAACACCCTGCTACAACTCAACTCCCCGTGGAGTGAAAAAGGAATGTGATCGGAGGAAAGGACGAGAGGCAGAGAAAAATACAGTTTACAGGGAATTTATTCTTCCTTAACACGGTAAGGTGGGGAAAAAGGGGCTGGACGGAACCAACGCAAAAAAAGTAAAAGATAAAGAGTCCCCTCTCCTACCTTACCTGCATACCAACTAATTCCCTTATCTTTTAGCACCTCCTGGCGCACTAACCAAAATACAGGGGGTGGTCCGCCCAGGTCTTACCTAGTGTGCATAGACAGAGTAAATACTACAGGTTATGTATGCCCGCAGGCCTCTCGCCTAAACACTCCCAAGGTGATCCCCCCCAGAACAAATAAAACAGAATAATTATTCAATTAAGTGAACAATTTCAATAATCAAAAACACTAAGTCCTATTGGCATACACATAACTCAGAAACAGCAGCTACAAAATACTTTCAACAAAACTTTCACTGACCAACAACCAACACAGGACATCAAAGAAGCTCTCTCCTCCTGACAAAGGAACACTGGCTTTTATCCAGCTGGAGAAGGAGTTGGTAATTGAAGACAGCTGTTTCCCCTGACGAGAGGGAGGGTTCAGAGCTCCAATCATCGATGGGGCCGACCAATCAGCTGCTTGAGGAATCCAGAATTCCATTTCCTGAAGTACACACACACATACAAACCCACAACAACACAGAAACTGGGGAACGTAACACTTGCACATTTACCCTCTGAATGGCACACATACACAATCCATGTCTCAAGGTGTAAAAATCCTTCTTTAACCTCTCCTTTATCTACACTGTTTGAAGTGGATTTAACAAGTGATATCAAAAAGGATAATAGCTTTCACCTGGATTCACCTAGTCAGTCTGTAATGGAAAGTGGCGGGGTTCATAATGTTTTGTAGGGTCAGTAATGTTCACAGTGCTACTGTACAGGGCCATAGAGGTAAGGTGTGCAACTCAATGCCAGCTTCAGGGTAAATTGCACTGATATTAATTTGTGGTCATATGCAAGAAAATCTGTCTATATTGTTTCCAGACCAGGACATAGCTTTCCATCGAAATAAGGTCCATGGAAAAAATTCTGTTCCTTCCTTCATGTTTTTATAGTCCAAGTTAATTTACTGAATACATTTTATTGCTCATGATTTTGAAAATGTTTAAATTCTTACAATCCCAAATCTGATATTGTAAATATGTACTGAATACATTTCATTTCATGTGCTGTTATTTCTATTTTCATGGGGGGTAATTCTGTGTACTAGCTACTGTATCTATGGGACTGCTCTGAGTTCAGGGGTTACCGCCCTAACTCTATGGACTTGTTGGCCCAGACAACTAATGAAAAGAACAAGCTCAGCCCAGGGGCTGCACGGATGTGCAAGGAGGTGCAAGTGGGGTGCAGGGGAGGGACAAGAGGGTCTCGAGGACTGTGAAGTGGGGGATGGGGGTGTGTTCAGGAAAGTCTGAGAACTTGGAGGCGCAGTTTGTCATGCTAACCATGGTGGAGCTATTGAATGTGGACGCAGGGAGCAGAAGGTTCACAGGACCCTGGCTTTTCTCATGCAAAGTCTGTCCGACGCACCGACCATCCCCCTTGGAAAATACATGGCTGTTTAAAATGGGCCCTGTCTTAATGCAGTAGGCAGGGCAGAGCCCCACACATTGCTGAGTAGTCCGCCTCTGTCTATAATCCGTGTCCACGGCATGTCAACAGAGACACAGGGATATGTGGGGAAACAATGGTGCACCAACATTTCATAGTAGAGTAGAGTCTGGAGGGGAGAGTGACTGAAAGGAGAGAGACTGGAAGGTAAAGGAGAGAGACTGGGAGGGAAGGGAGAGAGACTGGGAGAGAAAGGAGAGAGACTGGGAGGGAAAGGAGAGAGACTGGGAGGGAAAGGAGAGAGACTGGGAGGGAAGGGAGAGAGACTGGGAGGGAAAGGAGAGAGACTGGGAGGGAAGGGAGAGACTGGGAGAGAAAGGAGAGAGACTGGGAGGTAAAGGAGAGAGACTGGGAGGGAAGGGAGAGAGACTGGGAGAGAAAGGAGAGAGACTGGGAGGTAAAGGAGAGAGACTGGGAGGGAAGGGAGAGAGACTGGGAGAGAAAGGAGAGAGACTGGGAGGGAAGGGAGAGAGACTGGGAGAGAAAGGAGAGAGACTGGGAGGGAAGGGAGAGAGACTGGGAGGGAAAGGAGAGAGACTGGGAGGGAAGGGAGAGACTGGGAGAGAAAGGGGAGAGACTGGGAGGTAAAGGAGAGAGACTGGGAGGGAAGGGAGAGAGACTGGGAGAGAAAGGAGAGAGACTGGGAGGGAAAGGAGAGAGACTGGGAGGGAAGGGAGAGAGACTGGGAGGGAAGGGAGAGAGACTGGGAGGGAAAGGAGAGAGACTGGGAGGGAAAGGAGAGAGACTGGGAGGGAAAGGAGAGAGATTGGGAGGGAAGGGAGAGAGACTGGGAGGGAAGGGAGAGAGACTGGGAGGGAAGGGAGAGAGACTGGGAGGGAAAGGAGAGAGACTGGGAGGGAAAGGAGAGAGACTGGGAGGGAAGGGAGAGAGACTGGGAGGGAAAGGAGAGAGACTGGGAGGGAAAGGAGAGAGACTGGGAGGGAAAGGAGAGAGACTGGGAGGGAAAGGAGAGAGACTGGGAGGGAAGGGAGAGAGACTGGGAGGGAAGGGAGAGACTGGGAGGGAAATGAGAGAGACTGGGAGGGAAGGGAGAGAGAATGGGAGGGAAGGGAGAGAAACTGGGAGGGAAGGGAGAGAGACTGGGAGGGAAGGGAGAGGAGGGAAGTGAGATCAGATGCAAAGCTACTCCATCAACAGCAAATGTATGAGTGGGAATGAATGCATTTCAACTCATTCTGTTTCCTTTATGCCACCGCCACACAGTTAAAGCATGTGTTGAACTTTTAATTCCCTAGCCATGCACCCCAACATCTTTTCTTACCGTTTTCTTTTTCCCCTCCTTTTTGAAAAGGCAGTGACATAAAGTTAACCTCAATTCCTGCAGTAGCCTAAATGATCTGAACGTCATTAAATTGTTGCATTTTATTGTGATATGATAAAAGCGTTATTTTCTTTCCCAACATTTATTTATTTATCTCACGCACAATACTGAATTAAAAACGGGACTTTACATTTTTTACGCAATTAGATATATGGAGGGAAAAAACACTGGTGTTTTCCTCATTACACTGAGTGTTCAAAACCTTCAAAACCTCAATCCTAATATTGATTTGCAACCCCTTTTGCCACCCGAACAGCCTCAATTCGTCGGCCATGGACTCTACAAGTTGTCGAAAGCGTTCCATAGAGATGCCGGCCCATTTTGACTCCAATGCTTCCCACAATTGTGTCAAGTTGACCGGATGTTCTTTGGGTGGTGGACCATTCTTGATACACACCCAGCAGCATTACAGTTCTTGACACACTCAAACCAGTGCGCCTGGCACCTACTATCATAGCCTGTTCAAAGGCACTTAAATATTTTGTCTTGCCCACTCACCCTCTGAATGGCACACATACACAATCCATGTCTCAATTGTCTCAAGGCTTAAAAATCCTTCTTTAACCTGTCTCCTCCCCTTCATCTACACTGACAGAAGTGGATTTAACAAGTGACATCAATAAGGGACCACAGCTTTCATCTGGATTCACCTGGTCAGTCTATGTCATGGAAAGAGCAGGTGTTCCTAATGTTTTGTACACTCAGTGTAGGTTTTCCATTGATGGAGTGTCATTGAAGTATATGGAGCAGCTGCAGTCTCCTCTCTGTTTTCTGTTTTCTCTTCTCATTCTTTTAAGGCTCTGTGGAGCTGCAACTCATTTGCTCTTAGTCCAGTGGATGTCAGCATTAAACAGATTTAGTTACATGTTAAATGTCTTCTATGGGGAAAATGTAATTTATATTAAACATTCAAATTCAAGAACTAAATGTATTTTCATTCGTATTTACACTCTTACTATGAAAATAGACATACTTCCACTAAGGGCTTCAAGTTTAAGTTGGAATTTGGAATAGGAGCCCTATTGAAGTGTGTGTGTGTGTGTGTGTGTGTGTGTGTGTGTGTGTGTGTGTGTGTGTGTGTGTGTGTGTGTGTGTGTGTGTGTGTGTGTGTGTGTGTGTGTGTGTGTGTGTGTGTGTGTGTGTGTGTGTGTGTGTGTGTGTGTGTGTGTGTTTGCGTGTGTGCATGTGCGTGTGACAGAGGGAGATGAGAGAAAAAGGGAGAGAAAGAGAGAGAGAGAAATAAAAATGTAGAGAGTGAGTGGGGGTATATAACTAGATTTATGTGTGCTTAGTTCTAGACCAGTGAGGGAGTTTCCATTTGTGAGCATGACCCCTCCCCTGCACTTGGAACAGCAGTATGGAGGCTGTATTTGATTGAGTGAAGCCCAGTGCAGCCTGAACACTCCCTCTAATGGAAGTATTGAGCCCAGCAGCTCCGTAATGCAGTGACCTCAGTGCTTTTACAACGCTGCCAGCCGATAAGTGGCAATATGCTGTATCTTATAGAATTAACAAGACTGAGGTAGGGAGAGTGGGCTGGGGCTGAGGTGGGGGAGGCGACATCTTATAGCACTTGAGAATATCGCCTGTATGAATGAAGGGATTTATCCCACATTCTTGACTGAGACTTTATTGTCTTGTGCATTTTGATTTGATATTTTTTCTCACTGTCCTTCTTGCTGTTTTAGAGGGTTTTCCTGGCTACCTTTACAAGGCTATTTATGTTCCCCATAATGTTTTTCGAGGCGTTTTTAATGCGGTGGAATGTATGAAAGCTACTGTAGGAGTGGCCGTTGCTTTTGAACCTGACAGTGGCTGGCTATCAAAGTGACTGCACAGGATTTTACCCAGCATGCCTTTGCAGTGCCACAGGGTTGTCTGTCTCCACTGATGGGCAGCCATATTCGACCCCTCTACTGAGCCTCTACGCTCTGGGTATAGGCTCAAAGTTAACAATACGCCGTTCCACGTTGCTCCGTTTTGCATTGTATCCCTACATGTCTATACCTGGTAATGTAGCATGTGTCAAAATCCGACTGCATTTTCAAGGGAGCGCAGTGGACCCAATGCACCCTCATCTGGAAAGGCACCCGCAGCCGTTGTATTATTCTGTGGGAAACGATATTAACCAGACATGTTTCCTCTGTCTTGACACATTCAAATCAGATGCATTTCCAAGCAGCTTTTATTCCTGCATACCTCCCAGTATAACCTCCTCACCTCTCCCACACAGCCATGGGATATGAGGGGAGAGAGAACCGGGGTGCGGATGTGTGAACCGTCATTGTTTGCTGCCTGCGTTCCAGGCTGGATAGCAAATTATTCATGCATGATTTGAATAAATGCAAATTCGTCCATCTCCTTTCTGGCACAGTTACCTATGGCAACCGCGCCTTCACCAAGCATCCCTGTCCCCGCCCCACTCTCACAATCCCAAGCCCCCTCCGCCTATTTTATTGCCTGGTTCTATTGTTTAGATTGTGGCGATACCAGGGTGGCTGCTCACTGTTGGGTGGCAAGGTATCCCAGAATTCACAGTCAAGGTCAAGGGCAGAAGGAGGGAGGCAGAGAGGCAGAGAGGTAGGGAGGCAGAGAGGTAGGAATGCAGAGAGGCAGGGAGGGATAGAGACAGGGTCCTCTCTCCAGCCAAGCGGTCAGTCAGTCAGTCTGTCAGGCTGCAGCAGACACCCAGGCTTACACCCACTGGTGTATATCATTAACTGGAGAGGGGTGAGGTGGCGCTATCGCTCCACATTGGCCACAGTATCATCTCAACCATACTTTGAGGATCACAGCACATGCGCAGTCCATTTAGTGGACAGACTGAGGCAATACCACTCCTCTCATCTTTTGAGACCCGTGGCCAAAGCACACTGAAGCAAATGCATTTGCTGAATAAAAGATTCCGAGATAACGCAGAAGGTGAAGGTATACTTTTTTGGGCTGGAATTTGCCTGGTAATTTAAGGGACTACTACAATTGTTGTTTTAAATGTAGTTTTTTTCATCTCTTTCTAAAATGAATTGAGATATCTGCTATGGTTATCTGTGCTTGTGAGGCAGGTATGCCCTTAAGTGCAGCGTCAGTTCAGTTCAGCTCTGACATTGTGACACCTCACAGGATGACTTATAATTGCTAAGCTTTGGTAAAAAGCTTTAGGGAATAAAAACATTTATATCAAAGAAAGAACTCAAGGTTGTAAGTCTCTATGAAATGATGCATGACTCGGCTGAACTGCAGTTTTTCTGTGTAACTACAAAGACTGGAACGGGTTTGAGCCCAATTACGATGTTCAAAAAAAAAATACAATGTATCTTTTGAAGATGTTTAAGATATTTTCATGATATTTATTCAGCAACTGTGGTCCTCTTGATATCAAGAGCTTGGGACTATAAGGTTCTATATGCAAAAAGATGATTCTCAGACAATTGGCTTTAAAGTACAGAACCCTCATCAGTTTGAAAGGTGTCGGCAATTTTCTTTATCTTGTGTTCTTTTGAACTTATCAACATGAATTGGGGTATTTAGAGTACTATAAAGGTAGACAACATTGAACAGAAAAAGGCTGTGTCAATAACTAAATGTTGCCAAAAATGCTTTATAGAACCTTATAGTCCCAATCTCTCAATATGTAGAATAACCAAACAGTATATATTTTTTTACTGCGCTGCAGTTTTGCATTGTAAATGTACTTTTAATCCATCTATTTGCATATTTCAAGACGTGGCATATGAGGGTGGGACTGGACCATACCCAATGGACTGGACCATACTTTTCTCATCAATCATTTTGAAAAAAACTTTGACGTAAAAACTGGAAATCAAATGATCCTCCATCGTTAAGACAGTGGATGAATCAAATGCATTATTATTTAAATATTGAAAAAATGTGGGCTACAGAGAGAATCAGAACAATGTAATTTGAGGCCATGTGGCATTGTGCTACAAGCACTGGAAAGTTCCAGGGGATGAAGGGGGAGTGTAGTTGAGATATACGTGATGTGTATGGTTGAGACATACGTGATGTGTATGGTTGAGACATACGTGATGTGTATGGTTGAGATATACATGATGTGTATGGTTGAGACATACGTGATGTGTATGATTGAGATATACGTGATGTGTATGGTTGAGACATACGTGATGTGTATGGTTGAGACATACGTGATGTGTATGGTTGAGACATACGTGATGTGTATGGTTGAGACATACGTGATGTGTATGGTTGAGACATACGTGATGTGTATGGTTGAGACATACGTGATGTGTATGGTTGAGACATACGTGATGTGTATGGTTGAGACATACGTGATGTGTATGGTTGAGACATACGTGATGTGTATGGTTGAGATATACGTGATGTGTATGGTTGAGATATACGTGATGTGTATGGTTGAGACATACGTGATGTGTATGGTTGAGATATACGTGATGTGTATGGTTGAGACATACGTGATGTGTATGGTTGAGATATACGTGATGTTTATGGTTGCGGTGGGAACAGGTGGGTCTGAGCAGGTGTGATGTCATTGATGTTTGTTGAAATTTCTGTGAGTCTGTTAAATTCTCTTTTGTTTATGTATGTTTTATATTGTTAGAAAGTACAATTTTACAACAACAAAAAATAAAAAGGATTTGCACTGCACACTGGTGGGTGTAGAATCATGTATAAAGGTCTAATTTTAGTAATAACAATGACCCTACTCAAACCCCACAGTGACCAGTGTGAAGGTCAAATTCAGGGCAGGCAGGCAGGTTGTGATCAGAGGCTGAACTAACTAACTACTGCCATCTAGTGATACTTTACATCAACCTACTGCCTATGGCTCCAATGCCACAATCAGAGGTCAAGTCAACATATAACGAACAATGGTACTTTCTAATGATTTTCTAATGAAAAACTACAGTTACTTTAATATTATTTTCCATTTGGACAGTCTTATTTCAGGTCAACAAATTATGACTTGAATTCCAGTCTACCAGATAATAAAATCTGGTAGACTGGTGTTCTGCACATACGGTGTACCGTTTCAGCCACAGCTTTCAGTTTGCTGAACACTTGGCTCCACCTTGTGGACAAAGGGAGATATTGTTTTGTGTTACGAAAATACGTATATTTCATGTACGGTAGCGATTAAATCAAATCAAGTTTTATTAGTCAAATGTGCCGAATACAACAGGTGTAGACCTTACAGTGAAATGCTTACTTACAAGCCCCTAACCAACAATGCAGTTTAAATAATATGAATAAGAATAAGAAATAAAAGGAACAAGTAATTAAAGAGCAGCAGTAAAATAACAATAGCGAGACTATTAACAGGGGGTACCGGTACAGAGTCAATGTGCAGGGGCACCGGTTAGTTGTAATTGAGGTAATATGTATATGTAGGTGCATAGATAATAACAGAGAGTAGCAGCGGCGTAAAAGAGGGGGTGGGCGGTTGGGGGCAATGCAAATAGTCTGGGTATCCATTTGATTAGATGTTCAGGAATCTTATGGCATGGGGGTAGAAGCTAAGCCTCTTGGACCTAGACTTGGCACTACGGTACCGCTTGCCGTGCGGTAGCAGAGAGAACAGTCTATGACTAGGGTGGCTGGAGTCGTTGACCATTCTCAGGGCCTTCCTCTGACACCGCCTGGTATAGAGGTCCCGGATGGCAGGAAGCTTGGCCCCAGGGATGTACAGGGCCGTACGCACTACCCTCTGTAGTGCCTTGCGGTTGGAGGCCGAGCAGTTGCCATACCAGGCAGTGATGCAACCAGTCAGGATGCTCTCGAAGGTGCAGCTGTAGAACCTTTTGAGGATCTGAGGACCCATGCCAAATCTTTTTAGTTTCCTGAGGGGGGATAGGTTTTGTCGTGCCCTCTTCACAACTGTCATGGTGTGCTTGGACCATGTTAGTTTGTTGGTGATGTGGACAACAAGGAACTTGAAGCTCTCAACCTGCTCCACTACAGCCCCGTCGATGAGAATGGGGGTGTGCTCTGTCCTGGTTTTCCTGTAGTCCACAATCATCTCCTTAGTCTTGATCATGTTGAGGGAGAGGTTGTTGTCCTGGCACCACACGGCCAGGTCTCTGACCTCCTCCCTATAGGCTGTCTCGTTGTTGTCGGTGATCAGGCCTACCACTGTTGTGTCATCGGCAAACTTAATGATGGTGTTGGAATCGTGCCTGGCAGTGCAGTCATGAGTGAACAGGGAGTACAGGAGGGGACTGAGCACTCACCCCTGAGGGGCCCTGTGTTGAGGATCAGTGTGCCGGATGTGTTGTTACCTACCCTTACCACCTGGGGGCGGCCCGTCAGGAAGTCCAGGATCCAGTTGCAAAGGGAGGTGTTTAGTCCCAGGGTCCTTAGCTTAATGATGAGCTTTGAGGGCAGTATGGTGTTGAACGCTGAGCTGTAGTCAGTGAATAGCATTCTCACATAGGTGTTCCTTTTGTCCAAGTTGGAAAGGGCAGTGTGGAATGCAATAGAGATTGCATCATCTGTGGATCTGTTAGGGCAGTATGCAAATTGGAGTGGGTCTAGGGTTTCTGGGATAATGGTGTTGATATGAGCCATGACCAGCCTTTCAAAGCTTCATGGCTACAGACGTGAGTGCTACGGGTCGGTAGTCATTTAGGCAGGTTACCTTAGTGTTCTTGGGCACAGGGACTATGGTGGTCCCCATGAAACATGTTGGTATTACAGACTCAGACAGGGAGTGTGAAAATGTCAGTGAAGACACTTGCCAGTTGGTCAGCGCATGCTCGCAGTACACGTCCTGGTAATCTTCCCTTTGTAGTCTGTAACGGTTTGCAAGCCCTGCCACATCCAACGAGTGTCGGAGCCAGTGTTGTCAAGGGCTAAAACGAAACTGTGTACTGTTGGGGTTACTCGTGGACCAGGGTTGGGAAACACTGCTATAAATGAATCATTCATAAAAAATATTGCAATTAGACGTCAAGTTTAGTAATTAATACAGGATGTGTTTTTAGCATAATTTGTGTTGATCAATGGTTATTTCACATATACACTGATCTCGAGAAGTACGTTTTTTAGTATATTAATATATTCAAGAAATCAATATCAAATCAAACAAATAAAATTTTATTGGTCACATACACATATTTAGCAGATGTTATTGCGGGTGTAGCGAAATTCTTGTGTAAAGTATCAATAAACATAGAAACAGATTTATGACAAACTGGATTTCCTTCACAATAAGACTACAGATAAAGACTACCTTAATATTAGAAATATACCGATTATATATTTATTCCTTAGTCTACATGTAGTGGGCAAATATGGATGATATCCATTAGATTCCAGTTAGACACTACAACTCTGTATTTCTAGACACCATAGTGAAACTGTGCAGTCAGGCTGAAATGATTACTGACTGTGAAGGAGTAGCCTTCACTGTAAAATGAATGAATGTATTTATTGTGTGTTTATATATCTAGGATCCTAGCTAAATTGTCAATCCATTATCACATGCAAATCCAGTTAATTCATCTTTATTCATCAGCACAACCTTTAACTGGTGGTTTGAACGTTAGAATGAGTGACATGTCCCTTTATTGTCAGCTGACTGCTTGCTAGCCTTGCTAATATGCTGATTGCACACACCTGTGGCCTCCTGCCTGAAACGCTTCCGTTTGTTTAAATGGAGGATGGCATTCAGTGTGTGAGGGACTGCAGGCATGTTGTTAATAAAAATAAACTATTTATGATATCACCATCTCTGTCTCATCAACGTGAGGGCATTATTGCACACCGACGGTCAGGTCCAATGGAGAATAAATACAAAATAATGTTATACTAATGCAATTGCTCAGATAAACCAAATTTAACAATTTAAAAAAACTTTTTTTTAAATAGGGGTAAAAATTATCACTCGTTTTCAAAACTCGCCTTGCGAGGAGAGTGTCACAGGGCCTTTTTCTAAAATGTTTTATGAGATTGGAGAACACATTGGGAGGGATCTCAGACTATTCCTCCATACAGAATCCTTCCAGATACTTGATATCCTTCGTCTGCCCTCTTCAATTTAAACCAGTCCGGAGACTGAGATGGCCATTGCAAAATGTTGATTTTTGTGGTCAATTAACCATTACTTTGTGGATTTTGATGTGTGCTTGGGGTTATCGTCTTGCTGGAAGATCCACTTGTGGATAAGTTTCAGCATCCTCGAAGAGGCAATCAGGTTTTTGGCTAAAATGTCCTTGTACTAGGTAAAGTTCATGCTGCCGTTGACCTTAACAAGAGCCCCAGAACCAGTGGAAGCAAATTAGCCCAATAACATCAAAGATCCACCACCATATGGAACTGTAGGTGTTTTTTAAAATCTTTATATGCATCATTCTGTGGAAGCCTAGAGCTTTATTGTCATGTCATCTGACCATAGCAAAGGTTCCGAACCAACTGCCAAAGCCATTTAGCAATCTCCATTTGTTAGATGACATGCCAATTGAGCTCTTTGGCCACGCACACCAGTTAATTGACCACAAAAATCAACATTTTGCAATGGCCATCAGTCTCCGGACTTGAACCACATGAAAAACCTGTGGTTTTAATTGAAAAGGGTAGCCCATAAGCGCAGATGAAGGATATCAAGGATCTGGAAATATTCTGTACGGAGGAATGGTCCAAGTTCCCTCCCAATGTGTTCTCCAATCTCATAAAACATTTTAGAAAAGGCTCAGTGTCATTATCATCGCAAGGAGAGGTATTGAAAACAAGTGTGGCAATAATTTTGACCTATCTTTTTTGGAGAAAAAATATTACTTGATAAACAAAGTCTCTTTCTCTGAGCAATTGTATTAGTATAAAATAGAATTTTCTCATTTTTGAGCATACAATATAGCTCAGTACTTGTATTTATTTTATACAGTATTTTTTGCTCATCTTTATCAAGGGTGGCAATACTTTTCCTGACAGTACATTCCATCTTGGCACGTCATAAAATTGACATTTTTAACCGTAAAAAAACAGCAACAAGCTCTTTGGAACAAGACTACATTCCCAACTACCAGCAATCAAGAAACTATCAACAATCAGATTATATTGTCTGGCAGCAAGGCCCACTAGGTGACTCTTCCATGAAACGTTGATGCTAAATGCAAAAGTGAGCAGAGCAGCGGATTACAGCTGCAACAAGCCCTGAAATAATCAAGAAAAAAAGCAGCAATGCATGTTTGAAAATATAAGTGAATCTTCAGTTTAAAGCAACAGAAAACATTGTGAGCATAGTTGATCAAATTCCATACTAAAATGAACCGATTGTAAAGTTCTTCGCCTCTGAATATCTCCAGCCACATTAAGTGCCCTTACCAGAGATAATACCACAATCTCAAACAAATATCAGGACTGGAAATGTAAAATCATTCACATTCTCATACTGCAAACTCATGCACACATCTACCCTGTTTGAGGACACTTATTTTAGCCTTAGTACAGACATCCCATCCATCAACAGCAAGAGTGGGTGGTCTGGCTGTGCGTGCTTAATGTGTGTCAGAGGATGTGCGCTTAAATAAACTGACAGCTTCTGCCTCCTTCTGTCTGTCCAGTATCCACCCTCCCCTTTCAATCCCTATCTGACTTGCAGAGGATCCATATTGTGTCTGTGACCGACGGACGACAACTCTAGTCCCAACAGTGAACCTTTCCTCTGGCTCCCTCTGCTGGCTCAGTGTGTGAAGTATCCCAACTGGTGCAACTTGTGCAGGAGGTTGTGCATGAGGTCAAAGGTGGTGAAGCTGACCCCCACAGCAATAGGCCCTTTGATCCAGTTCATACTGAGGCCCTTGTAGAGTCCACGCACCACACCCTCCTGCACCACGATCGATTTCATGGTGTTCAGGACGCTGCCGTACTGTTGGCCCGTCACCCCTGCCGTCTGCATGCGTCGGCGAACCACGTCCAGCGGGTAAGAGGCCGACTGGCCGATCAGGCCAGCACACGCGCCAAACGCCAGACGCTCGTAGGAGTACGGCTGGGACCGCCTAGTCCTCTCTGGAGAAATGAATGGGATAAGGAGAGAAAGAGAGAGCAAATTAAGCCCTTAATCAAAAAGCTAATCATTACATTAAAACAGTTCTAAAAGAAAAAGGAGGATGTACCTGCATGTAGTTTCTTGAGGGTCTCATATGTGAAGAAGGTGATTCCTGAGTATGGGATCACTCCCAGGATGGTCGGGCAGAAGCCTCTGTACAGGGTCTTAATGCCCTCCTCCTGTGTAATGCGCACAAACACGTGCATAATGTTGCTGTACCTGTAGGGAAGAAAGAGTAGTAGGATAGTAGTAGGAGTAGTAGGATATTAACCTATATGGATATTAGATAAGGATAAAAACATTACCTATATACCTGTTAAACTTTGAATAAGTGGGCAAAGGGGGAACCACGTGCAGGCAGGGCTCAAAAAAAAAAAATCATTGGTAGCAATGGTGCACCCAAATTAAAGTTAGGAGCACCACATAAAATGTAGGAGCACCAGAAAATTAAAAAAAAAATGTATTGAGATATATTGGGCCTATATGAAGTCTAGTTACTTTTGAAGCACGTTTTGTGTTTTGTTTTTACTTTTACACAGGGGAGCCCAATTGAGACCAGGGTCTCATTCACAATGGTGCCCGGAGTACAAACATTTTCACAATCAAGAAAATTAACTTTACAAATAAAATTTAAAAAATACAAGGTACAATACTACACTTTCAACAAATAAACCATTACAATAAATCGAAACAACTGCAATCCTCAATGAATTCCTTTAACACCAGAGTCCTAAACTGCCCTAGCGGCAAAAGGGACTCAAGATACAAGGGATTTTGCAGGTTATTCGAACAATGAAGGGCACTAAAACTAAAGGAGGATTGACTTAAATTGGTCAAGCGGGTTTGGTAGCTCATTCTTTCGCAATGAAGTTAGGTAAGTTTGTGTAGTAGGGCTTTGGAAACAGAAAGGGAGTAATGAATTGATCTCCGGCACTTTAATGGGGACGAGCCAACCTTTTGTTACAGGATGCAGTGGTGAGTATCAAAACTGTCACCAGTGATAAAACTAATGGTGCTATGGTAGACAGCATCCAAAGGTTTAAGAGTAGGGGCTGTTGCAATCTGGTAAACAGTGTCACCATAATCAAGAACTGACTGTACAATCTGCTTCCTGCTATTTAGGGAGAGGCAAGATCTATTTATAAAAAATGAAGCCCCCTATAAATCTTAGCTTTTTAACTAGCTCATCTGTATGTTTTAAAACATTGTGACCTGTCCTCCACAATCACCCGACCTCAACCCAATTGAGATGGTTTGGGATGAGTTGGACCACAGAGTGAAGGAAAAGCAGCCAACAAGCCCTTGCTGTCTCTGCCTGGCCGGTTCTCCTCTCTCCACTGGGATTCTCTGCCTCTAACCCTATTACAGGGGCTGAGTCACTGGCTTACTGGTGCTCTTTCATGCCGTCCCTAGGAGGGGTGCGTCACTTGAGTGGGTTGAGTTACTGACGTGATCTTCCTGTCTGGGTTGGCGCCCCCCCTTGGTTTGTGCTGTGGTGGAGATCTTTGTGGGCTATACTCGGCCTTGTCTCAGGATGGTAAATTGGTGGTTGAAGGTATCCCTCTAGTGGTGTGGGGGCTGTGCTTTGGCAAAGTGGGTGGGGTTATATCCTTCCTGTTTGGCCCTGTCCGGGGGTATCATCGGATGGGGCCACAGTGTCTCCTGACCCCTCCTGTCTCAGCCTCCAGTATTTATGCTGCAGTAGTTTATGTGTCGGGGGGCTAGGGTCAGTTGGTTATATCTGGAGTACTTCTCCTGTCTTATCCGGTGTCCTGTGTGAATTTAAGTATGCTCTCTCTAATTCTCTCCTTCTCTCTTTCTTTCTCTCTCTCGGAGGACCTGAGCCCTAGGACCATGCGTCAGGACTACCGGACATGATGACTCCTTGCCGTCCCCAGTCCACCTGGCCTTGCTGCTGTTCCAGTTTCAACTGTTCTGCCTGCGGCTATGGAACCCTGACCTGTCCACCGGACGTGCTACCTGTCCCAGACCTGCTGTTTTCAACTCTCTAGAGACCGCAGGAGCGGTAGAGATACTCTTAATGATCGGCTATGAAAAGCCAACTGACATTTACTCCTGATTATTATTTGACCATGCTGGTCATTTATGAACATTTGAACATCTTGGCCATGTTCTGTTATAATCTCCACCCGGCACAGCCAGAAGAGGACTGGCCACCCCTCATAGCCTGGTTCCTCTCTAGGTTTCTTCCTAGGTTTTGGCCTTTCTAGGGAGTTTTTCCTAGCCGCCGTGGTTCTACACCTGCATTGCTTGCTGTTTGGGGTTTTAGGCTGGGTTTCTGTACAGCACTTCGAGATATTAGCTGATGTACGAAGGGCTATATAAAATAAACTTGATTTGATTTGATCAAGTGCTCAGCATTTGTGGGAACTCCTTCAAGACTGTTGGAAAAGCATTCCAGGTGAAGTTGGTTGAGAGAATGCCAAGAGTGTGCAACGCTGTCAAAGGCAAAGGGTGGCTACTTCGAGTGATCTAAAATATATGATTTGTTGATTTGTTTAAAACTTTTTTGGTTACTACATGTTATATCATAGTTTGTCTTCTCTATTATTCTACAATGTAGAAAATTGTAAAAAAAAAAAAAAAAAAAAAAAAACTTGAATGAGTAGGTGTGTCCAAACTTTTGACTGGTACTGTATATACACACACAGTATTTACACTCCGGACTCTGACATTGCTCGTCCTAATATTGCTATATTTCTTATTATTTTACTTTTTAGATGTGTGTATGGTTGTGTATTGTTAGATATTACTGCACTGCTGGAGCTAGGAACACAAGCATTTCACTACAGCCACAATAACATCTGCTAAATATGTGTATGTGAACAATAAAATTAGATTTGAAGTGAATCAGGCCCTATGTTTTATTTTTATTAGTACATCATAGATGTACATCATAGATGTACATCATCATTAGTACATCATAGATGTACAGTTGAAGTCGGAAGTTTACATACACTTAGGTTGGAGTCATTAAAACTCGTTTTTCAACCACTCCACAAATTTCATGTTAACAAACTATAGTTTTGGCAAGTCAGTTAGGACATCTACTTTGTGCATGACACAACAAATTTTTCCAACAATTGTTTACAGACAGATTATTTCACTTATAATTCACTGTATCACAATTCCAGTGGGTCAGAAGTTTACATACACTAAGTAGACTGTGCCTTTAAACAGCTTGGAAAATTCCAGAAAATGATGTCATGGCTTTAGAAGCTTCTGATAGGCTAATTGACATCATGTGAGTCAATTGGAGGTGTACCTGTGGATGTATTTCAAGGCCTACCTTCAAACTCAGTGCCTCTTTGCTTGACATCATGGGAAAATCAAAAGAAATCAGCCAAGACATCAGAAAAAAATGGTGGACCTCCACAAGTCTGGTTCATCCTTGGGAGCAATTTCCAAACCCCTGAAGGTACCACGTTCATCTGTACAAACAATAGTACGCAAGTATAAACACCATGGGACCACGCAGCCGTCATACCACTCAGGAAGGAGACGCGTTCGGTCTCCTAGACATGAACGTACTTTAGTGCCAAAAATGCAAATCAATCCCAGAACAACAGCAAAGGACCTTGTGAAGATGCTGGAGGAAACAGGTACAACAATATCTATATCCACAGTAAAACGAGTCCTATATCGACATAATGTGAAAGGCCGCTCAGCAAGGAAGAAGCCACTGCTCCAAAACCGCCATAAAAAAGCTAGACTACGGTTTGCAACTGCACATGGGTACAAAGATCGTACTTTTTGGAGAAATGTCCTCTGGTCTGATGAAACACAAATAGAACTGTTTGGCCATAATGACCATCCTTATGTTTGGAGGAAAAAGGGGAAGCTTGCAAGCTGAAGAACACCATCCCAACTGTGAAGCACGGGGTTGTCAGCATCATGTTGTGGGGGTGCTTTGCTGCAGGAGGGACTGGTGCACTTCACAAAATAGATGGCTTCATGAGGAAGTTAAATTATGTGGATATATTGAAGCAACCTCTCAAGACATCAGTGAGGAAGTTAAAGCTTGGTCGCAAATGGGTCTTCCAAATGGACAATGACCCCAAGCATACTTCCAAAATTGTGGCAAAATAGCTTAAGGACAACAAAGACATCACAAAGCCCTGACCTCAATCCTATAGAAAATCTGTGGGCAGAACTGAAAAAGTGTGTGTGAGCAAGGAGGCTGACAAACCTGACTCCGTTACACCAGCTCTGTCAGGAGGAATGGGCCAAAATTCACCCAACTTGTTGTGGGAAGCTTGTGGAAGGCTACCTGAAACGTTTGACCCAAGTTAAACAATTTAAAGGCAATGCTACCAAATACTAATTGAGTGTATGTAAACTTCTGACCCACTGGGAATGTGATGAAAGAAAGAAATACTGAAATAAATCATTCTCTCTACTATTATTCTGACATTTCACATTCTTAAAATAAAGTGGTGATCCTAACTGACCTAAAACAGGGCATTTTTACGAGGATTAAATGTCAGGAATTGTGAAACTGAGTTTAAATGTATTTGGCTAAGGTGTATGTAAACTTCTGACTTCAACTGTACATCATTGACATCAAAGGGTTGAAATAAAAAATAAAGTATATTAGTCTGTTAATGCATCATTCTCTACAATCTGTTTTGAGGTCATTAGATTTTCAGAGATGATCCTTTCAAACAGGTGGCCAGCTGAGGCAAAATGCTTATTAAAAGCATCACACATTTCTATTTAGTCTAGATTGGGTGCAGAGGCTGTCAAAACCTGCTGGGGAAATGAGGGGGTGTTTTGTTTCAAAGATTTGACCACTTTCCAGAAATTGGCTAGATTACCACCACTCTCAGATACACAATTCAAGAAGCATGTTGATTTTGTTATTTTAAACAGGGATAGACATCTATTTCTCAAATGTCTGAAGGACTGCCAATCAGAAGTAGAAACAGTCCATCTGGCCTTAACCCAAGCTAAATTTCTTTCCTGTAATTTTTCAGACAATTCACGAGTAAACCATGGATTGCATCGGTCTTTTAACCTTCGTTTTTTGTAAGGCACATGTTTATCTGCAAGAGAGTTAAACAGGGAAATAAATAAATTGTTTGCCTTTAACTAATATGTAACACCGTTAAACACATTAATTTATTATAAAAGCTAAAATAAATCATATGAATATCTGTAATTGAAATGACAAAGTCACTTGTGGAATAGTAGGTTTCTACATTGTGTATGAATCCCTATTTTCCTATTGAGATTCATTACATTGAAAATTGGACACATTCTCTTAAAAACGTAAGGTTTGTATTGACGATCATTGATCTCCTGAAAAATCTATCCATTGTCCTTTCTTTTCTATGGCCCCAAATGTTTGGACAAAGACAGTACAGTATGAAGATAGGCAGAAACTGCTTCTTCAATATAAATCCCAGATCACACTTGTAGGCATGGCGAAGTTGGCTAGCTAAACTCATGGGTAGAAACACGTCATCGGGTCTAACTTTCGTATCGCGCCAAACTGTTCATGTGCAGGCCGTCAAATCAAAGGCACTCCTCAATATAAAGTAATTTCTTGACGAAAATCACTTTCACAAGGTTGGAGTAATAACATGTTTAACTACTTAAGACATTCGCTAGAATCTAGGTTGTGTCTTTAGATTGAGAAAATGAACAACTATGGATTAATTTTTCACTTCTCTCATTGACTTCTCAAACCCCAAACCCTGGCTTAGTCTGCTTGGTCTGTTTCGCAAGTGTTCCCGTAGTTTCACGATGTTGCGCCTTTGGGTTTAGAAACTGTGTGGTTTTGAGTAGTTTTAGAATGGCCCACAAAATGGTTTATGAATGTAAAATGTGGTCAATGCGATTCGCTATAGAAATATAAAAATGTTGAGGCGGTAATATAGGTCAGATCTTGGTTGGGTTAGAAGGAAGCTAGCTGTTTTCGCTGTAGTAATTCTGCAACCATCACGCTAACACATCTGCACTCGTTTGTTTCTTTAAGACACTCGGAAACAACAATTATGGGAGATTTTGTTCATAGTCACACAGTGCTCCCAAAATAAAACTCCTGGTCGCACAGCAAAAAATATTTGGTCGCATTTTTTTGTCGCACTTTAGAGCCCTGTGTGCAGGTATGTTTATACATTCAAAGATTGACATTTATGAGTGTTATTGGAGAGCCCTACATTTGTCTGGGTGTCACTGCCATCCTGGCCCGCACCATGTCCAGGGGGTAGGTGAGCATGGCAGCTGTGGTGCCAGCCAACGACCCTGCCAGGAAACGTGGAAAAGGAGTAAGGGCTCTGAAACAGACAGATCAAATTACATTAGAGTGCAGCTATGGTTTCGACAATGGATATCATTGTATTATTATGATTTTTTTTTCACACAAGAGAAAATGGTTTGTTCTGTTCAAGAAAGATCACTGAAGGATTGCCTTGGAGGCTGATGATGACCACCAGAGTTCAGGACGGTGCTACATTAACAAATCAAATCAAATTGTATTAGTCATGCGCCGAATACAACAGGTGTAGACCTTACAGTGAAATGCTTACTTACAAGCCCCTAACCAACAATGTAGTTTAAAAATTAAGAAATAAAAGGAACAAGTAATTAAAGAGCAGCAGTAAAATAACAATAGCGAGACTATATACAGGGGGTACCGGTACAGAGTCAATGTGCGGGGGCACCGGTTAGTTGAGGTAATTGAGGTAATATGAACATGTAGGAAGAGTTATTAAAGTGACTATGCATAGACAATAACAGAGTAGCAGCGGCGTAAAAGAGGGTTTGGGGGGGGCAATGCAAATAGTCTGGGTAGCCATTTTGATTAGATGTTCAAGAGTCTTATGGCTTGGGGGTAGAGGCTGTTTAGAAGCCTCCTGGCCCTAGACTTGGCGCTCCGGTACCGCTTGCCGTGCAGTAGAAGAAAGAACAGTCTATGACTAGGGTAGCTGGAGTCGCTGGTGTTCCTCTGACACCGCCTGGTATAGAGGTCCTGGATGGCAGGAAGCTTGGCCCCAGTGATGTACTGAGCCGTTCACACTACCCTCTGTAGTGCTATGCGGTCTGAACCCGAGCAGTTGCCATACCAGGCAGTGATGCAGCCAGTCAGGATACTCTCGATGGTGCAACTGTAGAACCTTTTGCAGATCTGAGGACCCATGCCAAATCTTTTCAGTCTCCTAAGGGGGAATAGGTTTTGTTGTGTCTTCACAATTGTCTTGGTGTGCTTGGACCATGTTAGTTTGTTGGTGATGTGGACACCAAGGAACTTGAAGCTCTCAACCTGCTCCACCACAGCCCCGTCAATGAGAATGGGGGCGTGCTCGATCCTCCTTCTCCTGTAGTCTACAATCATCTCCTTTATCTTGATCATGTTGACAGAGAGGTTGTTGTTCTGGCACCACACGGCCAGGTCTCTGACCTCCTCCCTATAGGCTGTCTCGTTGTTGTCGGTGATCAGGCCTACCACTGTTGTGTCATCGGCAAACTTAATGATGGTGTTGGAATCGTGCCTGGCAGTGCAGTCATGAGTGAACAGGGAGTACAGGAGGGGACTGAGCACTCACCCCTGAGGGGTCCTTGGTTGAGGATAAGCGTGGCGGATGTGTTGTTACCTTTCCTTACCACCTGGGGGCGGCCCATCAGGAAGTCCAGGATCCAGTTGCAGAGGGAGATGTTTAGTCTCATGGTCCTTAGCTTATTGATGAGCTGTGAGGGCACTATAGTGTTGAACGATGAGCTGCAGTCAATAAATAGCATTCTCACATAGGTGTTTCTTTTGTCCTGGTGGGAAAGGGCAGTGTGGAGTGCAATAGAGATTGCATCATCTGTGGATCTGTTAGGGCAGTGTGCAAAATGAAGTGGGTCTAGGGTTTCTGGGACAATGGTGTTGATGTGAGCCATGACCAGCCTTTCAAAGCACTTCATGGCTACAGACGTGAGTGCTACGGGTCGGTAGTCATTTAGGCAGGTTACCTTAGTGTTCTTGGGCACAGGGACTATGGTGGTCTACTTGAAACATGTTGGTATTACAGACTCAGACAGGGAGAGGTTGAAAATGTCAGTGAAGACACTTGCCAGTTGATCAGCACATGCCCGCAGTACACGTCCTGGTAATTAATCTGGCCCTGCGGCCTTGTAAATGTTGACCTGTTTAAAGGTCTTACTCACATTGGCTGCGGAAAGCGTTATCACACAGTCGTCCAGAACAGCTGGTGCTCTTATGCATGTTTCAGTGTCATTTGCCTCGAAGCAAGCATAGAAGTAGTTTAGCTCGTCTGGTAGGCTCATGTCACTGGGCAGCTCTCGGCTGTGCTTCCCTTTGTAGTCTGTAATGGTTTGCAAGCCCTGCCACATCCAAGGACTGCCATAGCCGGTGTATTACAATTTAATCTCAGTCCTGTATTGACGCTTTACCTGTTTGATGGTTCGTCAGAGGGCATAGCGGGATTTCTTAGAAGTTTCCGGGTTAGAGTCCCAGCTCTAGCCTTTAGCTCAGTGCGGATGTTGCCTATAATCCATGGCTTCTGGTTGGAGTATATACGTACAGTCACTGTGGGGGCGACGTCATCGATGCACTTATTGATGAAGCCAGTGACTGATGTGGTGTACTCCTCAATGCCATCGGAAGAATCACGGAACATATTCCAGTCTGTGCTAGCAAAACAGTCCTGTAGCTTAGCATCGGCTTCATCTGACCACCTTTTTTTTTGGACCGAGTCACTGGTGCTTCCTGCTTTAATTTTTGCTTGTAAGCAGGAATCAGGAGAATAGAATTATGGTCAGATTTGCTAAATGGTGTGTGAGGGAGAGCTTTGTACACGTCTCTGTGTGTGGAGTAAAGGTGGTCTAGAGTTTTTTTCCCTCTGGTTGCACATTTAACATGCTGATAGAAATTTGATAAGACGGATTTAAATTTCCCTGCATTTAAGTCCCCGGCCAATATCACCGCTGCCTCTGGATGAGCGTTTTCCTGTTTGCTTATGGCGGAATAGAGCTCATTGAGTGTGGTCTTAGTGCCAGCATCGGTCTCTGGTGATATGTAAACAGCTACAAAAAATACAGATAAACTCTCTAGGTAGATAGTGTGGTCTACAGCTTATCATGAGATACTCTACCTCAGGTGAGCAAAACCTCAAGACCTCCTTAGATATCATGCACCAGCTGTTGTTTACAAATATACATAGTCCGCCGCCCCTTGTACCAGACGCCGCTGTTCTATCCTGCCATACAGCGTATAACCGGACAGCTGTATGTTGATAATGTTGTCGTTCAGCCACGACTCCGTGAATCATAAGATATTAAAGCTTAATGTCCCGTTGGTAGTTTAGTCTTCCTCGTAGGTCATCGATTTTATTTTTCAATGATTGCATGTCAGCTAGAAGAATGGAAGGCAGTGGGGGTTTATTCGATTGCCTACAAATTCTCAGAAGGCAGCCCGACCTCCGTCCTCTTTTTCTCTGTCTTCTCGCAAATGACGGGGATTTGGGCCTGTTCCCGGGAAAGCAGTATGTTCTTCACGTCGGGCTCGTTAAAGGAAAAAAAAGCTTCTGCCAGTTCGTGGTGAGTAGTCGCTGTTCTGATGTCCAGAAGTTATTTGCAGTCATAAGAGATGGTAGCAGCAACATTGTGTACAAAATAAGTAAAAAAATAAGTTACAAACAACGCTAAAAAATGAACAAAAAAACACATTCGGTTAGGAGCACGTAAAACGTGAGCCATCTTCTCCGGCGCCATGATACATATGTGTATTCTCAAATATTTTCACTGAGGGGGACTTTACTCACTTTCCCTGGAAGCCATAGGATTCCCCCAGGATTCTCTTGTACTGGTCGTGGGAGCAGAACTGGATGGCAGCGTAGGGGATGACCCGCACCATGGTGGCAGAGTTGCCCCTCCACAGACTGAGGAAGCCATCTTTCATGTATGTACAGTAGAGGAGTCTGAAGGCTTCCTGGAGGGGGGGGGGTACACAGCAACACAACACCCTTAACACTAACTCAACAAGACATTCGTGGTCCTGAACCCACTCTCCGAGGGTGTCTCATTGAGAGTGGAATATGCTAAAAAAAACATTTCCAAATCACACATGTACGGGTGTGAAATAGGAGAAATATAAGCACCTACCAAATTATTTTTACTATTATTAGGGGTCCAAGCCCTGAAAGGGATGGAACACTATTATAATTGCTAGGATTAACATTACATTTATACATTTTATTCCTATTTTTGGAGAGCTATAGCTCTTAAATGGTAAGACCTACAAACTTGGTGGGAGATGTAAATTGGTGGCCGAATACATCTGGTTACACGTGGTGTAACCAGTCTCGGCCAAATGGTGGCGCTACAAACAATTGACTTCAAAAGGTTTTACATTTTTCGACAGCATCTCCTCAGAGACCACTAAACCGATTTCTCCAAAACTTGGTGTTAAACATCTATAGACCAAGATTTGTAAATGGATTATAAATTAAGTTGATATCTTAAACGTCATGGCCGTTGTGAGCCAATGAAGTTGAGTGAGGTTGGGCCTGACAATTTAAGTCGCTCTTTGAGGGAATGGACTAAGGATGTTAATGGTTAGCCGCCGGAAAAATATATTGACCATGCTTATCAGTCTATAGGTTAATTTGCATAATTGTGTGGAATTAAATTGCCGACTTTGTATTTTCGTTAGTCGTCATGTGTCTTGTCACACGCGCACAGCATACACAGCCTAGTTTGAGGAGCGGAATGGCCTATCACCTGTCAGAGCACCTCCTCAAAAAGCTGGTACTGGAGTGAAACATGCTTTTATAAGCCCAGTCATTGCGCAAAAGATTATAATTCTAAATGCAATTGTGTGTTAAAAACTTTTTTGATGGCCACGATTAAAAAAGCTACTATTTTTATTTCTCAATCTCAACTTGGAATTAAAGCGCAACTCCCATTCGCCATTCGAGTGCATAGGCTATAGTCAACGGTAAGCAGAGTCACCCACCACTTTACAATGTGACCTTGAGGCAGTATAATTGTTTTAAACCTGAACGTTTTACTTTACCTCAAATAATGAGGAATGTCTTACCTTGCTTCAAAGTAGCCTAGCCAAAATTCAACCATAGAAATGTAATACATGCCATCCCATGGCGGGCCGGGTTCAAATCTCACCAATGCAGCTTTCAGACAGACATCCCTGGACAGTGAGGAATTGTTGGTGTTGTGCCTGAACCGAATCTGATTATGTAAAATAAGGCCGTAATATTTGAGAAAGAGAAAAGGGCTAAACGGGAAAAAAGGCTTGGACCCCAGGTAATTGCTGCTTGCAGCTATATTTATTATTATTAACTCAACAAGACACCTTGGGGAGAATCCTAACTTCAAATTGTCACTTAGTCATGCATTGACGTCAATGGGAGACTATGTGACAATGTGATTTAAGTGGAAGATAGGATTCGCCCTTATGGCAGCATGGAGAGAATATGTGACTGTTCAGCATTCTAATATTTAATATACAGAACATTACCTTTGAAATAGCAATGTTTTGAGTCATCCAGCTTCAGACAGACAGATTAAAAAGTAACACACACCCAAGTGACCAAATAACATTCCCATCTAAGAGATAACACCATTAAATCCTGCTCTGCCAGCCTCTGCCAATTGGGAAGACATACAGTACATCTTTATTAATTTTAATGCGAGTTATATAATAAACTCACCTTAGCAGAGAATCTTTGTGAAGACACTAAAGTAGGAGAAGGAGGAAAATAAGTATTAAGGCAAAGATACTAACAATTAAATGAGTATATATTTACGAAAGGAACCCCTACTTTATATTCTGAGTGCATGTTCATCCAGGGAAATGGCCTTACCTTGGAAGATGATCTTGGTTCTGTCCAGAGGAGCTATGACTGTTTTGGCCACAGCTCCTGCCAATGCTCCACATAGCAGGGAGTCCAACACTGTCCATCTCTGCACACAGAAAGAAACACTCATTGTTCCACTTCACACAGGACACAAAAGACAAATTCACTTTGAAATTATATCAGTCATAAACATACTCCATAACTCACGACTAGCATCACTACTCTGGACGGTTCTGACTTAGAATATGTGGACAACTACAAATACCTAGGTGTCTGGTTAGACTGTAAACTCTCCTTCCAGACTCACATTAAGCATCTCCAATCCAAAATTAAATCTAGAATCAGCTTCCTATTTCGCAACAAAGGCTCCTTCACTCATGCTGCCAAACATACCCTCGTAAAACTGACTATCCTACTGACCCTTGACTTCGGAGATGTCATTTACAAAATAGCCTCCAACACTCTACTCAGCAAACTGGATGTAGTCTATCACAGTGCCATCCGTTTTGTCACCAAAGCCCCATATACCAACCACCACTGCGACCTGTATGCTCTCGTTGACTGACCCTCGCTTCATATTTGTCGCCAAATCCACTGGCTCCAGGTCATCTATAATCTTTGCTAGGTAAAGCCCCGCCTTATCTCAGTTCACTGGTAACCATAGCAACACCCACCCGTAGCACACGCTCCAGCAGGTATATTTCACTGGTCATCCCCAAAGCCAACACTTCCTTTGGCTGCCTTTCCTTCCAGTTCTCTGCTGCCAATGACTGGAACGAATTGCAAAAATCATTGAAGCTGGAGACTTATTTCTCCCTCTCTAACTTTAAGCATCAGCTGTCAGAGCAGCTTACCGATCACTGTACCTGTACACAGCCAATCTGTAAATAGCACACCCGACTACCACATCCCCATATTGTTATTTATCTTCTTGCTCTTTTGCACCCCAGTATCTCTACTTGCACATCATCATCTGCACATCTATCATTCCAGTGTTAATTGCTAAATTGTAATTATTTCGCCTCTATGGCCTATTTATTGCCTTACCTCACTACTCTTCTACATTTGCACACACGGTACATAGATTTTTTTCTACTGTGTTATTGACTGTACGTTTGTTTATGTGTAACTCTGTGTTGTTGTTTTTGTAGCACTGCTTTGCTTTATCTTGGCCAGGTTGCAGTTGTAAATGTGAACTTGTTCTCAACTGGCCTACCTGGTCAAATAAAGTTGAAATACAAGAAATAAACACTACAGCAGTAATGGAGACTATAACATGTCATGATCACTGGCTGCAGATACAGGCTAAAGCAGGGCTCTTCAACCGTGTTCCTGGAGCGCTACCATCCTGTAACCCTAATCTAGCACACCTGGTTCTACTAATTAGAATAGGTTGATAAACTCAACCAAGTTAGTTACAACTGTGGTCCCGTGTGGCTCAGTTGGTAGAGCATGGCGCTTGCAACGCCAGGGTTGTGGGTTCAATTCCCATGGGGGGACCAGGGTTCAATTCCCACGGGGGGACCAGGATGAATATGTATGAACTTTCCAATTTGTAAGTCACTCTGGATAAGAGCGTCTGCTAAATGACTTAAATGTAAATGAGTGAAAACCTACAGGAGGGTAGCTCTCCAGGAACAGGGTTGGAGACCCCTGGGCTAAAGGTATCACATATAGGTTTCTCATGCTCTTGGAGTACTGCCAGGGTGTAATTTGAACTAGCTTGCAACAGATGTCTAACCCATTCTACAGTAGACTGTAGTAAACCTCTCCTCCATGACTATACACTTCATATGATCTGCAGAGCAGTAATGCGCCATTATGTCATTGTATCGTGTAGGCTACTTTAGTGTACAGCACTCCAGACATAAACAGCTTTACTTGCCTCTAACTGGAGGTGGAGATAATCTCTTAGCTGGTTCAGAATGTGTGTGTGAGGGTGTGGGTTGTAAAAGTTAATTGGACGGTGGACCCAATAAAATCCCTGATAAGGTATGTTTAGGATGCAGAGGGAGATAAGTATTTTGAGGCCACACTGGGAATTTTCAAGCAGTCTGCAGCAATGCGTAGGTTGGAAAGTTTTGACTTGTGCAGCCATTGAGGTAGGCAGATCTCGAGAGAGACTGCTTTTTATGGTGACCGACTTCTGTACTGCTCTTTGTTGCACTCTTGGGCAACTGAAGAATTTGCATTACAGCGACTTTTTTTATTCAGTTAAGAACAAATTCTTATTTACAATGACGGTCTACCCTAACCCGGACGACGCTGGGCCAATTGTGCGCCGCCCTACGGGACTCCCAATCACAGCCGGTTGTGATACAGCCTGGAATCGAACCAGGGTCTGTAGTGACGCCTCTAGCACTGATATGCAGTGCCTTAGACCGATGCGCCACTCGGGAGCCCCAAATTAGTGATGACTAATGTTGCCAGTGCCATTTGATACTACTTAACAATAAATAAAGATAAAACATGCAGTCTAGTCCACTCTAACCCCATACCCATGTCCCAGGGTCTCCCATACTACCCAAAGGTTACTTGCTGTTCTGGTAAACATATTTGGCAGCCTCCAGCTGGCTGGTCTTGGCCTGCATGTTCCTGCTATAAACAGCTCTGTGGTATGTAGGCCTGCCTGGCTGCTGTTAGGCTACTGCATCAGGGAAAACCCATGATGTAGGGGCTGAGGGGTGCTCACTTTAGCCTGGCCGGAGGGAGGGAGAGACAACACTGCTGCCTGGGGCTGTGCCATCTGGTGGTCCTGCACTGTATGGGCCATGTGTGCCCTTGACGACGCCCAGTATCTATGACAGTCAGTCAACACCAGACAATCCACTGCAGGAGATAGAAACATGATGATAAACAACATATAGCTCTGTGTCACCTTCAATAAATACACTGTTAAATGTATCAACTTCCCTATTCGCAAAGTAACAGAAAATAATTAACACCTAGCTACATACTGTTTAATTTCCTCTGTAATAAAACAGTACATCACAATTGGCTATGTAATTCATTCTAGAATATTCCCAACTAAATGTAACATTTTTACTTATTATGAACACAATATATGATGTACTATTATTATGAGACACTCACCAATCCCTGCAAAATAATCTAAATAAATAATGAAACGTTAATAGTGAAAAAGTAAACATTGCTACACACCACTTTAGCCGCACACCACTTGGGCTAAAAATAAAGAAGTGCAAATGAATGCGCATACGAATTCCTCGCCCTTAATCTTGATTACTGTACGTGTGTTTGTTGCAAATCCGGCCAATCTTGAACAATCTTCAGCAATGTTTCACATTGTGTTCAACTCCTCTGTCGTCTTCCGAGATCCGTCGCCACATTTCTCTGTCTGTTTGATGTCGTTGGGTCAATATCTGTGGTCAACACATCAGTCAACTTGTCCGTCTATCTCAGCGTTTACGATTTTTTCCAAGGTGATTGAAAACAACAGCTGCCAAACTGCGACAGGGAAGGTGATGGCCTATTTTTAGGTGTTGTTTTCCTAAAAATTATTGGAGTTTGCTCGCGCACGAGATTATTGTCTTTCAAGGGTTTATCAATTTGAGGGCACGTACAATTGTTTTGGACTACAAGTCCCATAGATATTTTCAAACCGAACATTGGACTCCACGCGAAATCACGCGAGGGTGACACAGCACTCCGTTTTTTTTGACACAGCGTTCAGTACTTGTTGTTGTTGTTGTTTTCGGGAAAATGGCGTCCAACGTAGAGGCCCCGGAGTCGTGGTACCTCGCCCTCCTTGGCTTTGCAGAACATTTCCGCACCTCAAGTCCACCCAAAATTCGTTTGTGTGTGCATTGTCTTCAAGCGGTTTTCCAGTTTAAACCTCCGCAAAGGGTGGAGGCCAGAACTCACCTTCAACTCGGCTCGGTGCTCTATCATCATACGAAGAACAGCGAGCTGGCGCGGAGCCACTTGGAGAAAGCGGTGAGGGAGAGTTTAGGAAAGCTCGATGATGGAACCAGAGATGCGTTGATCGAGGCCTTGAATAGTGAAATGGGAACAGTAATAAGTTCGATAACTAGCTTTAAAGCCTGGCTTTCTGGTATCAGTCATAGGTATTTGGACTCAGAAGATAATTTGTTAGCATGATAGCCTAGCCGGCAGGCCTGCACATCTTTCACTCGTTCAATGTGTTAGAAGTTGCTACTACTGTTGCTTGCTTTGACTGCATGCAACATTGTACTGTATTTTGTCTCTAACATCTCCTCTTTTCTATTTTTTTTCAGTGGTTAATATCACAACAAGTATCCTTTTCAATGCTATGGTTTCAACGCCAACACTACAGTAACTAGCATTACAATGTCGTGCAATTCTGCAGAACATTTCTCAGTTCCGTGTTTGCTGTTCCATCTGGTATATTATGTCTCGATAGTAAAATTCTGTGTTAAATGTCAATTAAGTGGTATCCTTAACAGAATATCTCAGATCCCACAATTTGAAGATGTTAAATTTGAAGCAGCAAGTCTTTTGTCAGAACTCTATTGTCAGCAGGTACCGGTAAATAAAGCTAAAATACATTTCCTGCTTTTGCAATGTCTGGAGACCCATTTTGACAAACATGTTTTCATTCAAGTGTAAGGTCGAGTAGTTTTGATTCTATATTTGTTGTGTTCAGAATCTGGTAGATTCTGCAAAGCCTTTACTGCGAAAGGCAATCCAGATCTCACAGCAAACTCCCTATTGGCACTGTCGCCTGCTGTTTCAACTTGCGGTATGTTGTACTGTAAGATGTACTGCAAATTCTGACTGAATTGACTTGTCTCTTTTGGATGTTTGATTGTAAGCCTTTACATTGCAGTGCATTGAATGTGTCTTCTTTTTTTCATTTATCAGCAACTGCACACTCTGGAGAAAGACCTTGTGTCTGCCTGTGACCTCCTAGGGGTCGGTGCTGAGTATGCCAGAGTGGTGGGCTCGGAATACACCAGGTACCGTAACCTTGCTGCGCTGAACTATTTACTTTTTCTGTCCACATTTAATAATCAGTAAAACAAGATACAGTAGATGTTATGTTAAACATGCCCTCCAGTGAACTTAATGAAAACATTTTTATAACGGTCGGCTGAGTATGCAATGTGTGTTTCTCAGGGCGCTGTTCCTCCTGAGTAAAGGAATGGTAAGTCTCAAATTATTTTATGAAAATGCAGAATTTTTTTATGTCATATGTGTTTTAGTAAATATTAACAGATATCTTAAGTATGCAATGCGCTTATATCATGGGTATAAACTAATATTTTGCACTAGAGAATCCATACCGTAATGTTCTGTTTATCCTGTGTATCAGCTCCTACTGATGGAGAGGAAGCTGGGGGAGGTGCACCCTCTGCTCACGCTGTGCGGGACGATCGTGGAGAACTGGCAGGGAAACCCCATCCAGAAAGAGTCTCTCAGGGTATTTTTCCTGGTGCTGCAGGTCACACACTACCTGGATGCCGGACAGGTAAAGACTCCTGTCAGGCTGGATCGAAACCACCGATGCACTAACTGTGGTCTACAAGGGCAATAACACCCAAGATTGTAGTCATGCACCCCTGGACAAGATAGCCTATATGCTTTCCCACTCATTTGTAGTTTAGTTGAAACAGCTTCACTGGTATTGACCACCTCCATGTTATGTTGCAGGTGAAGAGTGTGAAGCCCTGTCTTAAGCAGCTGCAGCAGTGCATACAGACGATCTCTACACTCCATGATGATGAGATCCTGCCCAGTAACCCTGCTGACCTCTTCCACTGGCTGCCCAAGGAACACATGTGTGTTCTCGTCTACCTGGTGAGCCCCATATTTTCCCTTTTCATCTGATACCTGAGGACTGATTACCCTGAGACATTGGTGCAGATCTGAAAGGATTGGATAGGTAAAAGCAACATGTTACATGGTAATAACCTTGTTCTCTATATGTTCCAGGTGACTGTCATGCACTCCATGCAAGCAGGGTATTTGGAGAAGGCACAGAAATACACAGACAAAGCACTCATGCAGCTTGAGAAACTAAAAAGTAAGTGATTTGAAGCCCACATGTGTCACCTCTTTCCTGTACTACTATCAAAATCATCTCTTTAACACCCACTGTTGTCTAAAACGTCTTGTTTCCCCCCGCCCTTATTTCAGTGCTGGACAGCAGTCCCATCCTTTCAACGTTCCAGGTCATTCTGCTGGAGCACATCATCATGTGTCGGCTAGTCACTGGTCACAAGGCTACTGCATTACAAGAGGTAATGTAGAAGCTTCCATGGACCAATCTTATTTCTGTTTTACTCATTCACTCTGAACATAAACACTGTGCGAAGTTACAGTGGAATGTTTAAAAGTTCAATCAAAGTAGCTACTGGAATATATGATGGGCAATTTCATGCCCATTGACAGTTGAGATGGTGACTTTCTCTCTCCATATCCCAGATCTCCCAGGTCTGCCAACTGTGCCAACAGTCCCCCAGGTTATTCACCAATCACGCTGCCCAACTCCACACTCTACTAGTAAGTATTTGAAACCTTCACCCAGAATACATACCCTCAATTCACTATTTTGAATAACAGTTTACCACCCACTTCTCTAACTGGAACTCTAAAACTCCCTTCTTTTAACTTTATATGCTGTTCCATTTTTCAGGGCCTGTATTGCATATCTGTCAACTGTATGGACAACGCAGAGGCACAGTTCACCGCCGCTTTGCGGGTAAGTGACGTAAGTCGTAACGCTAAACTTATTATACGAGTTCTCTCTGCATGTGTTCAATATGTATTACATTGTCACGTTTTGGATAGTAAGTTAATCTGTGGGTGTTTCCTTTCCAGCTAACCACACACCAGGAGCTGTGGGCGTTCATTGTGACAAACCTGGCCAGCGTCTACATCAGGGAAGGAAACAGACACCAGGAGGTTAGTAGACACACACACTATTCATTTTTACTCAAAATAAAGTATTGTCAACTGTATTAACCTTGTTTCTTTTAAAGCTCTACAGTCTCCTTGAGAGGATAAACCCTGATCACAACTTTCCTGTGAGGTGTGTAAACACGTATTGCATAACACAGAGATTTTAATGGTTGCTCAATTTTGTTTTGTAATCCAAACACATTCTCAGAGCCAAATACCTTGTTTTTTTAAGGCTAAGAATGCAGCCCGTTGCTGAGATGGTGTATTTGACTACAAGCTGACGGACTTGTTTGTTTGATTGTGTTGCAGCTCTCACTGTCTCCGCGCTGCAGCTTTCTACATCCGAGGACTCCTGTCCTTCTTCCAAGGACGCTACAACGAGGCCAAGTGAGTCTCCCCCACCTCCTCTTTTACTGAGTTGCTGAGAAGTGTCCCATAAGTCCTCAAATTTTATGTGGGAATTGAGGAAATAAGTAATTTCATAATGATATTCTTATTGCAGACGGTTCCTTAGAGAAACTCTGAAGATGTCAAACGCGGAGGACCTGAATAGACTGACAGCCTGCTCACTGGTTCTGCTAGGCCATATATTCTATGTACTGGGAAACCACAGGGTAAGATCACTCCACAATGGTCACAAATGGATATTTTGTGAGGAACATCTACCCTGCCCCTTTACAAAAATTATGTATGGGTCCATAGCTTACTGTATAGTATACATTTTATTCAACGTGTGCGGGAAAAAGTATTTGTGTATGTACAGTTGAAGTCGGAAGTTTACATTCACTTAGGTTGGAGTCATTAAAACTTGTTTTTCAACCACTCCACAAATTTCTTGTTAACAAGCTATAGTTTTGGCAAGTCGGTTAGGACAGCTACTTTGTGCATGTAATTTTTCCAACAATTGTTTACAGACAGATTATTTCACTTATAATTCACTGTATCACAATTCCAGTGGGTCAGAAGTCTCGGTTGACTGTGCCTTTAAACAGCTTGGAAAATTCCAGAAAATGATGTCATGGCTTTAGAAGCTTCTGATGGGCTAATTGACACCATTTGAGTCAATTGGAAGTGTACCTGTGGATGTATTTCAAGGCCTACTTTCAAACTCAGTGCCGCTTTGCTTGACATCATGGGAAAATCAAAAGAAATCAGCCAAGACCTCAGAAAAAAAAATTGTAGACATTCACAAGTCTGGTTCATCCTTGGGAGCAATTTCCAAACCCCTGAAGGTACCACGTTCATCTGTACAAACAATAGTACGCAAGTATAAACGCCATGGGACCACGCAGCCGTCATACCACTCAGGAAGAAGACGCGTTCTGTCTCCTAGAGATGAATGTACTTTGGTGTGAAAAGTGCAAATCAATCCCAGAACAACAGCAAAGGACCTTGTGAAGATGCTGGAGGAAACGGGTACAATAGTATCTATATCCACAGTAAAACGAGTCCTATATCGACATAACCTGAAAGGCCGCTCAGCAAGGAAGAAGCCACCGCTCCAAAACCGCCATAAAAAAGCCAGATTACGGTTTGCAACTGCACATGGGGACAAAGATTGTACTTTTTGGAGAAGTGTCCTCTGGTCTGATGAAACAAAAATAGAACTGTTTGGCCATGATGACCATCGTTATGTTTGGAGGAAAAAGGGGAGCCTTGCAAGCCGAGGAACACCATCCCAACCGTGAAGCATGGGGGTGGCAGCATCATGTTGTGGGGGTGTTTTGCTGCAGGAGGAACTGGTGCACTTCACAAAATAGATGGCATCGCGAGGAAGGAAAATCATGTGGATATATTGAAGCAACCTCTCAAGACATCAGTGAGGAAGTTAAAGCTTGGTCGCAAATGGGTCTTCCAAATGGACAATGACCTCAAGCATACTTCCAAAGTTGTGGCAAAATGGCTTAAGGACAACAAAGTCAAGGTATTGGAGTGGCCATCACAAAGCCCTGACCTCAATCCTATAGAAAATCTGTGGGCAGAACTGAAAAAGTGTGTGTGAGCAAGGAGGCTGACAAACCTGACTCCGTTACACCAGCTCTGTCAGGAGGAATGGGCCAAAATTCACCCAACTTATTGTGGGAAGCTTGTGGAAGGCTATCTGAAACGTTTGACCCAAGTTAAACAATTTAAAGGCAATACTACCAAATACTAATTGAGTGTATGTAAACTTCTGACCCACTGGGAATGTGATGAAATAAATAAAAGCTGAAATAAATCATTCTCTCTACTATTATTCTGACATTTCACATTCTTAAAATAAAGTGGTGATCCTAACTGGCGTAAGTCAGGGAATTTTTACTCTGATTAAATGTCAGGAATTGTGAAAAACTGAGTTTAAATGTATTTGACTAAGGTGTATGTAAACTTCTGACTTCAACTGTAGCTTGCGTAACAATATGTTTTTGTTTTTCTCTAGGAAAGCAACAACATGGTGGTTCCAGCGATGCAGCTGGCCAGCAAGATCCCTGACATGTCTGTCCAGCTGTGGTCCTCGGCCCTTTTAAAAGGTACGTCCCTACCTGTGCATTTCTTTTGTCTTTGGATTGAGCTTCAATGCTCCCTACTAAGCTTAAAGTATTTGATGTAGGTTTCCTTGACCATGCTATTTTTGTCTTGTCCCTGTAGATCTGAACAAGGCTCTGGGAAACACCATAGATGCCCATGAAGCTGCTCAGATGCACCAGAACTTCTCCCAGCAGCTTCTCCAGGACCACATTGCTGCCTGCAGCCTCCCCGAACACAACCTAATCAGCGTACATATCAATTGATCTTTGTTAACTTTTTATCTTTAATTATTACTGGTGTAAAAGTTGTGTATTGTAAATAGATAATATAGGTTGTTTAGCTGTGTTTCTGTTGTCTGTCTGGCTCAGATGGGTAATTAACAATATTAATCTCTCTTCTCTGTGACAGTGGACGGACGGCCCGCCACCTGGGCAGTTTCAAGCCCAGAACGGCCCGACAACCAGCCTGGCCAGCCTGCTATGAACACATGGCTCCATCATACACATGCATACGAGAGAGCGAGAGAAAATTGACAACACACAAGGGCTACCATTCTTCTAGCCTCAAAAAGATGTCTATAATTCAACTATCGTTTCTTTACGTCTTTTGAAAATTAGAGGGGTACTGGGAAAACATAGTAGCAGTTATACGATTAATTTATTAATGTTGATATTTTTGTAACTTTAGCAAAATATTTGGCCGCTTTTCTTTGTATGAATGCCATTTTTCCTATGCATGGAAGTTACTGATGTTGATTAACTCTACAACTGTTGCTAATCATTTGCTGAGGATTTTCACAGCTAGTCATTGTTTTGTAGCACCACATCCACGTGATTTAGTGTAGGTACACTTGGCATTACTTCTCATGTATTGAACCAGCAACATGTTTTGTTTCATGTTAAGTTTGGACTTGAATGTTAAATTGGTAGTGTTGAGATAAAGGGTTTGAATATCTTCCTGAAAGAGTGCAAGAGAGAATAGTGAAAGAGTCAGAATGTTCATTAGTGCAGTTACTTAATGGACCAGCAGGTGTCCCCTTTGAGCTGTGATTTGATAAACCTGCTTTGAGAGAGGAATATTTTTTGTAACATTTGACATGTTAACACCGATTTGCCCATTTTGAAGATGCATCACAAACACAACTATTATTGGATATACATAAGAATTCTAGTTCATTTATTGAGTTCCATAGATCATGAAGATGGACATTTTTTGAACATACAAGAAACTTTTGGATAAAGAAAGTCAATGTATTACTTTTTGTTATGTTATAATTTGTCTTTATAGTTCTAGTTAAAGGTTTTCTTTACAATACATTGTATACATATGCCACATGGGAAACCTTTATTGTACAGTGACATTTTATAAAGTAAATGTAGTCAAGTGTGTAATGTATTTTAACTACCAGAATCACATGTAGAAATCCAACTCAATGCTTGATATTTAAGTCAATCTATATGGACACATCAGAAGCTTGAGTATTTGCCATATTCTATCCAATGCCTATGTTTTTATTGCTTATATTGTTTTTCAATATTTTTAGGGACAAAGTCTGAATAAATGTGGTATTTGCAACCATTTTGTGTTGTTTCAAATTTAAAAAATGTATTTGTCACGTGCCGAATACAACAGGTGTAGTAGACCTCACAGTGAAATGCTTACTTACAAGCCCTTAACCACCAATGCAGTTTTAAGAAAAATACCTAAAGAAAGAAAAGTTACAAATATTTAAAGAGCAGCAGTAAAATAACAATAGCGAAGCTATATACAGGATGTACCGGTTAGTCGAGGTAATTGAGGTAATATGTACATGTAGGTAGAGTTATTAAAGTGGCTATGCATAGATAATAACAGAGAGTAGCAGCAGCGTATGGGGGGGGGGCAGTGCAAATAGTCTGGGTAGCCATTTGATTAGATGTTCAGGAGTCTTATGGCTTGGGGTTAGACGCTGTTTAGAAGCCTCTTGGACCTAGACTTGGTGCTCCAGTACCGCTTGCCGTGTGGTAGCAGAGAGAACAGTCTATGACTAGCGTGGCTGGAGTCTTAGACAATTTTTAGGGCCTTTCTCTGACACCGCCTGGTATAGAGGTTCTGGATGACAGGAAGCTTGGCCCCAGTGATGTACTGGGCTGTATGCACTACCCTCTGTTTGAGAATGTTTGTCCGTGGCTGATTTTATAATCTTCAATTTATCATGACTTTTCCCATGAACATGTAGTGAAATGCATGCATATGATTTCATACCATGATAACTATTTATGAAAGACATGTCAACATGAGTCATAGGTGAGTGCAATTTACCCCCTGAATGAATTAATTGTAAATTACTGACCCCAATGCCCTGTAAAACAACACATTTCACTGCACCTACTGTATGCGACAAAAAACACATCTTTAACTTCATGCATAATGGTCAGTTGTGCTGTATGTGCAGTGCACCAACACTAAAGTCAAATGGGAGCAATGAAATAGAATGATTAAATAGGCCTAAGAAATATACAGAAAAACTGATGCTTCTTTTGCACCATTTGAAATTTGCACCGTTTGTGGCCAAGACCTTTCAAGTCTCAAGTTTTAATGTCACATGCAAAAGTACAGTGAAATGCCTTTCTTCTTGCAAGCTCTAATCAATAACAATGTAATACTAAAAATAACATAAGATAGAACAAAAACACACAAAAAATAGAAATAATAAGAACACAAGAAAGTAAGTAAGTATATATATACAGGGTCAGTCAGTTCCAGTACCTTATTTACAATGTGCAGTCTACTGGAGTGCAGGCTACTGGAGTGATACATTTTTTACTGCAGTTTATTTTAGTAATACTTTCTTAACACTTTTTTTCTTACATTGCATTGTTGGTTAAGAGCTTGTAAGTAAGCATTTCACTGCAAGGTGTTGTATTCGGCGCATGTGACGAAAGACATTTGATTCGATGTATATTGGTAAGGACTAGGCCATAACCGACTGAGGAGGAGGTAAGTCAGTAATTATCTGTACAATTAACAGTATTTATTAAAGTATGATATGAATTCAACGCACCTTAAAACAGTCCAGTAACAGGTTTGCAATGTAGTAGGTGTTTAGTAAGACAGAGAATTATTGTTTCAGTGATACACCCATTCTGTATTATAACTTAGATTTATACTTTGATTCATCTCTAGATGCGCAACAGGACTTTAGCTCCAGTGATGAAGAAATTACATTTTCTGCTATTTCTGTTGGTATTTGTGTGTATCCTTCTAAAACAACACACGTATCTCCTTGTGGAATTGAAGCCATTTCAGAAGACGATATGTATGTTTTGGATGATTTGCCACCATTCCATGTAAAGTGTTCCTAAGATTTCTGAGTATTCAAATATGCAACTGAGCTGTTCTCGTCTATTGATGTTCTGTATTATGCCATGTTTGGGTTTTGTGTGGACCCCAGCAAGAGTAGCTGCTCCTTCAGCATCAGCTAATGGGGATCCTAATAAAATACTAAAATGCTAATACTATCATCTCACCAGTTATTTTCTACCATAAAAAAAGATGTACTGTGTCTGTACAAATAGGTCTATCTTGAAATCATTGCTCCTTCATTGCAGAGCCATGTCAGGCCAGAGAGTCAAAGGAGGTGGTGGCGGACCATCCTGCCTCTCAAATCAAATCAAATTTTATTTGTCACATGCTTCCTAAACAACAGGCGTAGACCAACAGTGAAATGCTTACTTAAGGGCCCTTCCCAACAATGCAGAGACAAAGAAAATAGAGAAATAATAGAAAAGTAAAGCACCTCATAATAAAAGTACTAATAAATACACAATGAGTAATGATAACTTGGTTATATACGGGGGCACCATTGCCGAGTTGATGTGCAGGGCTACAAGTTCATTGTGGTAGATATGTACAGTACATATAACTAGGAACAATAATAAATAGTATCAGCCTATGTGACTTCAAAAAAGTTAGTGCAAAAAGGGACAATGCAGATAGTCTGGGTAGCTATTTGGTGAACTATTTAACTAACTATGTAGCAGTCTTATGGCTTGGTGATGGAAGCTGTTCGGGTTCCTGTTGGTTCCAGACTTGGTGCATCGGTACCGTTTGCTGTGCGGTAGCAGAGAGAACAGTCTATGATTTGGATGGCTGGAGTAGGGCCTTCCTCTGACATCGCCTGTTATAGAGGTCCTGGATGGCTGGGAGCTTGACCCAAGTGGGGTACTGGGCCGTATGCATTACCCTCTGTAGTGCATTGCGGTCGGATGCCAAGCAGTTGCCATACTAAGCGGTGATGCTGCCAGTCAAGATGCTCTCAATGGTGCAGCTGTAGAACTTTCTAAGGGCCCATGCAAAATCTTTTCAACATCCTGAGGGGGAAGAGGCATTGTCGGGCACTCTTCACAACTGTGTTGGTATGTGTGTGGACGATGATAAATCCTTAGTGATGTGGACACTGAGGAGCTTGAAGCTCTCAACCCACTCCACTACAGCCCCGTTGATGTGAATGGGGGCTTGTTCTGCCCTCCATTTCCTGTAGTCCACGACCAGCTCCTTTGTCTTGCTGACGATGAATGAGAGGTTGTTGTCCTGGAAACACACTGCCAGGTCTCTGACCTGCTCCCAATAGGCTGTCTCATCGTCGTCAGTGATCCAAACGTAATGACAGTGTTGGAGTTGTGCATGGCCAAACATTCTTGGGTGAATAGGGAGTACAGGATGGGGGTGGCTCATCAGGAAGTCAAGGATCCAGTTGCAGAGGGAGGTGTTCAGTCCCAGAGTCTTTAGCTTAGTAATGAGCTTGGAGGGCACTATGGTGTTGAACGCTGAGCTGTAGTCAATGAACACAATTTTCACATAAGTGTTCCTCTGGTCCACGTGGGAAAGGGCAATGTGGAGTGCAATAAATATTGCGTCATCTGTGAATCTGTTGGGGCAGGGTGTCTGGGATGATGGTGTTGATGTGAGCCATGACCAGCCTTTCAAAGCATTTCATGGCTCCAGATGTGAGTGCTAGTAGGCGATAGTAATTTAGGGAGGTTACCTTGGCGTTCTTGGACACAGGAACTATGGTGGTCTGCTTGAAACGTAGGTATTACGGACTGTGTCAGGGAGAGGTTGAAAATGTCAGTGAAGACACTTGCCAGCTGGTCAGCGCATGCTCTGAGTACGCTTCCTGGTAATCCATCTTGCCCTGTGGCCTGGTGAATGTTGACCTGTTTAACGCTCTTACTCACATCGGCTAAGGACAGCATGATCACAAAGTCATCCGGAACAGCTGGTGCGCTCATGCATGGTTCAGTGTGGCTTACCTCGAAGCGAGCATAGAAGACATTTAGCTTGTCTGGTCGAGATTTCTTATCAGTGTCCGGATTAGTGTCCCGCTCCTTGAAAGTGGCAGCTCTAGCCTTTAGCTCAGCACGGATGTTGCCTGTAATCCATGGCCTCTGGTTGGGATATATACATAAGGTCACTGTGGGGATAACGCCGTCGATGCATTTATTAATGAAGCCGGTGACTAATGTGATAAACTCCTCAATGAATCCCTGAACAGTCCTGTAGCTTAGTATCCGCTTCATTGGACCACTTCCATATTGAGTGCGTCACTGGTACTTCCAGATTGAGTTTTTGGTTGTAAACAGGAATAAGGAGGATAGAGTTATGGCCAGATTTGCCAAATGGGGGGCGAGGGAGAGATTTGTATGCGTTTCTGTGTGTGGAGTAAAGGTGGTCTAGAGTTTCTTCGCCACAGGTGACATGCTGGTAGAAATTAGGTAAAATGGATTACAGTTTCACTGAATTAAAATCACTGGCCACTAGGATAGCCACCTCTGAATGTTTGCTTATGGACCGCCCTATGTTTTCTTATTGCCCTATACAGCTCGCTGAGTGTGGTATTAATGCCAGCATCGGTTTGTGGTGGTAAATAGACAGCTACAAAAAATATAGATGAAAACTCTCTTGGTAAATAGTATTGTCTACAACTTATTGTCTACAACCTCAAGACTTCCTTAATATTAGAGATTGAGCACCAGGTGTTTTTAACAAAGAGACACACACCTCCCCCTTGAGCTTACCCAACGCTTCCGTTCTGTCTGGCCAATGCATAAAAAAACAGCTTGATGCATATTATCCATGTCCTTGTTCAGCCACAACTAAGAGAAACATAGGATATTTCAGTTCTTCAGGTTCTGTTAGGATAGGATAGCCTTGAACGGCGCTCATCCAGTTTGTTCTCCAGTGATACGTTCGCCAATAGAATGGAGGGTAGAGGCGGTTTATGCACTCACCAACATATTTTTGCGCTGTTCTGATGTACAGAAGTTATTTTCGGTCATAGGAAACGATGGCAGAAACCTTATTTTCAAAAAAGTTACAATCAGTGCAAAAAAAAAGAAGAAAATAGCAGAAGCCCTTAAAAAGACTGCTATCCATTGCAGCAACACTCCTGTTCCCTCCTGTCCAAGCGCTGGGGACAAGGCTACTGTCCTGTGCTCATAGCCAGGAAGTACAGGAGATAAATGTTGAGGGAGGTGAAAACTCCTCTAAGAGTGTCAAGACATCCCTCAATAAACCGGTGAGGTTTCAATCAAATGTATTTATAAAGCCGTTTTTATATCAGCAGACGTCACAAAGTGCTTATACAGAAACCCAGCCTAAATCCCCAAAAAGAACAAGTAAAGCAGATGTAGAAGCACAGTGGCTAGGAAAAACGCCCTAGAAAGGCAGGAACCAAGGAAGAAAAGAGGAACCAGGCTCTGAGGGTTGGCCAGTCCTCTTCTGGCTGTGCCGGGTGGACATTATAAGAGTACGTGGCCATTAAAGCCAGATCGTTCTTCAAGATGTTCAAACGTTCATAGATGACCATCAGGGTCAAATAATAATCACAGTGGTTGTAGAGGGTGTAACAGGTCAGTACCTCAGGAGTAAATGTCAGTTGGTTTTTCATAGCCGAGCATTCAGAGATTGAGACAGCAGGTGCATTAGAGAGGGAGGGAAAGGGAGAGAGAGGGTCGAAAACAGCAGGTCCGGGAGAAGGTAGAACGTCTGGTGAACAGTTTAGGGTTCCATAGCAAAAGGGCAAAGCAGCAGAAACTGGATCAGCAGCACGGCCAGGTGGACTGGGGACGGGGCCTGGAGTCGTCAGGCCAGGTAGTCCTGAGGCATGGTACTAGGGCTCAGGTCCTCTGAGAGAGAAGAGAGAGACGAGAGAATTAGAGGGAGCATACTTAAGTTCCCACAGTATACCAGATAAGACAGGAGATTTACACCAAATCGGACAGACTGACTCTAGCCCCCCGGCACATAGACTATTGCAGCATGGATACTGGAGACTGAGACAGGGGTTAGTCGGGACACTGTGGCACCGTCCTACGATACCCCCGTACAAAGCACAGCCCCCACACCGCTAGAAGGATATCAACAGACCACCGACTTACTACCCTGAGACAAGGTGGAGTATAGCCCACGAAGATCTCCCCCAGCTGGAAGGTTTGGAGGCCATTTTCATGAATGTGTTGAGAAATACAGGATAAAAAAACTTGAGTGGCTGCATTGATCATACGTCCTGGCAGTTCTGTGCAGACTCAGGACAACTGAGTTTTGGAGAAATACGCATATTCAAAGAGGAGTCCATAAAGATGCTGCTCTGAGAAGGGACCAATATTCTCATACTAGATACCTCTGTTTCATGTGATGCTGATGCCCCAGGATTTACATTTAACATTTACATTTAAGTCATTTAGCAGACGCTCTTATCCAGAGCGACTTACAAATTGGAAAGTTCATACATATTCATCCTGGTCCCCCCGTGGGGAATGAACCCACAACCCTGGCGTTGCAAGCGCCATGCTCTACCAACTGAGCCACACGGGACGAGATACAGTTAGAGCAGTCTGCCTCCTCTATCACCAAGGAGGCCCACAAGCAGTCTGCCTGTATCATGAGGAGGCGAAGGAGCAGTTTTCCACCATTGCTGAGCAGATCCAAAATCAACCTGCCTCCTCAGCATCATCCTTTCACAATACTGATGGCAAGGCTGCCTCTTCTGTCCAAAGCCAGAAAGCAGAGGGAAGTGACAAGTCTTCCCTCAATAAACAGGTGACATTTAATCTACTACACTTACAGTGGGTGGACAAACATTAATTAAATGTGGCCCGTACAAATATTAGATGTTTTATGTGATGTTGCTGCCTCAGCAGTCTGATTAGGAGTCTCTTCAGAGTATTTCTATGGGCATCCAGGAGCAGCCAACTAGTGTGATCTTAGTGTGAGTAAAGATCCAACAAGACAAGCCCCAGCTGCCACATTAATGCTAGATACCTTTGTTTCATGTGATGTTGCTACATCAGGAATCTAATGAGAAGTCTGTCCCTGTCGTTGAGGCCCAGAAGCAGTCTGCCTCCTCTAGGAGCAATCGTCCTCTTCCACCTTCTCTGACTTCTTTGCCTCTACCAGGTACACTGTGAAGAACAGGCCCATGACAAGGACCCCCATTCCCTTCCATCCCTCAGGACACGGGTGAGAATCATTTTTATATGATTGTTTTAATGTGAGTAAAGATGCTCTAAGAGTGGCCACATACTGATACTAAAATATCTATGTTTCATCTGGTGCTGCTTCCCCAGCAGTAAATGCAGAGAAAGGAATCTACCTCTATCATTAAGGAGACGTGTGAGAAGTCTGCCTCATTTATTGCTAACGAGGTCCAGCAACAGCCTGCCCCCTCCACATACTCTGCCTTTACCAGCTAAAAAAAAGTATGCTGAGGAAGGGAACAAGTCATCTAGGTCCCTTGCACATCCATCCCATGGGGAGGATTCCCGAGATGGCTGCACTGAGAGAGGCTCTGAAGAAAAGGGGGGCAGCTAGCTGTTCTACAGGCATCACTGGACAAGGAGCATTGCACAAGCATGAAGCTTCAAATAGCTTCAGACCTCAAGATTGAGCAGAGCAAGATCAAGAAGCAAGAGACTGAGAAGCTGGAGCTGAGCGCAGGAACAGAGTAATCTCTTGCCTTCTCTTATGCTGAAGGCTGACCAACTGGCCTCTGAACTGGCAGAGGAACACGGCAGGAGCCAGATGCTAAAGTTAGACGTCGAGGCTGCCCTCGATGAGCAGCAAGAACCTCTGGTGTCCATCTGAGGCAGGCCATGGTGATAGAGCTACTTCATCTGCAGATAAAGCTCAAAGTGAACAGTTGAAAGAGAGAGCCGAAAGAGAGAGAGAGCCGAGAGAGAGAGATCTTTGAAAAGCGAGATCAGAGCTCCCAAGTGCAGGAACTGAGGGTTCAAGTGAAAGCCTTCCTGGAGGTCAATGCAGAAATTAGCCTGAGCGCTGTCAGAATGACCTCTAATCTATCAGAGGAAAAGATCAGGACACAGAAGCTCCAGGCTGACCTTGAGGCTTACCTCGAAGCTGCCCTCTCCAAGCATTAGATTGTGCTGGAGGAGCGTCCAGAGACCACAGCGGTCTGTATTGACTTGGAGGGGGCTGTGGCCTCAGAGATGGTCAAGTCTGAGAAATTCCATTAATTTTGCAAAAGAGCAAGCAAGAACAGAGTGACCTAACTTCCAGCCTGCAGGCCGAGAGCAGTCGCTGCCACCGCCTATTAGTGGAAGGTGAGGCCATGGTCAAGGAGCTGAAGTCAGCTTTGGACACAGTGAAGGTCCACAGTGCTCAGCTGAGTGAGAGGCTGCAGACAGAAAGCTCAGCATGTGAGGCTCAGAAGTCGCAGCACCAAGCCCTGATGTTGCAGCACCAAGCCCTAATGTTGCAGCACCAAGCCCTGATGTCGCAGCACCAAGCCCTGATGTCACAGCACCAAGCCCTGACGTTGCAGCACCAAACCGTCAGCACCAAACACTGGAAGTTAATCACCAGGCGCTAGAGGGGGAGCTTCAGGAGCTCCTCTCGGATCATCACAACCTCCTCGCTGAATACCAGGAGTTAATGTCTGAACATAAAACCATGGTCTCTGAACATGAAACCCTCCAAGCACAGCCTGCAGTCTAAGCTCCAGGACGTTGGGTTAGACTACCAGGGCCTCCAGACCAGGCTCCATACTCTGACAAGTGAGTAATGAGTCATGTAGACAAAGAGCAAGGCCTTAAAGTCGCCTTGAAGTGCAAGAGCCTCTACTCTGACCACCATTTTCTGATCTTGGTACACAAGGCTGTCATCTCACAGCAGCAGCCACTCCAGTCAGAGCTTCAGGAGCTGCACCATAAGCTGCAGTGGCAGCACCAACAGCACTGCAGAGTAGCTGCAGCCCTCTCAGAGGACTCGCATAACCTGGACAAAGTGCTGCAGATGATACATGACCAGCTGACAGAGTGCTGGGTTAAATGCAGAACAGTGAAATTGGTTTACAAGGACACTATGGGAGGATTCTGGGAGACAGGAGACTGTGCCAAACATTATTATTGTCCCACTAAGGAAGAGGAGGAAAGGCATGCCAGGAAAAGGGCAGAGGCATCTTTGTTTCAGGGTACACTGTGGCTGCTGGACCACAGAGAGAAGAACAAAGAAAAAGGCAGCCAAAGAGATATGAACACTCGCAATAACTGTTCCAAAGACGCTGGGCCAAAGGAACCAGAACTGTCTGGCCCCAGTGAGGAATGGGAGGAAAGAAATGCCAGGATGAAGGCCAAGTTGTCCTTGTGCAAGTCTACAACTATGTGGCTGCTGGAACACAAAGATAAGAACAAAGGTAGAATAGCCAAACAGATATGACCACCCTCAATAATTGATTTTCATTTAAGGATTGTTATTAAGTTGTGGTAAACAGCTTGGTTTACTTTGTACAAATGTTATTTTCCTTATGCACTGAATTTACTGATACAATTATACAATTGCTGCTACTAGTCAATTCCTGAGGATTTGCACAACTTGGCATAATTTTGTAGCAGAACATTCTTTTGAATTCAGTAGAAAGGTTTGCATTTCAAGTGCAGTTACTTATTGGACCAGCAGGTGCCCCTTTTGAGCTGTATTTTGATAAACCTGCTATGAGACAGCAAACTTCTGTAACATTTGGCCCCTGTCATAAATACCCATGTTCCTTTTTGAATATACAGTACCAGTCAAAAGTTTGGACACACCTACTCATTCAAGGGTTTTTCTTTATTTTTACTATTTTCTACATTGTATAATAATGGTGAAGACATCAAAACTATTAAATTACACATATGGAATCTGTCACACTCTGATCTGTTTCACCTGTCTTTGTGATTGTCTCCACCCCCCTCCAGGTGTCGCCCATCTTCCCCATTATCCCCTGTGTATTTATACCTGTGTTCTCGGTCTGTTGCCAGTTCATCTTGTTTGTCTAGTCAACCAGCGGTTTTGTATCAGCGCCTGCTTTTCCCAGTCAATCTTTTTATCGCCCTCCTGGTTTTGACCCTTGCCTGTCCTGACTCTGAGCTCGCCTGCCGGATCACTCTGCCTGACCCTGTCTGCCGACCTGCACCTCTGCTCCACCTCTGGATTATAGACCTCTGCCTACCCTGAGCCTGCCTGTCGTCTGTTTCCCCACCTCTGGTTTACTGACCCCTGCCTGCCTTGACCTGTCTATTGCCTGCCCCTGTTGGATTATTAAACCACTTAATTCTACGTTGTCTGCATCTGGGTCTTACCTTCATACCTGATATAATCATGTTGTAACCAAAAAAGTGTTAAACAAATCAAAATATATTCTATATTTGAGATTCTTCAAAATAGCCACCCTTTGCTTTGATGACAGCTTTGCACACTCTTGGCATTCTCTCAACCAGCTTCACCTGGAATGCTTTTCCAGCATTCTTGAAAGAGTTCCCACATATGCTGAGCACTTGTTGGCTGCTTTTCCTTCACTCTGCGGTCCAACTCATCCCAAACCATCTCATTTGGGTTGAGGTCGATGATTGTGGAGGCCAGGTCATCTGATGCAGCACTCCATCACTCTCCTTCTTGGTCAAATAGCCCTTACACATCCTGGAGGTGTGTTTTGGGTCATTGTCCTGTTGAAAAACCAATGCTAGTTCCACTAACCACAAACCAGATGGGATGGTGTATCGCTGCAGAATGCTGTGGTAGCCATGCTGGTTAAGTGTGCCTTGAATTCTAAATAAATCAGACAATGTCACCAGCAAAGCACGCCTACACCATCACACCTCCTCCTCCATGCTTCATGGTGGGAACCACACATACGGAAATCATCCGTTCACCTACTCTGCATCTCACAAAGACATGGCGGTTGGAACCAAAAATCTCAAATTTGGACTCATCAGACCAAAGGACAGATTTCCACCGGTCTAATGTCCATTGCTCATGTTTCTTGGCCCAAGCAAGTCTCTTCCTCTTATTGGTGTTCTTTAGTAGTGGTTTCTTTGCAGCAATACAACCATGAAGGCCTGATTCACACAGTCTCCTCTGAATAGTTGAGGATGAGCATTTCATTAACTGCAAAACCACTCATGTCATCTATAGATTGGAATGTCCACAGTGCAAGGTGTTCTACATTGGACGGACAAAGAGACGCCTTCAAGACCGCTTAGCGGAACACAAGTACGCCATACGGGTAGGCAATGAAGACTACCCCATGGCAAGGCACTACAAGTCCTTACACCATGGCAACCCTGCCTCCCTACAAGCTATGGGTATTGATCATATTTTGATTTGTTTAAAAAAAATGTGGTTACTACATTCCATATGTGTTATTTCATAGTTTTGATGTCTTCACTATTTTCCTAATTCTACAATGTAGAAAATAGTAAAATAAAGAAAAATCCTTGAATGAGTAGGTGTGTCCAAACTTTTGACTGGTACTGTACATCCCAAACTCAGAACTATTTTTGAAATTGCCACAGTTCAGGAAGGTGTCCCATGTGGAAATCTAAAAATATATGGACTCAAAGCTTGAGTACTCTATGCATGTGTTTTTTCGATTAGTTTTTTTATTTCATTTTTTAAATAAAAGTCTGAATAAACATGATTTTTTACAACCAAACTGTTTGGAAATGTTTGTCAGGAAGAGTACTTAGATGTTTATTATAACTGAGTTCTATATTGACAACTATATTGAGATCACCATGACTTTAACCTCTACCATGCTGTGATAAACTACATGCTTTACTTTTGTAAAGCCTACATGAATTAGATAGTTTTCATTTAAAAAACTATATTCATATTGTGCTGTGAAATTGGTTGGAAATAACTTCCTTTAGCTTTCATGAAAACACTTTCATAAAGTACATTTTCCCAGCTAACTACACATTACAATACATGATCCCATACAGAAAATACACCTTGCTTCTTGTGGGTCTAATGTGAGATTCAAAGTTGAGTTAGTTTGGGTAGAGTATCATTCAGGCACAGAATAGAGGAGGGTACCCTTTTAAACTACCCTTTCCCTTTGACTTGACGGATGAGTCTGATTTGTAGTCCTTGTGAGGTGTTCCTTATCCAGGGGAATGCTGAAGCCCTCCTGATGGTGAATTACTGCAGGGATAAATACTGACCTCAGGGTCAGTGTTGCAGTAATGGTCACATGACTATCTTTTTGACTAGTCCGCCATGCAGTTGTTATGGCTGTCTTTCCTTTGATATGACTTGCACACTCAACAAGTTTACAACAATTGCTGGACACCCAACAAACTACAATCATTGTACACCAATCAGCCTCACGGTTTTGTACGTCATTTTAGAAAGTAATATGTTGTTGGATTTTGGCTATGTTCATAAGTGCTGTTGGGGCAGTGATGCTTGTTAGGTGATAAGTGTCAGCATAAACAGTTCTGAAAGAAGTTGCTTCCTGCCAAATAGTGAGTACTGTTGATCATGACAGGGAGGGGTACTTCCTGCTTTGATACTGTACTTCAGAAGGGATTAAGTTAATAGTGCCTTGTTGTTTACAGCCAGTGTCACACATAGTCCATATATTTCCTTTGTACTGGTTTGAAGCAATGGATTCAATCCATTTTCCTTTTCTCTAAAGGCCAGATTTCTGACACTTCACATATCGCTTGACATTTGGCCCCAAATAGAAAGGATTGAGCAGAGTGCACTGGTACTGTATTATTGCTCCTGTTTCTTGAGGGTGTTTTCCCCCACTGCTCCATCCAGGAAAGGGAATGTCATCAACTCATTCAGAAGAGGATGCCAGCTTTATGCCACAGGTGTTCTTTTGAACTACTCTTGAGTTCACACAACAAATTAGGTATTGAGAATGCAGTGGCTAGACAAGGGCATTGATTTTGGTGCCCTCAGGTATTTATAGTTGGATGTATGCTTTGTTTTTGGTCCAGGCATAACATACACTTTTGGTCAATGTATCCAATTTCATGTTTTAATTTATAACTGATTGTTATGAGGACACCAAGGTTTGAAGAGACTTCAATCAGCCTTATTCAGGGGTTCCCCTCGGGTCCTGGGGCCCCCCATGGGTACACGTTTTGGATTTTGCCCTAGCACTATACAGAATATTCAAATAATCAAAGCTTGATGATGACTTGGCTATTTGAATCAGCTGTGTGTTGCTAGTGCAAAAAACAAAATGTGCACCCAGGAGGGGGGCCCCAGGACCAAGTTTGGGAAACCCTGGCCTAGTTGATCAGTATAAGGTTTCATTCACCTAGTTGATCAGTATAAGGTTTCATTCACTTCAGATTGAAATTAGGTTCACAGCATGACTCAGTCACAGGGAAGTATTGGGACCACTGCGGTGGGATTGTGATATTGATAAGGTTCAATTATAGTGATATTCAGGGGTTGAATTTGACTTTTGAATTGGTGGAATTTAGCCCACAATCTGATGCAATCTCATATAAGTTCTCACTTATATTACTTGCATCCCATTCCCAGTCTATCTCTCAATAAGTCTGCACTGAGATACTGTTCCAAGATCTGCATGCCCCCAAGGACATGATCTGGAGAATTATTGGTATTGGTCAGGACTCATTGAAAGAGAGTGGAGACATCACATAGCACATTCATATGTCTGGTATGTCCCACATTGCTATGCACCAGTATTTAGTTTGTTTGTTGTTGTTGTAGTATTGACTTTCGAGCTGCTCATTATTGTTTTGTGGAGATTTCAAACTAAAGCACTGACTTGTCATGGGCCATGATGACATTAAGAAATATTTACAGATCAATAACCGTTTTCAATGACTATCTATTGGCCTATGCTTTTACATTTTTTTCTTATAGTTACTGCTTATATAATTATTTTCTCAGACAATCATTTAATTGTTTTATGACAAAACAGCAGTGTGGTGTAGACTGTGATGGCAACTATAGTATTCAAAACTAGATGGGGGGGCTAAACATTGCAATGACGAGACAGAGGATGCAACTGAAAACGGTGGACTTTTTACATGTATGATATGATCAGTGGTCCTAATGTGTGCTGACTCGGTTGCCCCTTGTGTGACCACATGATAGTGAAGTGACGCCTTGTTCCATGTGTGAGAGCAGCTCATTATTTGGCAACCGGTCAGAGTGGCAGCGGGCAGGGCTGAAGAGGGGATCCCCGGGATTTATTCTTTTTGTACATCGAATTACGGGTGTAAATTGTCTGTCAAAACAAGTGAAAAGCAAAAGGGACACCTCTTCTCCGTAAGTTAAAATATAATTTCAGTTGATGGTTAAAAGTAATATTGATTTTGAATTTAATTAAGTCGACAACTTGAAGTTTTTTTTCTAGTCGTTAGCTATCATAGCTACCTAGCTAGCTGGCTTACTGCTGAGTGAGTGCTAGGTAATGGTTTGTGTGTGCCTCGCTAGCTGTAATTAGCTAGCCACACACACCTACCTAGCGACTGCCAAGAACACACCGCCTCAAAAGTCAAAGAATGCATGTAAACTTGTACCGGTTGATGTTTAAAAAGTCGGAGACAAGTATTTTCTTTACAACATCCATTCAAGCAGTCTAAAAACTAACATTTTAGTTTCGACTCTCACACATCGATTGTTTGTGACCGAATCCGGAGTGTCTGTCTCTGTCTGCAAGTGTCCGAGGCCGGGAGTTCGTTAGCTAGCCAGCCAGCCAGGAGAGTGGATTTGGTGTCCGAATTTAGTCAATCCCTATAGTCATTGGGTCAATCTCACCACTTGCTGGTTTAACATACGAATAATTCTATATTGTAATAAGAAATTTAACCCATACGATCTCAGGACGTTTTCAATTTTCATCACCGTATGAATCCAATGGCAGTTATGCTAACTCAATAGCTTGCTAGCCCACGACATGGCTTTATGTTACTACGTTAGCTAGTCAGTTGGACTGTGGGAGACAGGTTGTTGTTACTGAGCGACAAAAAAAGTTTTGGGTTTTTACTTTATCACTAAATAACAAATTACATTAAATAATTGTATATGTTAGTTGCAGCACATTTAAGAAGCCGGCATTCTCTTATAATTGCTTTGAGTGGTTTTTATTTTGATGGGAAATTGGAGGCGTACGTAATGGTGGACGGTGGTAGTGTCCCTTGGTGTGAGACCCCACATGACTGCCTTAATCAGAAAGACCCCATTTGCCATTTTACCTAAATAGTTTGGACTTTATTTCCTTTCAGCAATAAAGTTCTGCGCAAGGCAAGCTATTTGCTCAAGTCCTGAGACAAGACTCATTGCCTGGTAGTTCTAATGGCAGCCTTTTTCAAACCTCTCATTGAGGACCACAGAACTAGCACACCTGATTCAACTTGTCAACTAATCATCAGGCCCTTGACTAATTGAATCAGGTATGCTGGTTCAGGGCTACACCAAAATGGCCAAGGTGCATAAAGATGGAGGAATTCAGATATGATGTCATTGTTTTAGCACTACCACAGAGTTGTTAAACTACTGCGTGCAACATGGTTCAATATGCAAATAAATTACTTTATTGAAGTCTTGAAATTAGTATTGTGATCAAGTTAACTGCTAATGCAGATACAAAAAAAAGAGTAATAGCGAACACTGTATAATATGGCAAATTTAGCGAATGAGGCATTTGTGGTAAGTACATGGGGGCCGTCATCTTTATTCTTGTCTGCCATTGTGAAATGTCTGGGTGTCCCAGAGGAGAGGTTTGAAAAAGGCTGGTCTAAGGTATTTATGTATATTATGCCAATGTATTACATTGCACTCCATGGCCTTGTGGACATTTTTGAACGTGCTCTTTTTTCCAGATGTAATTGCCTCTGTGGGGGTCAATAGCCTCCAGATTAGGTACCATAGCAGTGCACATTCCCCCTCCTGCCAAGCGGCCTCCATAGAGACTGGGCACCCTTGGCTAGTGGCGGGAGACATGTCACTTTGCATCTTGTGACGGGCCATAGAGCTGCCCGAGAAGCGGTGTCCCTTGTGAAAAACCCTTTAAAGAATGATGCGATCAGACAAGCATGACTCGGCTGACTTGACATCCACGGGTGCTGCATCAGGGTAGAACTTTAGAGCTAACTACTAGACCACATTGGGGAAGAAAAGTTTAAATGAGTAAAGGTTAGATTTGGACTCTTAGTTTTTTTTTTTTTTTTTACCCCTCCATCTACACAGTCCTCAGCTTTTCGAACTCCTGGATTTAAGATAAGCTTTTCAAAATGGAATTTAGGTATTGTGGATCAGTAGCCAATTTCTTTACAGCCATCATTAGAGAAATGAAGCTGCATTGAACTTGATTAGAGGACTGGATTGCACTACAGGCCGCTACCAATGCCTCAAATGGGTGATGACTTTCACTTTCATTACAAGTCAGTGTGTCTGTCTGCCAGAATTCAGTGTTACCACAAAGTAACAGAATTTCTGTTTCAGTGTGACTGAATTGTTTTGTGGTGACTTTCTGAAGGGACTTTGTCTCATTGCTGTCAGTTGAGCCACCAGATTGGCTTACCTTTTCCCATGAGATTGATGAGCTATGGACACTATCGACCTTGTTATGTCATTTAACCTCCTTGGGTCTGTGGGGGGCTGGTATGGGCCTAGTATGTTCATCCATCGTTTAGAAATGTTACAGAATGCATGGGATAGAAACATTTTGTGTTTAGTGCTAAGTTAGCATCCATTTCAGCACCACAGTTGGCAGAGAGCAAGCTGGGTGTCTGATTTCACAGTGAGATGTCAGCCGCTCTTCAGCTGATGAATGAAAGGAGATTCTCAGATAGAAAAGTGTCTCTGTGTGATAATAAAATGTTCAGCTCTGCATCGGTCTCTTCTAATGCTCCTCAATTTAGAGTTCATTTAGAAGCCTACTGCACTCTATGGAGGGGTGAATATTGTTTCCATCCATCCACATGTCTGGCTGATGTATTGTCATAGCACAACAGGGAACCTTCAAGGACTGCAGTGAGCGTTGGAACAGAGTGATTGTTGAACAGGTCGGGCTATGGTCATCTTGAGCGATGAGGTTATAAGGGACAGAGAGATGAATATGGAATGGCAGCCGGTCAGATGAGATGGCTCGCTAGCGTGCTGGTGTCCTCTCTCTGTTGATATTGCTGGCCAGGGAATTGTACGGCGTCGCAGAGTGGTAAACAGGAAACGCAGGAAGGCGACACGTGGCCCGAGTCAACCAGTCAGAGGCTTCAGTTTCCCTGAGACCAGCTTCCTGACACTATAGGGAGGTAGAGTGGAGGATGGGTTCAGATTAATGTGCTATTACTCGGCTATACAGGGCCAGTGCAGGCATTCAAATCAGGATGTGTAGTACAAGGTAGAGCCAGCCAAAAGATACGCATGCTCATATTATCTTCAGAAGACACTTCATTAGCAAATTTAGTGTGCATGTCACGACTCGAGCTCCAGGGAGTGGAGCAAATGCCAAAATGTCCCTATGATATCTCACATGATGTGGCGCTATTCAATAATTGATAAAATATGAATTTTTCATCTCTGTTAACTAATTTTCCAGAGGGGAACACGTCAGGTTGTCTCTTTTCGGATCCGTCCTGTGGTGGTATTGTTGTGTACATTTCTAGGGCATGTCTTGGTGTCATCTTCAGTGTGTGAGGAGTACAGATCCTGTCCATCCACATGTTTTCCTTTGTACTAAGAGTATAGCGTACCACAGTATGAATCATTATACCCATAAAACCTAGCAGTTAAACAAGGAAATGGTTCTAATCTTTTCCCACCATTCATTTTTCACATAGGGGATTTTAGAAACACTTGTTTTGTGTAGGCTTACCCTGGCGTGATGTTTTGATAACTGTGTAAATCTCTCTAGGACAAGGTGACTTATCAATTACTGTACCTCCATTCCACCTCGCAAAGTTTGCATTTCCTTCTCATTTAACTTCTCAAAGTATTGCCATACTGGACTTCGCTGCTGTCGCATGCTGTTTTTCCAAGTTGAGGATATTGAGATGAGCGAGATGCAACACTCCCCCTTCAACTCGCAACAACAAAGACGAAATATCGGTTCTGCCTCTATGACAACGGGCAGTTTCATCTCGTTATTAGCATTTGAGGTTTGGTCCAACAAATGTGCCACGTGCATAAAAATACACATTTTATATAAGGAATTGGCAACTCATTGTCAAATAAGCATCTTATCCAGCTAGGCCACTTGATTTCAACATCTAAACAAAGTGAACAGGCTATGTTGTTCCAACAGTTGGAGATGGACAGGAGGGTGGATTAATAAATTCTACCTTGTTATCAATCAAATATATCCACTAAATATAAAGATTAGGTGGCTGCTCACTGGCACGTGGGTTTGTGCTTGAGAGATTGTTTGAGACCTGTGTTAATGTTCTATAATGCATCTACCAGAAGTTGGTCATTATAAGGGCATGTGTATTGTGCATGGTTCTGGTTACATTTGTAACCTAAAGGGCATTTTCATAGACATATTTATTGTAACAAAGCAGGTTAAACAATTCTGATAAAATAATTCAATTATTAGTGGGTCTTATGGTTGTGGAAGGCTTATTTAGCCTAGGTATAATTTTACAAGCCCGGATTTTTATTTGATTATTCCTGACAGTTTGAATCTTTTTATTTTTTATTTCACCTTTATTTAACCAGGTAGGCTAGTTGAGAACAAGTTCTCATTTACAACAATTTATTGAGTTGTGAAATACAGTGTTGTGACCTTTAGTTGTGCAACAACGTTTATTTAGAGAAAACACAATGTGTGTGAGTGAATCGGCCATAAATTAGAAAGAAATAAAGATTTTGTTTTTGGCCATATCGCCAGCCCTAGTTGGACTTCATGTTGACTCAACTGTGTGTGTGTGTCAAGTTGACTATTTCCTCATGTCAGGACCAGAACAGCTCTAGCACTTGAGAAATGCTGTGTTTGTGCTGGATTCCACCCTCATCTGGTAATCCAGAACAGATTAGGACTTTGGTGATCAGGTGAGTATAAATGTGAACGCTGAGCAATGAGCCTTAGTATCAGGAAGAAGTGAGTACTCCACTTCTGGTGCGTCTCAACAGTATATTCCTCTCCTCGACGACTCTGCACTGATTTGACAGGTGAAAGCAACAGGACAGATTTCTACTAAGAAATTGCTTTCACTTGACTTATTATTTCAGATCAGGGAGGAAAGGAGGTTAGGAGAGAAAAGTAGTTTATTGAAATGCCCCCTTTGGCTGTTAATGACTGAGTTGTATACTTAGTGGAGGCCATCATCTCCAACATGGCTGCTCACTCATAGCCCAGGGGTCAACAGGCAGCTAGCTCAATTCAAGCATGGTTCCTCATTGTGTTGTCTTATTGTGAATTCACAAATGAGAGGCTCCTGTCTTTCAACATGGAGCTGTAAAGCTGGTCAGACATCAGCCATTAGGGGTTGACGCTGGTATTCCATAGGGGATTCGCTAAATGTCAACCAGGTAGGTAGGCCATAGGGGCTATTCAATAATTATGAAGTGTCTTGTGTGCTATATATTTTATTGAGTTGTGACTTTTTATGGGAACCAAATTACTTTCCTGTCTGCCAACAGTTATCCTTGTGTTCTATTTTCACATGAATAATGCGTTGAGTTGTTTTTGCGACATCATACATATCGTCAAACTCCTGACAACTGTTTCAAAATATGATCACAAATACTTCTCAGGAATGCCTCGAAACATTGTCAATCATTTTTCGACTGGGTATATTAAGAGTTGTGGACGAAGAAGCGAGGGCTATGGCATTGCTACATTATTCCAGTTATTCTCCTAACAATAGCTCCCACTGTCTGTTTTAACTGGCCAGCTCTGACATGGCAACTCTGGAACTCAGTGCGGCAGCCACACGAATACAGCATCAAGGTACTCAGCCAGGAGGGGTACCAAGCATCCAGATGCCCTGCTGGCTGCCTTTGTCACAAGCATGCCAGCTAGATGTTTGCTGAGCTGACGTTACACTAGTGGAGGTGCTGACTGCGCATCATCTAGCACACCTATAGTGTGTTTGACCGTCACAGCTTTAGAGGGTGTTTAATTAAACCTGGCTGCCTGCGTCAACACTCAGGAGTGGGCTTCCAGGTAGGTAGTAGGACTAGGTCAGATACTGGTTTTGTTGGTAGCTGTTGATGTGGCACAAAAGGAGTGTATTGTCTTTTGTTTGTTGGGATCCCCTCTATCTGTTCAGTGCTGTGGGAGAGAACTCTGCAATTGTCTGCTCAGATTTGGATGTTTTTCTATGGCCACAAGTTTTTTCTTCTTTCCCCCCAAAAGCTATTTCCAACAAAAGTAATCTGGTATGACTCTGTTGGGAATTTCTATGTCGGTATGGCTGTCTAGCTTTTTGGGTTTTGTGATGAGCGTTTTGAAGCAATTTCGCTGAAATGGGAGATCACTTGTAGGATATTCAGTGCAGATCAAGTAGCCCCTTTCACCAGGAACACGTGTGGTTTTAAGGTTAAACTCATTATTGGGAAGTTCATCCCAAGCAGCCTTGTTTAGTTAAATTTTTATGTGTTGTGGCAATATACATTACCCTTGTTGGGGATTCCTTCAAGGTTTGATGTGAGATCAATGTTACTAAACTTGTTTGTCAACTTAACAAATACGTGGAACTTTTGTAGAGTTCCCCTATGGAGTGATTTGATTTAGAATTTGTATTTGGATATTGAATTTGAATAAAATATTTGTTTATTTGTAATGCACAAATTGAATCATTGAATTCATAAATTGAATGGACATGGCATTGTTTTTAAAATTCAATTTAATTGAATATTTAATATTGATATATTCAGTTTCAATATCGTAGATATTGCATTCATTGTCTGTATCAAGTTTACAAAAGATAATTTCAAGTTGATCAAAATGTAATATATTCAACTTCCCCGACGCATTCAGATCCAGTTTCGGTTATCTAAATTCAGATTCAAAACGAGAGACAACATTCTAGTACTTTGCCAGCCAGGAAAGGTAGGGGAGAAAAGATAGACTCAAATGCTCTATGTGGAAAATGGAAGATTCTGGCTATTTCTGAAGCCAATGTTGCCTGTTGAATTTATTTTCTTCCTATGAATTTGCCTCTAGTGTTTGTGTTTTGGCTATAAGCTAATATGACCCCATTACTGAAAGCTAAGACACTGGAGCATGGACATGCCTTCTGCTGCCCTCTGATCACAGGCTGCGACGGACACGTAAGAAGGGAGTGTCACAAAAAAACACAATTTGGCCACAATAAGATTATAGTTGAATAGCCCTTCTAAAGATAGCCGTTCCAATCCATATTTAATCTTGCGCTTGTAACTGACAGGGTTTGAATCAGGTCTCTTGCATGTCACAAGACTGTGTTAGCCCACTTAGCTAAAGCCTATAGGGATAAGTTCATGTAAAGGACGACACGCTGCTTGCTTGACGGGTACTGCTTCCCCCTGATTCAGCTCATTCGGAGACTCGAACTTAGGAGACTCGAATTTAGGACACACGTTGGACACACTGCCTCAAACACACGTGACCACCCTCCTGAAGCATTCCAACCCATCGTAGTATTAAAAATGGCCTTCAATTGCGCCAGGGGCAAGCAACACTTCAGGCTGAGGAGTGAGTTACACAGATCCCCATCTGCTACACTAATATATGTCTTCAAGATCCGGCAATGTTACTCATCAAAATAGTGTGGTTTGGTAATCTGTGCTTATGTGATGAGCAACCTTGCCTGAGACGTGTTAGTTTCAAGTCTCCAGCAAGGGTAGTCATTATAATGGTAATGTGACTGACTGGGTTGACTGTGTTAGCCTGCTGAGCTAAAGCCTAGGCATTGGTCCTGTGACTTGGATGGGTCTCTTCAAGGAGGAGGTCAAAGGGGGGTGAAGTGTAACACCGGTGGTTTGGTGACCATGCTTGTGTGATGAGTAACTTTTCTGAGATCCTTCTGCCACAGAACGTGGTGGTGTTTTGCAGTAGGCCTGGTTTTGAGCACAGTCAGTTATATTGGTGCCATGATTTCTGAGTATGAGGTCAAAGGCTGGTGAAATGTAAACGAGGGGGTTCGAGACGAACCACTTTTCTTTTTTTTTTGAAAGAGTAACCTAGCGAGAGACTTGTTAGCCCACTTAGCTAAAGCCCACAGGAAGCTAACACAGTCTTGTGACATGCAGTAGACCTTGTTCGAACCAAGTCAGTCACAAGAGCAAGATTAAATAGGGAGTGGGAAAACTATCCTTAGAAGAGCAGTGACGGGGCTATTCATTTATATTCTTATGAGAGCCAAATTGTGGTATTTGTTACTCTCAGTTCTAACATATCCTGCTCGGCCTGTGAGCATCATAGAGGGGAAGCCCAAACGGATCTAATCTAGACTTGGTGCTCCGGTACTGCTTCCGGTGCGGTAGCAGAGAGAATAGTCTATGACATGGGTGACTGGAGTCTGACAAGTTTTTGGGCCTTCCTCTGACACTGCCTAGTATATAGGTCCTGGATGTCAGGAAGCTTGGCCCCAGTCATGTACTGGGCCGTTCACACTACCCTCTGTAGTGCCTTACGGGCAGATGCCGAGCAGTTGCCATACCAGGCGGTGATGTAACCGGTCAGGATGCTCTCTGGTGCAGCTGTGGAACCTTTTGAGGATCTGGGGACCCATGCCAAATCTTTTCAGTCTCCTAAGAGGGAAAAGGTGTTGTCGTGCCCTCTTCACAACTGTCTTGGTGTGTTTGGACCATGATAGTTTGTTGGTGATGTGGACACCAAGGAACTTGAAGCTCTCGACCCGCTCCACTTCAGTCCCGTCGATGTTAATGGGGGCCCGTTTGCCCTCCTTTTCCTATAGTTCATGATCAGCCCCTTTTGTCTTGCTCACATTGAAACGTTAATTGTCTCTGACCTCCTCCCTATAGGCTGTCTCATCGTTGTCGGTGATCAGGCCTACCACTGTTGTCGTCATCAAACATAATGATGGTGTTGGAGTCGTGCTTGGCCATGCAGTCGTGGGTGAACAGGGAGTACAGGAGGGGACTGAGCACGCACCCTTATGGGGCCACAGTTTTGAGGATCAGCGTGGCACATGTTTTGTTGCCTACCCTTACCACCTGGGGGTGGCCCGTCAGGATGTCCAGGATCCAGTTGCAGAGGGAGGTGTTTAGTCCCAGGGTCCTTAGTTTAGTGATGTGCTTTGTGAGCACTATGGTGTTGAACGCTGAGCTGTAGTCAAGAACAACATTCTCACATAGGTGTTCCTTTTTGTCCAGGTGGGAAAGGGCAATGTGGAGTGCGATTGAGATTGCGTGACCTGTTGGGGCGATATGCGAATTGGAGTGGGTCTAGGGTTTATGGCATGATGATGTGGATGTTGAGCCATGACCAGCCTATCAAAGCACTTCATGGCTAGTGACGTGAGTGCTACGGGATGGTAATCATTTTGGCAGGTTACCTTCGCTTTCTTGGGCACAAGGACTATGGTGGTCTGTTTTGAAACAAGCATTACAGACTCGGCCAGGGAGAGGTTGAAAATGTCAGTGAAGACACTTGCAGTTGGTCCGCCCATGCTCTGAGTACATGTCCTGGTAATCCGTGTGGCCCTGCGGCTTTGTGAATGTTGACCTGTTTAAAGGTCTTGCTCACATCGGCAACGGAGAGCGTGATCACACAGTCGTCCAGAACATCTGGTGCTCTCATGCATGCTTCAGTGTTGCTTGTCTCGAAGCGAGCATAACAGGCATTTAGCCCGTCTGGTAGGCTTGCGTCACTGGGCAGCTCGCGGTTAGGTTTCCCTTTGTAGTCCGTAATAGTTTAAGTCCTGCCATATCCGACGAACGTCAGAGCCGGTGTAGTAGGATTCAATCTTAGTCGCGCGTAAGTTGATTTTTGTCCATCCACAACGGCCACGATCAGGCCACGGAGTTTGAAATATCAAAACAAACTCTGGGATATAAACATTGGGTTGTTATTTTGCCTGAAATGGACAAGGTCCTCTACTCTGACAATTAATCCACAGATAAAACTGTAAACTGAATACATTTCTAGTCATCTCTCCTCGTTCCTTCATGCTTCTTCCCTTGGACTTTATATGGCGATTGGCAACCAACTTTAAGGTGCATTACCACAACCGACTTGTTTGAACCTCAGTTCAGCTTTCAATCACCCACGTGGGTATATGTTCCTAAAAACCAATGAGAAGATGGCACGTGGGTATATGCTCCTAAAAACCAGTGAGGAGATGGGAGAGGCAGGACTTACTAAATAACCAAGTTTTAGCGCCTGGCTACGCAGACGCCTGCGAGCAGTGTGAGTGCAATGATTGAATAAAATGTACGTGTATAATTATTTTGCAACGTGTCCGGTCTGGTCAGCACGTTAGACATCGCGCACCAGCAGTTATTGACAAATAGACACACACCCTCGTCTTACCAGATGTAGCTGCTCTGTCCTGCCGAAACACGGAGAAGCCAGCCATCTCTATATTATCCGTGTTCTCGTTCAGCAACGTCTCGGTGAAACATAAGATGTTACAGTTAACGTCCAATTGGTTGGATGGTCTTGATCGTAGATCGTCCAGTTTTCCCCAATGGTTGGGAAAGGGGGATACTTAGTCAGTTGTACAACTGAATGCATTCAACTTGTGTCTTCCGCATTTAACTCAACCCCTCTGAATCATAGAGGTGCGGGGGGCTTCCATAATTGACATCCACGTCATCAGCGCCCGGGGAACAGTGGGTTAACTGCCTTGCTCAGGGGCAGAACGACAGATTTTTACTGTGTTTTTCGGGCAGTATATCTCTCGCGTCGGACTCATTTAAATAAAAAATCTTTGTTCAGTTCATGGTGAGTAATCGCTGTTCTGATGTCCAGACGGTAGCAGCAACATTATGTACAAAATGAGTTACAAACAAAATAGCACAGTTGGTTAGGAGACCGTAAAAACGGCAGCCATCCTCTCCTGCGCCATTATTAATGCTTGAGACAAATTTATAGGAAGAAATAAACATGCCACATTGTCTTCAAAAAAGCGCCAGAAATCACACTGTTCATACTACTAGCTTCGGTTTTATCACAGAGAGCGTTTGAATCTCTGTTCTGTTCTACTTTTCCTGGCTGGCAAAGTACCATAATGTTGTTTCTGGTTTTGGATCTGAATTTAGAGAACTGAATTTCAAAACTGCATCGGGGAAGTTGAATATGAAACTTTTAATAAACTTGAAATTATAGTTTGTTAACTTGATACACAGACAATGAATGCTATGTATGTATGTGTATATACACTAAATTGAAGATTCAATACAATTTAACAGAATGCACTTCATTCAATACAGTTTCAAATCATGTAATACAAGTTATGTTTATGAATTCAATGATTTAATATGTGCATTTCAAATTCAATATCCTAATACAAATTCAAAATAATGGTATTCAACTACAATTTCTGTGCCAACAGAAATTGCTCCATATTCCCAGAGGAAAAGGAATCCCTGATGTTGCTAGATTATGTGTACTGTATGATTTTAAAGGAATACTTCGGGATATTGGCAATGAGGCCCTTCATCTACTTCCCCGAGTCAGATGAACTCATGGATACCATTTTTAAGTCTCTGCATCCAGTAGGAAGGAAGTTCGTGGCAAAATCCCATAGTATCCCTTTAAGGGAATTTGCATCAGGATTCACGCACACCTTATAACAGTGTAGATTTAAAGGGATATTTTATGCAAACATATTTGATTATTTTGTTCATTAGTCCACTGTTGATATGATCCCAAAAAGTTTACATGTCAGCAGTAAGTTTTCAAGATGTATCATTTTCAGTACAAAGCAAATAGTGTGGCGATGCGTTTTGCGTTATATGATTGGGATAAAATATCCCTTTTTAAGAAGGGTATTTTTCCATATACTAGGGTAGAAATTATTTTTAGGCTACGGATAGCCTGTGCCGAAGAATAACGTTCAAATATTGTTACCAGCATATTGGCTCAAGTAGGCTATGTGCTAGCCTGCAGGGGTGGGCAACTCCAGTCCTCGAGGGCCTGATTTGGTGTCACACTTTTTCTCCATCCCTAGCAAACACAACTGATTAAATCAAATTGCATTCTAAACTGAAGATCATGATTAGGTGATTATTGGAGTCAGGGCTGGGGCAAAACTGTGACACCAATTAGGCCCTCAAGGACTGGAATTGCCCACCCCTGTGATGGGGAAGTTCTTTTAAGTTTAGTTAGTCATTGTGCGCTCTTTGTCAGCAAAGACCTATAATGCAACCCTTCACTTTGAGTTCTGGAGAATCATAGTCCAGGTAGTTGACCTATTGAGCAGGGTAAACTCAACTTCAACAGTGCTGCCATTCAAATTCATGACTTCAAGCTAAAACGAGTCTAGTCTAGCTGATCAGTTTATCCACTGGCTGTATCATCATGAAGATCACATGGTTAATGGAATCAGAGGTACAGCGGCTGGTATTTCATTCTAATTATGATCTATGAACTAATCTGCTCTTAATGTCCCAATGCATGCTGCGGCTCGATCGGCCTGCATCGTGACTGCAAACACTAATGTAAAGTAGTCCTCTTCCTCTCAGAAACTGGGATTGTGTGTGTGCACGTGCGTATGTTTGAGGGGGGGCAATGTGCTTGGTGTTTGTGATTGAGTCTTTTCCGTACGTGCACATTCCTTTGTGCTCACGTGTAGGGGGCTGGCTGCACCTCTTGGGCTTTGCGCGTGCTGTCGGTCGTCGTCCGGTTGCTAAGGGGAATCCAGGTGGAGCCTCACTCTGGTAGATGCAGGGTTAAAGGCCTCCATTTTGTTAGGTAACACCCTAATGGCCTGATCTGTCAGTTGCGTTAAAATGGCAGGGCTTAACCCTTGGTGTTCAGGAACGAACCAGTAGGGGCACCCTCCAAGCCTCCATGCTGCCACAACCAATGGGAGACGGAGAGTGAGGACGCTGAAGAGGAAAAGTGTTTATCAGTGTACAGTAGATCTATGGCCAGCCACTCTACCCTCCCCCACCACCCAGTCAGCTGGCTCCCTCTCTTTCACTTGTCTTTCTATGCTCTCTCTCTCCCCCTTTCTCTCTGTTTAGTCTCTATGTACTCAGCTTGGTGGAACCAGATTAAGCAATGTGTTTTTTGTCACAATCAGATATTCCAAAGAAAATGCAGTGGGTTGAAGTTTTACTTTCTCTCTAAATTCATATTAGGAGTTGACGTCATTCTGAACCTAAAACACGATCTGTAGTGCTTAAATTAATAATTAAACAAATGTATTGTGTGTTTTTCATATCTAGGACAATATGTCGATTTTAAAATGTGTATCACAGGGAACAGATGGACACTAATTGCATAGGAAGGAGATTTAATAGCTTTGTGTGCAGCCCATTTATTGGGCAATATTATGTTGTCTCCCTCTCTCACTGGACCCAATAGAGCCCGTTTTAAAAGTGTCAGTGTGCTGTTAATGTTCTAGCTCGCTAAATCCAATCCCTAAGGAAGGTAATTTACATATCAGATAGAAGAGGTTGTTAGCTTGCAGCCTGAGGAAATGGAGCATTTTGATTGATCCTATACCCCTGAAGGACTTCACATGAAAATAGAAAAAGTCATACCAGGTTCTCCATATTGTTCTAGCCAACTGTGTAATCGATCCATTGTTTATAGCAGGAATAGCTGAAAATGGAATGGGCCTAAACTAATTCAAAAGTGGTAAATGAGCATGCTTTCTGTTTTTCTAAAACAATAAATGTATTACTATATAACTGGCCAAGAAACACGAGGGCAAAGTCACACTTTAGTAGCCTTGTCAATTCGACCAACTTCTACATGTGGCCTTTGGATTAAAAACCAAATAGTTTGTGTGACCAACTGCCAAAGTGGCTGGTGAAATACATTCAAATCAAATTGTGTTAGTCACATGCGCCGAATACAACAGGTGTAGACCTTAGTGAAATGCTTACTTACGAGCCCCTAACCGACAGTGCAGTTTCAAAAAATACAGATAAGAATAAGAGATAAAAGTAACTAGTAATTAATTAAAGAAGAGCAGTAAAAAAATAACATTTACAGGGGGATGCCGGTACAGAGTCAATGTGCGGGGGCACCGGTTAGTTGAGGTAGTATGTACATGTAGGTAGAGTTTAATTAAAGTGACTATGCATAGATGACAACAGAGAGTGGGAGTGATGTGGGGGGGGGGGGACAATGTGAATAGTCTCGGTAGCCATTTGACTAGATGTTCAGGAGTCTTATGGCTTGGGGGTAGAAGCTGTTTAGAAGCCTCTTGGACCTAGACTTGGTGCTACAGTACCGCTTGCCATGTGGTAGCAGAGAGAACAGTCTATGAATGGGTGGCTGGAGTCTTTGACAATTTTCAGGGCCTTCCTCTGACACCGCCTGGTATAGAGGTCCTGGATGGCAGGAAGCTTGGCCCCAGTGATGTACTGGGCTGTTCGCACTACCCTCTGTAGTGCCTTGCGGTTGGAGGCCGAGCATTTGGCGGGTGTAATTTTCCAACCCTGTTGATAATGGATAGAGTGCAATGTATGAGCACACGTCATTTAGAAACCTGAGGGGACGGTTTGCCTTTAGAATGTGTAGATTAACGCTGTACATTACAAAGCCAGTTTGAGACCAATTAAAGCATTTGTTTTCTGATACATACTATGTTACCATCACCTTTGCAAACTGATAACACTTTATATCGTGTGATGTGCTGAGAGCATTATTGTATTATTCTGTACATAAATCTGAGACATTCCATTTAGTATGATATGGTATGGACATCCATAAATTAATACATCACCCATTTCATATATGTTTTAAGAATTACAATTTATTATGTTACGAATTTGCATTATTTACAGTATGTTATGAATTTTTTTACCGTATTATATTTTACAAATTGTAGCTAGGTGGCTAACGTTAGCTAGCTCACTAACATTAGCTAGTCTAGGGGTTAGGTGAAGGGTTAAGGTTAGAGGAAGGGTTAGCTAACATGCAAAGTAGTAAGTTGCTAATTAGCTAAAATGCTTAAGTTATCCGTGATGAGATTTCAACTTGCAAACCTTTGGGTTGCTAGAAGTTTGCGTTATACGCCAACCCGTCCACCCCGACCAACCACCTTTTCTTTTTTCCTTAAGTAACCATCTTCCTTATGTAACCATATGAAACGTAACCTAGCATACCAAATGGAGTGTCTCGAATTTACATATAGAATAATACAAAATGCTCTGAGACCAGGTTGTCTCACTCCACCCCCACTTGAGGCAAACAAACTTTTGGTGTTTTGCTTGCTTGAAATGCATAGCCTACTTCAGTAGGGCCTGTTGATTTCTTTACATTACAGGTGTTGATCGACAGATTGGGGTTATTTGTGAGATGATATTGTCTACCAAATTCCGCTGTATTTTACTGACACACTGGAGTTGCCAGATATTGCCTAATGACACTATCATTGATTCTAGATCCATACTTGGCCCTCTGCCCACAGCAAGAATGATCTCCACTCTATTTCAAACTAAAAATGTTTTTCAGTGTTTTGTACGGGCCATTTTCAAGTAATGAAAGAGAACCTGAACTCGTATTTTCCTGTCTTTTCATGATGAAATGCTTTTGTTTTCTTGAATGGAGATCACTGACTGAAAGCAAGGCTCAATTCTCACAGCAGTCTCCTGATTGACACCCTATAGTGAGAGGCAGAAAGAAATGTCATCAATCTGTTCTTGTATGGGCTCTAAGCGCTCTCTTCATTCCACTCCTTCCTGGTACCTTCCTGCCATCACCTGCTTCCAAAGCGCTCTCTCAGCCCCGTGTCAGTGCAGATGACTGGTTGAAGTACTGTTGCCATGTTATTCCCCAGTCAATCCAATCCCTCTTGTGTTACTTTGAATGGCAGTGAATGGATAAACTCTCACTTTCCTACTTGGCCTTTTAGTACATGCGTTTTAGCTGTACTCTACTGCTTATTGCTCTGTCTGTTTTTATTTTCGTGTCATCCCAGAGGTTGTCTAATGCAACATCACCTGATTTCTCACATAATCCAGGTTTCCATCCAACTGTTTTTATGCGAATAAATTACATGTCAAGACAGGCCTAATGGAAACAGCAAATTTGGCGGTAAACGTTCCTAATGTCGACAAAATACACTAGACAAGGTGGGATATTTTTGTCTGTAAAATTAACTATGCTAGAAATGGCAGTGAAACACCTTTATTTGCTAATATTGATATAATAACCATCTTGAAGTAAACTTGGAATCGCGTGATATGTTGTGTGGTCCTCCCACTACGAACTCTGGAAAGCATGCAGTTTTTTAGGTTAATTTAGGATAAGTTTTTTAAATAAGTTAGGATGATCTTCACACTTCCTTTCCAGTAAACATTGAGAGTCTTATTCTGGTGACTTGGTGATTGACGCTTGGCTATCATTTGACAAATAAAAGTAATCCGGCTCTTTTGTCCATAATAATCTCATCATGTAGGTAGCCTACCCACACTGTATCTGAGAGCTGTTGGCTAGAGAGCACGTGCCAAGACCAGAGTGGGCACATTTTGCTATATAACGCAGACGTTTTGCTATATAACGCAGACATTTTTGTGACAACCATCAGAGTTGAAAATGCGATGGCAACTCATTTGAACTTTTTATTCAGTAAATGGGAATTTAACGGAAAGTTATTTTTATGTGCACTACGTTATCACGCACAGCCTTTAGTCAATTTGATGGAAAAACATCTGTGGTGGGAAAATGCACATATTGTTTAATGCAGATTTTTGAATATTTGCATGAAAATCTGTCGCCGATTGGATGGAAACCTAGCTATAGATAGACATTGCTTGGTGAATAGCAAATGAGCTTCAACAGGGTGGTAGGTAGGCGAAGTGTGACGTGACATTTGAGGACGGGCACATAAGTCTCTCAAATGTTGCATCTTCATGATGCCATCCATCTACTATGAGACGAGTCATGCATGCCTGAGCTACAAGAATAGCTCCCTTAGAGATGACTCTACTGGATGTCATCAGCAGGGAGGGAATTGCAGAGGCCATTCTGGCTCCAATGATTCACATGTAGACCTACGTCAAGAGCAGGTAATACTACACTGTGCTGTCCCACTCAGGCCCTGCGGCCATTTTGGGCCCTGCTGGCCCTGGCTGCATTCAGGGAGGACGTTCAGCGACCACCAGTTCCCTCCAGTGTCACTAAGTGTGTTTGTGAATGTATGAGCTCAGGGCATGATAGTAAAGAGCTGTGTGCTCTGTGGTTCATGCATGCTCCACCCCCTTCAGATAGATGCCCTTTGTGCTCATGGATGGGTAGAAACAGGGCACATCTGTCCTTGTTATGTCGCAGTGCTCAGTCCCTCTTAGCGCAACAGTGTTTCCACCCCACCATTTTATAGGCAGGGTCCCTCTTGCCTCCACCTCTCTTGGTTCTGTTATCATTGCTTGAGCTTCCTAAATCTGGCCGCCGTTTGTTTTAGTTGAAAATGCCCTGCCTTCCTGGAAAATAGGCAGATTTTAGTGAAACACTGAGCAGATGTGGGGGATATTATGAATCACTATAGCTCTGTGGCAATGCAAGGGTTGAGTGGGCGAAAAATGCTGAGCTGACCAGTTTCAGCAGCCTGGCCAACTGGTTCCTCTTAGGGCTGGGCGATATGGCCTAAAAATAATCTATTTATTTTAGATTTTTTCAAATTTATGGCGATTCACAATATATATCAAATGTATTATATTGTCTCTAAATAAGCTTTGTTGTACCATTTACAGGTAAAAGACGCTGCATTTCAAACAGTCAGCAACAATCTAATGAAGTCAGGGCTTGTGAAATTATACATAGGCTAAATGGTAAAGTAGTTTAATCTGCTTTTTCTTTGTAATAATCACTGGTCTGGCTTTCAAGTCTATGAAAATACCCATGTTAGAAATGTTACCAGAACCATGCATCTCGTAGCAGGCATTAGCTGTAGAAAATGAACTCAGCTAGGTCTCATAAACAATCTGTCATGCATAATTCCACATGCTAGTGTATAGCCAGATAATCTTTCATATTTAAAGTCTAGCCAACTTGGATCTATTTGCTAGCTAACACGGTAGAACAGTTGAATTGTTATGAACGCACCCTTCTGTCCATCCAACTGTTTGAACAGCATGCTAGCCTGTCCACTTTGTTCAGATAGGCCACTTGATTTCAATATCTTATTTCTCAGAATAAGAACGAGGTGCCAATTCCTTATATAATAGTTTTTTATGCTCATTATACATAAAACAAAGACTAGACCGCTAGTATAGGTCTGTGGCTAAACTGCTACATTCATTTTCCAGAATCAATGTTCATTGATAGTCTGTTTTTAGGGGTCTGCTCTTCACGCAGTTTGAGGAGTTGAGACATAAAGACTATAGTTAGAAAGGTTCAGTTGTCCTCCATTACAGTGAAATGATGTCTCTGTGTTTCGGTGTCCATGTTCGAGGTCGACCGATTTTATCGGAATGGCAGATTTTTTTTATTTGGGCCGATTTCAAGTTTTCATAACAATCGGTAATTGGCATTTTTGGACGCTGATTACATTGCACTCCACGAGGAGACTGCGTGGCAGGCTGACTACCTGTTACGCGAGTGCAGCAAGGAGCCAAGGTAAGTTGCTAGTTAACATTAAACGTATAAAAAACAATCAATCTTAACATAATCACTAGTTAACTACACATGGTTGATGATATTACTAGTTTATCTTGCTTGTCCTGCGTTGCATATAATCGATGCGGTGCCTGTTAATTTATCATCGAATTACAGCCTACTTCGCCAAACAGGTGATGATTTAACAAGTGCATTCGCGAAAAAGGCACTGTCGTTGCGCAATGTGTACCTAACCATAAACATCAATGCCTTTCTTAAAATCAATACACAATTATATATTTTTAAACCTGCATATTTAGTTAATATTGCCTGCTAACACATTTCTTTTAACTAGGGAAATTGTGTCACTTCTCTTGCGTTCTGTGCAAGCAGAGTCAGGGTATATGCTGCAGTTTGGGCTGCCTGGCTCGTTGCGAACTGTGTGAAGACCATTTCTTCCTAACAAAGACCGTAATTAATTTGCCAGAATTGTACATAATTATGACATAACATTGAAGGTTGTGCAATGTAACAGCAATATTTAGACTTAGGGATGCCACCCGTTAGATAAAAAAATGAAATGGTTTCGTATTTCACTGAAAGAATAAACGTTTTGTTTTCGAAATGATAGTTTCCGGATTTGACCATATCCCTTTAGCGGGATCATTTTCCTAAACAACCGCTGAATTGCAGGGCGCGAAATATTACAAAAAATATTTATAATCATGCAATCACAAGTGAAATATACCAAAACACAGCTTAGCTTGTTGTTAATCCACCCATCGTGTCAGATTTTGAAAATATGCTTTGCAGCGAAAGCAATCCAAGCTTTTGTGAGTGTATCAATCAATGCTAGAACAGCTAGCCCCAAATTAGCATGGTCACGAAAGTCAGAAAAGCAATAAAATTAATCGCTTACCTTTGATAATCTTCGGATGTTTGCACTCACGAGACTCGCAGTTACACAAATGTTCTTTTTGTTCGATAAATATTACTTTTATAACAAAAAAAACGCCATTTGGGTTGCGCGTTATGTTCAGAAAACCAAAGCCTCGTTCCGTTCGACCAAAATTCCAAAAAGTAACCGTAATGTTCGTAGAAACATGTCAAATGTTTTTTATAATCAATCCTCAGGTTGTTTTTAACAAACATAATCGATAATATTTCAACCGGACCGTAACCTATTCAATAAAAGAGAAAAAGAAAATGGAGAGCTACCCATCGCACGAGCAGGAACTAATCAAAGGACACCTGACTAGTTTTTAAAAAATCTCGCTCATTTTTCAAAATAAAAGCCTGAAGCTATGTCTAAAGCCTGGTCACAGCCTGAGGAAGCCATTGGAAAAGGAATCTGGTTGATACCCTTTTAAATGGAAGAAAGACGGGCAAGGAAACATAGATACAATTTTTTTTTAAATCACTTCCGGGTTAGATTTCCTCAGGTTTTCGCCTGCAGAATCAGTTTTGTTATACTCACAGACAATATTTTTACAGTTTTGGAGACTTTGGAGTGTTTTCTATCCTAATCTGTAAATTATATGCATATTCTACGATCTGGACCTGAGAAATAGTCTGTTTACCTTGGGAACGTTATTTAAAAATAAAAGAATCTCACCCCTAGCGTCAAGAGGTTAATAACCTAACATGCTGACCAGACTGGACACGTCGCGTGCGTGAGCGTTGCAAAATATATTTTTAAATCCATGTTATTAAATTATTGCACCCACTGCTCGCTCGCGCCAACGAGCGTCTGCGTTGCCAAGGGCTAAAATAGAAGTCATTCCTATTTCTGACGCAGATCGCGCTGCAAGTCCTGCCTCTCCCATTCTCCTCATTGGTTTATAGAAGCAGGTACCCACGTGCCATCTCATCATTGGTTATACCCACATGGGTGATTGAAAGACGAACTGTCTTGCCGGTTGTCGTGGTAATACTATGAAAGTGTAGATGCCAATCACCGTATAAGTTCAAAAATTAAAAAGCCTGGAAGGAGGAGAGATGACTAGAAATTATTCGGTTGACCGTTTTATGTGTGGATTCATTGTCGGAGTAGAGGACCTTGTGCATTTCAGGTAAAATAACAACTCAATGTTTATATCCCAGGACAAATTGGCTAGCAACAGCGAGCTAGCTAAATAGGACAAATTAGCTAGCAAGTGCAAGCTAACTAGCTAAATTGCCATAAATGTTTAATGCTTTTCGACCTGTCCCCAAATTAATGTAATTGGTTCAGAGTTTGTTTTGATATTTTAACCTGCGTGTCGTGATCGCGTTTGGTGTAGGGGGACAAAATAAATGTATGCACGATGGCACACACGCGCAGCCGGTTTGGGTTCCATGTAAGGCTCGTATTTCTGTGTATTATTTAATTAAGTCTATGATTTGATACTTGATAGAGCAGTCTGACTGAGCGGTGGTAGGCAGCAGCAGGCTCGTAAGCATTCATTCAAACAGCACTTTCCTGCATTTGCAAGCAGCTCTTCACTGTGCTTCAAGCATTGCGCTGTTTATGATTTCAAGCCTATCAACTCCCGAGATTAGGCTGGCAATACTAAAGTGCCTATAAGAACATCCAATAGTCAAAGGTATATGAAATACAAATGGTATAGAGAGAAATAGTCCTATAATTCCTATAATAACTACAACCTAAAACTTCTTACCTGGGAATTTTGAAGACTCAAGTTAAAAGGAACCACCAGCTTTCATATGTTCTGAGCAAGGAACTTAAAAGTTAGCTTTTTTACATGGCAAATATTGCACTTTTACTTTCTTCTCCAGCACTTTGTTTTTGCATTATTTAAACCAAATTGAACATGTTTCATTATTTATTTGAGACTACATTTGTTTCATTGATGTATTATATTAAGTTAAAATAAGTGTTCATTCAGTATTGTTGTAATTGTCATTATTATAAATTATTTATATAAATAAAATCGGCCAATCGATATCGGCTTTTTTGGTTCTCCAATAATTGGTATCGTCGTTGAAAAATCATAATCGGTCGACCTCTAGTTCATATGAGCGATTTTTATTTGACCAAACCTCAAATGCAAATAGCGAGTTGAAACCACTTGTCAGAGAGAAAGAAGTGATCTTTCATCTTTGTTATTCTGAGTAGCAGGGGGAGGAGCTTGTGTGTGTGTGTGTGTGTGTGTGTAGCAGGGGGAGGAGCTTGGTGTGTGTGTGAATGGGAAGGTGCAGTCACAGCAGAATTAGTGAAAGGAGATGAGAACAATCAGAGCTACATTCTTGCGATACAGGCATTTGGAATATCTTGCTAAAACATGAATTAGATGTATTGCCCAGCTGTACTACTTCACATGTTTGAGAGTTTTGGGATGTTGGAGATACTCCTGCAGAATTTGAATCCTGTTTGAGGCTGTTTACGTAGTCTAAGCATCAGTGCTAGGAGTGGCTGGTATTAGTCTCCTGGGGTGAAATGTGTGTGTGTGTTCAGCTACCAATGACGCACTAAAACTCCAAGTCCAAGCATCTGTTTTTTTCTTTCTTATGTGTGCTTTAAGTCAAGTGGGAATTGAACTGAGTTCCAACCAACATTGGAGAATTTCAGACTGATCCACTCAACTCACTTACAGGTCCAATAAACTGGCAATCAAGTGTTGTTTTTTTTGTCACAAGTGAGTTTGTTGTCAATGTGAACTGCATACACTTGACAAGCTCTAGATTAATTTATGGGCCTTGTGAGCATCATCGATTTAGTTTACAGTCATCAAAGCAATTTACTCGACATGTTTATCCTTAACCTTGACTGGTGAATGTGTTTTTGTGCTTGTGTCAAGATGACATTAGTAGCCTGAGTGACTGAGGGTTTAGGCTGGCCCTGTACACACTCCAAGGTACGCAAGTGTGAAAATCAGTTCCTTGTTTGACAGGCCGACCCGAGGTGTGGTTCACCCATTGAGCTGTTTTGATGTGAGCCATAGCAAGATGTTATCATGCGTACAAAGTTTGTAAAGCCCTGATTCTAATGTGCCAGCACATTTTATAGGGCACAGTTTATGACACTAATTGAACATGGCCAACGTTATGGTTTCCAGATGTGAAAGGGTAAACACGATTCAGAGCACTGGTGGATGTTTAATTCTACAGCATTATTGTGTCCCCACCTGAATTAATTAAATACAGATCATACTGAAATCTAGGCTTTCGAATCTCTTGATAGTCTCCTTTTTTTCTCTCCGAATGAATCTATTGATTCTGTGTGTGTGTGTGTGTCATTGACAATCAATGTTTTAAGCAATTAGACCTAAATAAAGTTGACATGGATCACTTCACTATTGATAGTGATTGGTTCGGTGTTATAGATTGATTGTCATTTTGCATCCTTCAGTTGTCTCTGTACATTTTTCAGTAGTGTCTGTGATGCTGTCCGCCTCCTGTTCTCTGGCTGACATTTGTGTTTTGGAATGCAGGCGACAGCATCTCTGCCCCCCCCCCCCCACAAATCTCCCAGTGGCAGGAGGCTGTGGCTGCCATTCGGTCTCTCCGGGTTAAAACCTGCTCCCTCCAGCCTCTTCTCAACCCGCAGACTGGTTTAAACCGGTTCTCATGGAAAGGCTTTGTGTCTCCCATGGAATCTTGGGAAGGGTAATGTGGAGCTCTGCTCTGGTGATGTCACAGTGGATGAGAAAGACCTTGAGTCAGCCTTCTTTATCTGATGGTAGAAGTGTGTATACTCAGGTAGCCTATACAGTGGCTGCCCCAATGATTGTTTACAGCCTATATAAGGGGAGAGATGAGGCAATTATATTTACTTAAAAGGAGACAGCAGACTAGAAGTGCTGGAGTCAGCAGGCTTGAAAGGAGATAAGAGTAGGCCTAATGGTCTTCCAACCCCCCCTTCCCTGTACTTCAACTCTAGTCCAGAACACACACACACACACTCTGTCAAGTACACACTGAGCTCTGATTCTTCTTTCAGTTTATAACCTGTGCGTCTGTGAGATGTTCATGTCTGTGTGAGTGTATGCGTTATCCATGGTGTAGTGCCATAGTTGTGGGTCAGGCTGATGTTCAAGCTGAGTGTGTCTCCCTCCTGCTCCATCCTCTGCTATTACTTTAATGATGGGGGATTTGGGTCAGCATCTGGGGAGCTGGCATTGAGGCAGGCCTGTGCTGCAGTCAGGTCAGTCAGACAGAGAGCCCCCCCTCTCCAGCAGAGCTGGAGGAATTACTGACCGGCCCGCTACCACACGTCCACACTGATATGGTGCCCCAGTGAGCATTTAGGCCTAGATTTGTGCAGTTTTCATTGGTCAAGTGGTTGTTTATTTTTCCCCGACAGTGGTGTTTGCATTGCATGACCACTCATTATCAGCCAGTGTTCAACTTCCATCTCATCTTGGGGTGGTGCGATGGTACTTAAGCCTGCCCGCCGCTGATCCAGACCTGTGTGTTTGTTTATCCATATCTTTAACCCCCCTGTCTCTCGTTCTGTGTCCCCAGGTTGAGCGATGTCGGAGGAGGCGGTGCGTCAGACGCGCAGCCAGAAGCGGGCCCTGGAGAGGGACGTGGTGGCCCCTGGCAGCCCCGGGGGTGAGCTGGACATTAAGAAGGTGAAGCTGGAGAACTGTGAACAGCCACCTGCAGCAGACAGCCCTATAGCTCTAGTGGCTGTGGGGGGAGGAGATGTGGTGAAGACGGAGCAGGCAGCCAAGGTGGCCAGCATGAGCATCCTGAAGACCGACGAGGTCAAGGCTACCATCAAAGTGGAGGTGCAGACCGGGGACGGGCCTGTCGACATGAGCACGTCCAAGAGGTGAGAAGAACACTGATTACGCACACGGTCTAAGCATATACTCTTTCTGGCTGTACATTTGAACAAGGCCTAACTGGACTGTGGTACCCTCAGACACTGTCTATTTTTGTTAATAATAATATTACCATCACTCTCTGGATTTAGTTTTAGAACATTGCTCTAAAATGTTATTTTTCCCATCTGGCCTTTGGTGCATGTTTACAATATGATGGGTTGTCTTGGAGTCTGCTCATGGTACATTTTGGTGACTAGGGAATGTAGTGCTTTGTTATGACTGGAAAGGGACATTTGCTTGGAAAGCAAGTTTGCCTTCAAAATACAATTTTTAAAAGTGGAACATTGTAAATCCAAAAAGGCAAATATGGGATGATGTTGATATTGTCCTGAATTGATTATCCAGCTGTTAAGTTTTTGGTTAATTTTTAAAGTTGTATGTCTCTACTGAGGCAGTATGTGAGAGAGGCCTTGTCCAGATCTTCAGATATGGTTGGGTTAAAATGAGTTATGAGGGTATGCATGGATGGTCATGTGCTGTTGTTGATGGTGGGGGGGTTGGTTGGTTATGGAAAAAGTTATCTTTTGACAAGTTGAAGCCTAGGCTGTTACAGTGTGTGTGTTGCAACAACTGTGTGTAGGTGTGTTTGAACTGCTGTCTGCGTTAGCTAGCGAGTGGGCTTCTCACACAGGAAGTGCATGTCTGTGCTCCCTCTGTTCCGGGTGGCCTGCCCCCATTTTGAGAAGTCTGAGGCTCTGGCTGACGGGCTCCATTTTCTCCAACACCTGAACTCTGCCTCACTTCATACAAAATGAAGGCTGTGTGTCACAAACTGGTTCCAGCCGGTCGTTGCTATGGTTTCCACTTTGGAAGGAGCAGTTGGGGAAAGGAGGGGCCGTTGAGTGGGTGTGTCACATGACCAAATGCCTGATGTCATGATGTGAGCTCTTCACTTGGTAGTCATTAATATACACTGGAGGTGAGAGCAGTAGTACGCAAGGAAGATAGCCGCCAAGGAAGGGCTTTGCAGTTATGCATCGTAGAAGTTCACCCTCATGTCACCTTTGCCCTTTTCTTCACCCTAAGCCTGTGCTGCTACTGTTTCCATGTTTTTGCAGAGGAGATCTAGCATTTTGATCCAACTGTTTCAGAAACTGGGTGCCGAGTAATAGAATATGCATTGCTTTCCAATGTCATTGAATTAGAAAGATATAAAAACACTTATTTTGCCCAGATAGACCTTTTTATAGGCTAAAGCAAACGGTTGATGACATTTGTCTATGTCCAGTTTCGTGAATAGTGGTTTGTACTGGTAGGAATACCTATCTCCCATGAGGTTACTCTTTCAGAGGAAGTGCGAGTCAACACTGCTGAGTATTCCAGAGAACTAACGTTAGTAGCTTGTAGAAACGGAAGCCGTGGCCACTGGATGTTATGTAACCACGTACTTGGCTTTTGTTTATGCTTGTCTAATCAGCTTTCAGGGTGGAGATGATCACCTCGTCACCAAATATATAATAACCCTCGCTTTGCCCATTGCCTGGGCTAGGAGTTTCTCCTGGTTAGGTCGTGTGTGTGTGGTCCTATCCATTGGTTTACTTTTTGCCCTACTTGGTCCATTGCTTTACAAGCCGTCTATATCACCAGCTGTGGATTGTGTGACTGTAAACCATAGCTACTGTATCTCTCTCGGCCTGCCCTCTAAACAACGAGGCCTCAGCCCTGTTACCAACGCAGGGCCCTGGGATGTTTTGCACCAGCCAGGATGACTGTGTCCTTGTTGATATGCCTGTGTACTACCCTCTGCATCGTAGCCCAAGACACACAGTCAGTCAGGGTGTATACAATAGGCTGTCTCCTAGCCATGTTCCCCTCCCCCACCCCTCTCTCTCCCCTCCAGTGTCTCCTGCGGGCCTCTGCTCTGCGACTCTGGTGTCAGCAGCTGGGAGGGGTGGGGCCGCAGGCATAGCTACCGTCTGTACAAAGCGTCACCTACCCACCTCCCAGCCTCACTCCCCCACGGGGTACGAGCGGGACGCCTGCTGTGTAGGGGCCAGCGAGCTATCTCCTCCATCGGCCTTTCACTCCCCCTCTCCGTCACAGGCTCCACGCTGAATACCGCTGCTCCTCTTTGTCCTCCTCAGGCTGGAGGAAACAACAGCTAGCTAAAGCCACAGAGGGAGCTATGAGGCCAGATCTAATCACACAGCCGGCCTAAGTCTGCAACTTGTAGCTCGGGCCTAGAAGCGCACGTATTTTGGCTCTGTTTTGAATGCATTCATTTTCTCCGCTTATATTCCAGTTGTAAGGAGTTGGAGTCTGCTTGTTATTCAGACAGGGCTCTGAACAGAGCTCCCACTCCACCATGACGGCTCTATTGATCTCAGATCAACTTGGGTGTCCCACAACTGCTGCTCACTCATAGACCACTGAAATGTTAGAATTTACCGCCCTCTACTGGACCCATCTTGCTACTGTATCTTTTTGCATACATGCCCAAGTGGTTCTCATTTGCTAGGTGATTAGTGATCACACTCAAATGAATTTCCAAATTGTGTGAGGAGAGGGATTGTCACTCAAGGGGGGTTTTGCTCTCCATATTTACATTTTGCCTAGTAGAGTTTAGTTTATAAAGTAAATTGTTTGTTTCTCTCTCTTCTCCCAGTGACTTAAAGAAAGAGAGGCAGCCCCTGTCACCAAACAATGACGTCATAGTGCTGTCAGACAACGAGCCGTCCAGCCCCGTCATGAACGGCCTGAACCATTTCAGGAAGACAGACACTGACCTGCTCATGGTACGACCCGACACACACACACACAAACACAGCGACTCCTCTCCTTTGTACTATTCACAATGTTTCTTTATCTACCATGGATGCAAATAAATTCTAATGTAGTTGTGTGTATGACCCCCTGCTGTCTTCCCTTGTGTAGAAGAGCAGGCCAGATGAGAGGGAGTGCATCATCAAACAGTTGATGGAGGAGCTGAGACTACAGGAGGCCAAGCTGGTGCTGCTGAAGAAACTACGACAGAGCCAGACACAGAAGGAGAGCACTGTACAGAAGGTATCTAAACAAATGCACACACACACACACACTGTTTGCGCTAAACCCCTAGATTGCCATGAATAGTCTGGTCTCTCTCTTCCAGCCAACCTCTGGCTCTGTAGCCACTCCTCCACCTCTGGTCAGAGGCAGCATGACATCAGGCAAAGGAGTGCTACAGGTACAGGCAGCTACTGCTCACCACCACTACACAATGCAATCATACGGATGTACATTGCTGCTGTTGTGTACCACACATTCACGCTCCTTGTAATAGTATACCAGTGCATCCATTCAGCCACTAAGTACATTCAAGCTCTCTGTACTAGCTTGTTGTCAGTGTGTCATCTGTTCAACCATGCTGTGCTGTCTGAGGTAATCACACACAGTTAGCGGTGACACACTACAGCTGATGTGAAATGGCTGTTTAGCATTTACTTTGTGACTTGACAGAACGATTTTAAATATGACATGACAGGGACTGGCCACTTGCCAGCAAATGTCAACACTGATCATGTGATGCTTTCATGGGCAAATCTCGTTGCCATTAAATCATGATTTAGCCAAAGGTCTGAGTTACACGTGTGGCTTTTGAGTTGGGAATCGTCCCTCATCGTATGGGTTCATCATGTGGTTGTGTTGCGTGTAAACCCTGTTGTTTTTGTGTCCAGGTGTCGTCAGTCCGTAGCTCAGGCACAGTGATCCCTCCTCCATTAGTCCGGGGTGGGCAGCATGTCCCGTCCAAGCAGAACTCCCAGACCACCATGCCACCCCTGGTCAGAGGGGCGCAGGTAACTTATACTCTGGTACTTACCTTTTTTAAACATACTTTTGTTGTTGTCTGTTGAGTATGCCCCTTTGGTACTTGTGCAATGTCAGTTATTAATAAGGCAGGTAGCCTAGTGGTTAGAGCGTTGTGCCAGTAACCGAAAGGTTGCTAGATCGAATCCCCGATCCGACATGGTAAAAATCTGTCGTTCTGCCCCTGAACAAGGCAGTTAACCCACTGTTCCCCGGTAGGACGTCATTGTAAATACGTAATTGTTCTTAACTGACTTGCCTAGTTAAAGAAAGGTTACATTTTTAAAAAATTAAGAAATACAAATTCTAACATTCTCTGTATGATCAGTGTATATTTTCATACATTTTTATGCTGCTTTCTAAAAAAATTCCTTGGATGTGAACTCTCTGCAACCAATAGACCAAATGCATAACACACGCTTGTCAGTCTTTTCCAGTAAATTCATTTTACAATGATATTTTGCATATCTTTTCTCAATCTCTCTCTCCATGCCCTCTCCTGCCTCTGTCCCTCTCCCTGTGTGTGTGACTCCCCTCTCCCTTATGTCCATGCCGTACCCTATCTTCCTGTGTGTGTGTGTGACGTTGTCAGCCCATCGCGGTATCTCCCCAGCAGATCGCGTCCCTGCGGCAGCAGCAGCAGCAGCACTCTGGGTCGGGCCCCCCTCCCCTGCTGCTGGCCCCCAGAGCCTCGGTCCCCAACGTCCAGGTGCAGGGCCAGAGGATCATCCAGCAGGGCCTCATCAGGGTAGCCAACGTCCCAAACACCAACGTCCTGGTCAACATACCACAGGTCAGACCACTATCACCCAGGACAGTCAGAAACACAGGTCACTAAACGTACTGGCCAGCATCTTACATTAAGACCCCTTCGACTTCCAACAGCATTACTTCTCCATCGCTTTTCATCTTGACTAATATGTGTCTCTGTTCCACAGGGCTCTCAGAAGGGCTCGTCCGTGACGTCCCAGGCCGGGATGGGCAGCAGTGTGTCCACGGTCCAGGCCAACGAGTCCCCGGCTGCTCGCCAGGCGGCTGCCAAGCTGGCTCTGCGTAAGCAGCTGGAGAAGACCCTGCTGGATATCCCTCCTCCCAAACCTCCCACCCCCGAATTCAACTTCTTGCCATCAGCAGCCAACAACGAGTTCATCTACCTGGTGGGCCTGGAGGAGGTGGTGCAGAACCTGCTGGACACATTGGGACGGGGTGAGTTTATACTTTCATTCAGAAATATTGATTAATTGCATCAGCAGTTTTATACGCTTTTTATGGTAGTAGTAGTAGCTAATCTCTTTTCATTCTACCTCCCTTGCTCTATTTGAAAGCTGCTGGCATAAGGTACGTAATACTGGCATGTCACTTTTCTGTGTTTCTCTCAGGCAAGCAGCAGGGTCAGTCTGTTGCCCCGGAGATCCCCGTCCCCGAGGAGCCGCACACCTGCGCCCAGTGCAAGACTGACTTCACGTCGCGCTGGCGCTCGGAGAAGAGCGGCCCCGTCCTGTGCGACCACTGCATGTCGTCCAACCTGAAGAAGGCCCTGAAGGCAGAGCACACCAACCGGCTGAAGGCAGCCTTCGTCAAGGCCCTGCAGCAGGAGCAGGAGATAGAGCAGCGCATCCTCCATCAGGCCACCTCCACTGTCTCCAAAACACCCTCTTCCTCTGGGATGAAGAGCGAGCACCAGCAGCATGTGCTGATGTCACAGCAGTACAAGCAGGCCAGAGCCCATCTTCAGCAGCAGCATAGAGGCACGCCTGTGGCCCGCCACCACTCCTCCATCAAGCAGGTCAGCACTGGGACGAAACACTACACACAACTAACTTGTATGAAAGGGGAAGCTTGTCTGTACATTTTGATGCCTTAAAAAAACAGTGGCAACCTTTTTAATTATATTAACACATTGGTTAATTACTAAACTTAATATTTTCTCCCTCCCCCTCTCAGAGCCCTGGTCAACTGTCCCGTAGTGTGCAGCAGGCGGTGGGGTCTCGCGGTGTCAGTCACTCGTTCCCCACATCCTCTCAGCAGCTGCAGAACGCTGTGACGGCGGCCGCGCTGGCCAGCAGGCCAGGTAAGCATGCCATGCGCCCGGCGCAGGGGACAAAGGGCATCAGCAATAACCCCTCGGCCAACCCCAACGCCTGGAGGAAGCAGACCACCGGGAACTCAGGTAGATGAACCTCTACAGGACAGAGACAAGACCCTGTTCTCACCTGCTTCTCTTTCTCTCCCTCTCTCTTCCTCCTCTTCTCTCCCTCCCTGGCGACCTAAAATACATTCTAGTGTTACAAAAGGTTGTGGAAGGTGCATTATTACCTCAATGGGGTGACTGTATGCTTGCCTAGTTAAATAAATAAATACAAATGGGGTGACTGTTAGTCTGAGATGTAGATAGGCTTTAGCTAGCTGACCCTTTCTCTCTCTTTGCCTTTCCTCTGGTTGTGGATCAGACTCATTTGTGTTTTTAAAATGTAGAATCCATTCATTCCAATAAAAAAATGTGTGTCCTTGATTTTTGCTGTAATGGCTGCAGACAGGCTAAAGGATGGTAGAGGGTGTTTGAGATGTTTCCTGTTTTGTGTCCCTGGTTCAAGTCCTGTGTACTCACTGCTGTGGTTGTCGTCTCCTTCCAGGTATGACCATGGCCTATGTGAACCCCAGCCTGTCTGTCAACAAGACCACCACCTCAGCCAACCTGGAGCGCCAGAGAGAGTACCTCCTGGACATGATCCCCCCCCGCTCCATCTCCCAGACAGCCAACACATGGAAATAACACCACCCCTCTATCAACCCTTATTATTAATCTGAATAATAGTCACTCATTATCAATTTAACAAAGGACTCCTCTCTGGAAAACAATATCACAATCTACCATTGACCAATGAAATAAAAACTAAAACGCACCTCTCCTTATGTTCTCTCCCTCCGCCATCTATCTTCCTGTGAGTCTTCAGTTCTAGTGTGGAGCACTGGTGTTGTACTGGGAGAATACAGGGCTCTGAGAGATGCCAAATCCAAAAGGGTGGCATGGACTTAATCAATCTCAAACATTTCTGGTGCCTCCCTTTCCTGGTCAGTTTTGATATTCACACATATGCACCGAGAGGGAGGGATGTCCCAGTCCAGCTGTGTCTGTGGCTCTGATTGGCTATCCACTGTGAATGATGCGCCTTCATCTCCCCCCTTCTACCTGGGAGAGCCAGGACTGGGTCTCTCTCTGGCCTCAGTGGTAGCCTGGCAGGGCTGGTGGCACAAGACTGCAGACAGACAGATGTCATTGCAGGGACTGTGGGTGATGCCTCGATCACACCGACGGCTTTATTGCATTTTGTTACACCAGAAGTACATTCATTTCCAATGGAACGCTGCGTTTGCCTTGCAGCATTGCTTTGCAGAGGCAGTTGCAGTGCGTTCTGTGTGGTGCATACGTTGGATTTAACTTATGCGTCAAACTGTATGCATAGACAGCTTGACAGAAATGGTAGCAGAAGGTGAATGTTGAATTTTTGTTGCACACACATCCAGATGATGCTGCGTACTAATTTGCGCAATGACACTATCGGTGTGATCAAGGTGTGAGCCTAGAGGACCATCCAAGGAATACTAAAATAGCTTCAGCTTTGCAAAAATAAAAAATACTTTTGGAAGAAGAACAAAATCTATCCACAGAATAGACTGCCTTGTCTTTGAACCGACGGTGTGCAGAACAGAGGAGCAGCCCGGAGTGTGTCTGGTTATTTTGTATGGCTCAATGTTAGAATATTTTTGGTTTTTTTTTATAAGTCAAAAGATTCTGCTCCCTTCTATTTTGGAACTGGACTCTTTCATGGAGGTCTCTGTTTGTTTGAAAGGTAACGTTACTGTTGAGGTGGTTTTACATCTGTTGGTTTAGTGTTTCATTTTGAAAGACTTTGTTTTCTAAGCTGAAAAAGGATTAAGTAACTAACTTAACTTTTTAATATGTACAAACACGGAACACATTGTGTGAGGATTATTCTTGTAAATGGTTTAAAAAAAACAAAAAATGGAGCCTTCCAAAGAAATAGTGCAGCCCAAATGATCCTTTCTACTCTTTTTTTTATTTTTATAAACCCTTGGTGGTCAAAATGGACAGGATGTGCTTTTTTCTGAAATGCAAAAGGGGAGGGGAAAGGGACTTCATTTTATGAAGCCATTTTGCTTTTAGTCAGGTTGTGGGGCATTACTTTTCTTACAGACAAATGCTGTCTCTGGGTATATTTATAGGGTCACTAGTTAAGATGTATGCTTATGCCCTCAGTTCCAATGGATCTCCACTTTAGATTATTTTCTTGTTTCCAGTGTTTTCTACGCGCACCCATTCATTGGTCTAAAAAGCTGGACAGCTTTCAGAATGTAGTTATGTGAAACCCTAGAAACATTTATACTTGTATTTGTGTTTTCTTTTACAAGGGAGAGTGAGTTATGTCAGATCCCTTAATTAGCTAGCTTGCTAGCCCATCTGGTGGAAAGGCCAGCAGTATTGCAGTACAGGGTAAGAAAGTGTTGAAATATGCACCATGCTTACAAAGCTCCCTCTCAGAAGGAATAAGACGGTGCTGTGTCAGTATGAGGTCTTATGAGGTCGAGCTTCTGTATCCAAACATGGTTCAGAGCTACACAACAGTTCAGTGGCCTAATAGAAATTAAACTGAAAGGAAATGATCAAACAATGTTTTGAATTTAGGTTCTATCTTGTGCTGCCACAATTTCTTTTTTTTTTTTTCAAAAATGTGGAGTACATGCTTTCCCCTGATTAATACGTTTAACACTGATAGCAGTGTGTGTGGTGTTCCAGACCTCCGGATAAACCAAGTGTGTTTGTTAACAATGAGACACCGTAAGTGTTAATAAAGTGCTGGTTCATACAGCAACTCCCCAGCTTGTCCTTTTCATATGAATCCCATTGTTTTCTGTAACCACCAAGTTATTTGGCTGATCTCCCATTGTTATAGATTTGGTCCTTTTTTTCTTCTCATACCTACCCTATTATTAGATTTCAGAGAGATAAATGGGCTTTCATCTCTAACATATTTGCCATATAGTGGACTACTTAATAGGGCTTTGGGTAAAAGCAGTTCAGTATATGGGGAATAGGGTGTCATTTGAGATTTGCCTGTTCATCTTATGGAGCCCTGCTCAGAGCCATGATGGTTGGGGTCCTTGGCCTGCGTTCCAGGTATAGAGAATGATCGAGACCTCTAAGTCGCCAAAAGGCTGTATTAGCATGCACAGCGCCATTGAGGGCTTCCACCATTTTAATGTAGTCAACTCAGTGGGACTTCCAACTTAATTGGCTAATCCCTCCTGGTGACATGTCCAACCGGGTCATCAGGAGGGATCAGCTAATCGTGAAGAAAATAAATTGACTACTTCAAAATGGAGATAGCATGGGCAGCACCATTGAGGATAACAGACGCTATAATGGCACAGATATAAAGATGAGTCCTCTGTCTATCTCTGGTTCCAGGCTGCAGGTGCAGCAGCCATTAGTGTGCTGTCCTGACTACTGCCTGCTGCTGTTTGACGACTAACACCATTCCGTTTTATCTGGGGTGCTAGCACTTTACCATGTAGCGCCTCACCCTAAAAAAATGTTCCTATTTGTTTAGAGTTGTTTTCTTGCTCTATCAAGTAAAAAATAAACAATTTAACCCGTTCCTTTTTATTCCAGGCTTTGTTGTAGATTGTATAATGTTGATTTGAATGACTTTTCCTGACAATTATTTTAATGATTTTTGTAGGCCTATACAAAAACTAATTGAATTACCTTGTTTAATTATAACATGATCAGGCTTATTGTCCTGCCATATAAAACGTCATCAGGGATTTAGTATTTGTTTTACCACTCACATACGTCATTGAAATTGCCCAAGAGTTACCATAGATTTAGTGATCAGATGTTTGGGTCTTAGTTCATTTCAAACAGTATATGGAAAAGGGCAGTACAACTGTCGTGATATCTTGGAAATCCATCAAATAGGTGCAGCAGCACATCTATTCATATATGATCTAAAGGCATGATATAGAATCTACATGTTCCATCAATAGTAAGACCGCATAGGTGTGCGTAAAATACTCGCCAGTTTGGAGAGGTACGTGTTGGCCGTCTGGTCATGCCGCTCCAAAGCAGAGTATCTTTCCACTTGCCGTGCGTTCTTGGGTTCGCTTTATGAGCATGTTTCTGGCTCAAGGTAAGAGACCTGCGACTCTGTGCTCGACATTTTGAAGCTGTGGGTGTCGTGTGCCTGTGTAGACAACGTGGCCAGTGCATCTGTCATCCTTTTTGATTTACAGGTGTAAACGAACCTCCAGATATTGTTACCATGGAATTAGACTTTGTTTCAACAGGACAGTTACCAGGTTAACAGTTAATCAGTGAACGGGTTGCTCCATGCGTGTTGATTATGAATGGCAGAAAAAAGTAGGCTAGGCAAAGTAGCCAGACCAACGAACTATTGATTGTTTTACTTTTAGATTGCAGCGTTTTTGGTCTCCCGAGTATACTTATACCATTATATTGTTTGAGAGATTATAAAATCACTGTCTGTGATGAATAGGCTACATGTGGATAGCATATTATCAATAGGCTAGACCTACAATATTTCCAGCAGCTGACCGCTAATAACTTTTATTAGCCTACATGGGGAACAAACGAAAGCCAAGAGATTTTAAATTGCACATGATTTAATCACTCACATTGTCCTGGCCTCTTGCTTATTGCAACCAAGACTGCTCTGCCACCTGTTGGATTGTTGGGCGGTTAGAAGGGCTGAACTGCATCAGATAGGCAATTAACTGCTGGCATGGCTCTTCCACGGTGACGTCGTCCGGGTAGACCAAGGCCTTGCGCTGAGCCCGCGGGAGTTTGCTGACATTGGAATCGTCGTACGGCATACACCCAGTGACCATGACATAGAGAATCACACCCAAGCTCCACACATCATATTTCTTAGGGTCGTATGGAACTCCGAGGAGTACCTCCGGTGGGGCGTAGGCCGCTGAACCACAGTAGGTGCTGCTCAGCTCAGGGTAGCCCATAGCAAACCTCCCAAAACCAAAGTCTGTGATCTTCACCTGGTTGTCCCTAGTCAGCAGCACATTCTCACATTTCATGTCTCGATGGACGATGTTGTTTTGATTGAGATAGTTCACAGCGCTGACAATCTGGGAAAACATGGTCTTGGCCTGGGCTATGGGGATGGAATTGACCTCTTGGATTTTTTGGAGAAGATCTGTCGCTGCCGCCTCCATCACTATGTATAGTCGGCCGTTGCAAACCTCGATGAATTCGTGCACATGTACAATATTGGTATGTCTCACTCCCCTCAAAAGTGTCAGCTCCCTGGGTAGAAACTTGTGGACGAAGTCGTGGGGAGCCTTTTTGCGGTCCACAATTTTTATGGCCACCTCAGAATTGTGTTTCTGGGAGCTGGCTAATTTCACTTTGGAGTAGCTTCCCTCGCCGATTGTTGCTCCCAACTTGTAGCCCATCTCGCGCAGAACTTTCTCTGTGTACATTTTCAAAAAGGTATGCAACCGACTTACTGCTCTTCAAAATTTGTCCTGCTGCTGCTGCTCCATCAGGGCATAAACCCCGAGTGGTCACAAGCTCTTCGACCAATTTGAGGAACGTTAAGATGTTTCTCAGGTGGCGGTGACAACGTTGTGATATACTAGATACACTTATTGATAAGGTCACGGGCGTGTTAGCGCTTGCATTATGACGACATTGTGACAAATCCTGACGGCATTCTGAGGGTCGCTCAGCTTCAGTGGCAGGCCTAGGCTACTGTAGTCCTCTCTTACAGTACTATATTCCTGTTATGATTTATTGTATCTGAACAATAACTAGATTTCTATCACCTTATTTGGACTATTTAGCTGTATGAAATTAAACAAAATGACAGTCCTATTCCATCATCTAGAGTAGACTTCCGATAATTGGATACTGTTGGCTGTAATGTCTTCATATGACCTCAGGATGGCAGACTGCACCAAGAATTTCCTTCGCCTTATCCACGTCTCTCTCTCTCAATATACTGGTACAGCTGTTTGGGGATTATTTTTAACAAGGGTTTACATAACTCAATAGGAGGAACAAAAAGGATGTAGTCCAATCTAAATGTACCTTAAAATTGGTTTCCAGAAGAGTGTCCTCCCATTGTCCTGTCACTCACCACTCTACTAACTGACCAAAAAAACGGACCTTTCAATTGTTCATAAAATGAGCAGACTTCATAAAGCAGGCCTGCTAGAACGCTGAACAAACAGGCTATAATGTTGAGCGCAGCACTGACCTTTCCTGAAGAATGTGAGCTATTGTTTGTTAACATGACCCAGTTAGGAGCTGCAGCTATTGGCAAGAGTTGTGCGAATGAACTGTACTGTATTCAATTTTGCTTATGGAGGTTGTTCGTGTGTCTGTGTCATACACTTGCATGCATAATGTGTGTATGTGTGCTGTTGGGGATTTCCCATAATTTTTTAAAAACTTCTCTTTGATGCTTCAAACACATTTAAACCTGATGTCAAATCCCCTCTATTTAAAGTTTCAGGCAATGCAGATGAAACCATAAATGAATTAAATGCAATACATTTATCTGGTATTTTAGAATATACCGTACATATGACCTTGTGAATGTTATATTATGCTCAATGCCAGAATAATTAGAATTGTACATATTTGCTATCTAAATCCATATACATTTCCTGCCTCTATAAAGTGACTGGCATTGTTATTATCTGTGAGTGCCACTTACAGAGCTTTGAGTCATTCCCCACTCTGCTCCCGTTTCTCCACAGAGGGTTTGTTGGTTCAGCCACTTTCTGGCTGACTGAGCTGCTATGACTCACCGGAGGCTGGGCCAATAAGCTGGCTACTCCCGTGTCTCCCTGCCTCTTAATTGGCTGCCTCTTCTAGAGAAGGGCTACTGATACAAACAGCTAGCCGGTTTCATCAGAGAGAGAGAGAGAGAGGAAGGTTCTGAGTGGGAGATAGCAGGCAGTGAGAGAGAGAACGAGAGAGTGTATTCTGTAAAGCAGTGCAACTCATTCTTCCCTTCTTCTTCTGTGCTGAATCCTCCCAGGCTGACAAGATGAACCACAGCTCGACTGAACCGGCGGAGACCATCGAGCCCCTGCGCTATCTCAGGTAGGCACCAACAAAATCAGGACAACACAGCTATTCCTGCTCTCAATTCACTTAAATTCTCCAATACCCTCTGGCAGTAGTTTACAACTTTTATTATGGCTTGTGAACTCTGTTTTGCACATCCTGCTTATAAATATGAGCTGACCTTTGATCGCTGATGGCGTATGAGCTCTTGTGCATGTTTTTATGCTGTAGACATAAAGTTGGGTGTGTGACGCAGTTTTTCCATCCAGAGAGGTTCTCTGTGTAGAGACAGGTGTCCAGAGCAGTCCTGCCAGCGGCTGCATTCATTCACCTTACTTTTATGCAACAGATAACGGAACCTGTCGCACCAACTCATGTGTGTGTGAAAGAGAGAGCAAACAAGACAGTCTGAGAAAGAGATAAGGGGCTCAAATCAAGGCTGCAATGACACCTGCTGGTGCTTGATTTTTCTGCCTGCCTGTCAGGTACTGTTGAGGAGCAGGATGTGTAATCACCTGCCGGAGATCCCCTGTCTGTCTAAGACAGAAGACAAAGTTCCAGGCTGATTTGTAATTACCTACACTCTGTGTTGGAATGAAAGATGATGATGGATAAGATAAACGTGTGTCCACAAACTTTTGGCTCCATATTGTGACTTGACACAGAGGATGCCTAGGCTACAGTGCATAGGTAGGGCTATAGAGGTGTTGCATGAGCAAATCCCCTAGGATAATGTATTCTATAATTTACATTATAATGAATAAATATATGGATTGTTTTGAATATATGAATATCAAATGGTTTCTCTAAAGACAATTTGCATACATTGATCTTTGAACATTGCTTTTAGTACATGTTTATTTTATTTTTTATTTCACCTTTATTTAATCAGATAGGCCAGTTGAGAACAAGTTCTCATTTACAACTGCGACCTGGTGTTGATATCGATTAGACTCCGGCAGAGACTAAGGAACCCCCCCCCCCCCCCAAGAAAAACAGAAATCCATCGTAGAAAATCTGCTGTGTGTGTTCTAGCTAGGGCCATTCTCTCTCCTCCTTCTTTCCTCCTTAGCGGGATCAAGATGCCTGATTGAATTATAATGACTGTTTCTGTGATTCAGTCAGCTATTCATGTGTAATTCAGTGTTGTTATGCTGACCATGTCCCTGCTGCCATCCTAATGTCATTTCGTCACTTGTAAATCGGCCCTGTTAGTTAATCAGTCCATTACATAACACCATGACAATGGTACCTGGCGGTTGGCAACACAGCAGGTTGCACTCAGCCACGTCCTCATAGTCCACACAGAGAGGTCTTGTTCCTCTATCTATAGAGCAGGAGGCAGCTTAGCACTGCCAAAATAGGTGTTTTGAAGGGGCTTCTCCTCACATACAGGCTTGCGCGAACACACGCTGCACATAGACACATACACGCAGAGACACACACTAACACAAATGCGCACACACACTGACTGACACATACTGGCATCTAAGCACCATGCAGTCAGTGAGGAACATGGTCAATGGTGTTGGATAGAACACAATGGGGATATTACAGGCTTAATGTATGGATGCTGGGGAGATTTCTACCCTCCCTGTCACTGTCACACCCCTGTGTCCGGTCTTTATGTCCTGAAGGCCTGTCACACTGTCACCAGCCTTGATAGCTATGGCTCATTCATATGCATTACCAACAGACATTCTATTTGTATTCATTTGTATGTATTAGCCTGGCATGAAACATATGAGGTTGGTCTGTCACTGTCCGCTACTGGCCGCTACTGGCCTGATACACTACATGACTGAAAGTATGTGGACACCTGCTGGTCGAACATCTCATTCCCAAATCATGGTCATTAATATGGAGTTGGTCCCCCCTTTGCTGCTATAACAGCCTCCACTCTTCTGCGAAGGCTTTCCACTAGATGTTGGAACATTGCTGCGGGGACTTGCTTCCATTCAGCCACAAGAGCATTAGTGAAGTTGGGCACTGATGTTGGGCGATTAGGCCTGGCTTGCAGTCGGCGTTCCAATTCATCCCAAAGGTGTTCGAAGGGGTTGAGGTCAGGGCTCTGTGCAGGCCAGTCAAGTTCTTCCACACCAATCTTGACAAATATTTCTGTATGGACCTCGTTTTGTGCAAGGGGGCATTGTCATGCTGAAACAAGAAAAGGCATTATGCATTGGGGCAGGTAGCGCCAAACCCAGATTCGTCCGTCGTACTGCCAGATGGTGAAGCGTGATTCATCACTTCAGAGAACACGTTTCCAGTGCTCCAGAGTCCAATTGCGTCAAGCTTTACAACACTCCAGCCGACGCTTGGCATTGCACATGGTGATCTTAGGCTTGGGTGCGGCTGCTCAGGCATGGAAACCCATTTCATGAAGCTCCCACCGAACAGTTCTTGTGCTGAAGTTGCTTCCAGAGGCAGTTTGGAACTCGGTAGTGAGTGATGCAACCGAGGACAGACGATATTTACGCATTTCAGTGGTCCCGTTCTGTGAGCTTGTGTGGCCTACCACTTCACGGCTGCTTTTGTATATATAGTGTAGCTGACAGCCGATTGATATGCATTACTTGCCATGCTGTATTCATTTTGTCTGCATTAGCATGTAATGAACTAGACTAGTGAGGTTGGTTTACATTATCCTCACATTCACTGGTGTCAGTCTTTCAGCCTCAGAGTAATGTTGTCTCAACATTGTCCATGTCCCCTATGGTAAACCTAATTGCAACTCTTTCTAACACACTCATTGTAATGAGTCCTGTAGTGCCACTGTGCCACTGCCTTCCAGACGTGAGCCTCATAGAGTAGAGAATTACCCTGGAGAGAGAGCTCCAGTCTCACTGATCTCCCCTGGTTGTTTGCTGCCTGTGCAGGATAACGCTGTTAATTAAGCTATATGAAGCCATGCCAGTAACAGATTACACTGCTTTTATAGTCCTTACCTCTGGGCTTTAGGTATACTGCAGGGAAACAGACACTCACATAACCATGCTGATGAAAGTGGTTTATTTACCAAACACCAATAACTCCCTTCATAATGCATAGGGATAGGTTGCATTATGTAGTGTGTGATGTATATTTTACATATGCATCCATTTTTTATGTTGATGGGGAGATGGATCCATACATATATTATTCTAAGATGATTTGGAGAGTTTATTAGTTACATGCACAGGGTTACAGATATAAATGCAGGGTACAGTGAAAACCTTAAGCTCCGAGCTACAACAGTGCAGGTCAAAGGGAAGTGAATGAAATAATAATATACACACTGTATTTACAACTGTAACATGATAAATTACCATTGGAGTGGGGGCAAGGAAAATGTCAGTTGAGGGCAGGGAAAACATTTCCATAGGGGGAGCGGCGGGGGGGGGGGGGGGGGGGTTCTTGGGGTGCAGGAGGGGGACAGGGGGAGCAGGTAGTGGGGCGGCAGGTAGCGTAGCGGTTAAGAGTGTTGGGCCAGTAACTGAAAGGTCACTGGTTTGAATCACCGAGCTGGCTAGGTGAAACAAATCTCTGTCCCCTTGAGCAAGACATTTAACCCTAATTGCTCCTGCAAGTCACTCTGGATAAGAGTGTTTGCTAAATGACTCAAATGTAAACATTTTGATGACTAGGGTGGTTATTCAGCAGCCTGATGATCTGGGGGTAGAAGCTATTGGCTAGTCTTTCAGTTTTTACCATGATACTCCTATACTGCCAGAGTGATGGAAGCGGGGAGAACAGTCTGTGGCTGGGGTCCCTGATGACCTTCTTGGTCTTCCTGCAACATCTGGTCTTCCTGCAACACCAATTTCTTCATCCTCCTGGTGTCCGTGTGGTTTGACCATTTCAGCCCTTCGGAGGATGGAGGCGTGCCCAGCCTGGTTCCCCCTGAAGTCCACAATCAGCTCCTTTGTTTTACTGATGTTAAGGGAGAGGTTGTTTACCTAGCACCACACGGTCATAATGCCTCCTCCCTGTAGGTCATCTCGTTGTTGTTGGTAATCAGGCCAACTACTGTCGTGTCGTCAGCGAACTTGATGGAGTTGGACCTGTGCGAGGCCACGCAGTGGGTATACAGGGAGTACAGGAGGGGACTGAGGACGCACCCTTGTGGGGCCCGGTGTTGAGGATCAGTGTGGAGGAGGTAATGTTGCCTAAGGTCCAGGACCTAGTGCATAGGGAGGAGTTCAGGGCCGTGAGCTTTGTGGTGAGCTTAGAGGGCACTATGGTATTGAAGGCTGAGCTGTAGTCGAGCTTCCTCACATGCATTCTTTTTGATCAGGTGGATGAGGGCAGTGTGCAGTGCAATGGCTATTGCGTAGTCCGTGGATCTGTCGGGACGGTAGGTGAATTGGAGAGGGTCAAGTGTGTCAGGGAGGGAGGAGATGATGTGGTCTTTGACTAGCTTCTCGAAGTACTTCATGATGACGGAAGTGAGTGCTACGGGTCGGTAGTCGTTCAGTTACTTTCCCTTTCTTGGGCACGGGGATGACGGTGAACAACTTGAAGCAGGTGGGGATAACGGCCTGAGCTAGAGACAGATTGAAAATGTCTGAAAACACAACACAACAGCTAGCTGGTCAGCACATGCTCTGAGGGTGTAGCTAGGAATGCCATCTGGGCCAGCAGTCTTGCGAGGGTTAACATTTTTCAGTGACTTTCAGACGTCCTCCGTGGAGACCATCAGCACATAGCCCTCATTGTCCTCGGGGGCTCTCCTCGGCAGTGAAGAGTTGTTTTGCTCGAAGCATGAGAAGAATATGTTAAGCTCGTCCAGTAGGGTGGTGTTGGTGTCCGCAACGTACCTGGCTATCTTTTTGTAATCCGTGATCGTTAGAAGTCCCCGCCACATACGTCTCATGCCTGACCCGCTGATTTGATCCTCCACTTTTCCCCTATACCTGTGTTTCGCCATCTTGATCAATCTGCGTATGTCGTATTTGTACTGTTTAACTATACAATTGTCCCCGGTAAACTTTCCATGTTTATCAGAAGCATCTCTCTCCTTCAGTTTCCTGACAAGACTGACATCAATCCACGGCGACCCAGAACATATTCCAGTCCCCCTGATCAAAACAGTCTTGGAGAATGGATTCTGATTGGTCGGACCAGCATTGTACAGTCCTGACCACCGGAACTGTTATTGTCATAGCAACTATCTTCGACGAGGATGGGAGGGATATGTGATGGCAATGATAGATGTTGTTTAGAGTGGAGTGTAATCAGCTGGGCTAGTTCTCTGTCTCTCTCTCTCTGTGTGTGTCAGAGCCAGTCGACCTGCGTAACACTGCTGTGCCAGACAGCTTTGCCTGCCTGTCCATCAGTCTGTCTTGTCCATGTGTCTCGACTGCAGCAAAGGCCTGATTTGTTATTCCTCTGGCTTGCCTCCCGTTCGTTGCCACATTGGCAGCAGCTCTGCTATAAAGCTCAATTTCTCTGTGTGACTGAGGGGCGGCTGAGCTGAGGGGTTTATTTATAGGTGGTTCCAAACGTAATAATGGAGACTGAGGAGGAGGGAAGGAGGGTCGAAACTCAGAAAGAGGGATGATGTATCATCTGTAATGGTTGCAGGCCATTAAAGTCAAATTAGGTGTGACAAGCACTTGATTTATTGTGTTTGAAGTGAGAGGGTGTGAGGGGTGAGGAGGTGGGCTGTGAGGGTGTGGGTGGGCGCGGAGCTGCAGATAGGCCGGCTTCAATTGAATTACGGGAGAGAAAAAGGATGCCTTCTCTGATCTGGTTTTTCATACAGTCTCTGGTTTACTGTGACTTGCTGATCGTGTGCAGGGTTAAGAGACCCGCAGACAGGGAGAGGGACACTGTCTTTGCCAACAGCAGTACATCCATTCTGGGCAGAGCTAGCTAGCCGTTCCCAGTCCCCTGGGTAGGGTGGAATGAGGGACACAGCTGCCCAACATTTGCTGAGATGGGAGCTTTTGTTCTTATGAATGTTTAAATTCTGGATAGTTCCTGTCTTCTTTAGCTACCCTTGACAGAACACTGCTGAGTCTGGTTTATATTAGACCCAAAGCTTCATTCAGCAGGGTGTCCAGGCTTTCAATGCAGTAGAAAAAGAGAATGAGTGAGAGAGAGGGTGGGAGGGAGAAAGAGAGAATGAGAAAGCACGAGAGAGAAAGAGGGAGGGAGGGTGGCAGGGAGAAAGAGAGAATGAGAAAAGGACAGGGAAAACGCTTTCTCTGTACAAATGAGCTTGTTCAAAAAGGCAAACATTTGTTTTAGATTATTTAAATGACTGAGAAAAATCTTGTTTATCTGACCTCTAAATATCAGATTTTTTTAATGATGCCCTGGCCAAAACACCTGTGTGTATTCTCTGTGGACACACTGAGCTAGCCTGGTAGGTATGGCTATGTGTGTGCGTGTATATATATATATTTGAGAGTGTGCGCCGATGCAATAGGCTAGATTATAATTTGGTTGTTGCCTGTAGATTTCCATTATTTGACAATCTGTAAAACCGGGGGGGGGGGGGGGGGGGTGTAAGAAGGTGATTAAGGAAGTAAAAGGCTACTCAGCAGGATAAGTAAGATGGACAGATTCTCTTCTCTTCCGAACCCCTCTAATAAGCGTCAGTAGAGGCTAAGTCTTTGTAATGAAGAGAGAGAGTGTGTGTGCTGCGGGGGACAGGTAGAGCTGGAGAGGGGAGGAGTGGGAATCAGAGAGATTGTTTGTGATGGAAGAAAAAAACTCAGTACAGGCTCTTCGCATCCTGGAAAATGTAATGTGATTGTGATGCCCTTGAGAAAATACCCTCTCCTTCCCCAATACTCTCTCCATTGTTGTTGCTCTCTGTCCTCTACCAATCAGTGTCCTCCTCATTATTCCACTTTCAAGAGGCAAAGTACATTATAATGTGCAGAGCCTGGGACGATTTCACAGAGCTTAGAAGTGCCTTCCAACCAAAAATAACAAATGTAATATTCCCTTTCACCCTCTCTTCGTATATTGATAAGGTGGGATACTTGAAATAGCATTATATATTGGTTCCATGGAAACTTGCAGACTAGATATCACATTTCTTGCTGTAGTGACTGAATCAGTTCTTGGAGAGGAAGAAGTGCAGTATAACCCCCTTTTCCTTGATCATTAGCATGAATACGGTATGAGTAGTAGTGTATACGTTTTGGTACCTGAGTATGTGCATGGACCCCTGCTAACATTACGCATAGTGATAGGTAGGGTTAACAGGACAGGCAGGACCAATGAGAGCAGCTCCTTGTCCCTTTGATGATGCCAAGGGCTCAGGATAAAGCTTGGCAGTATTTACTCAGGCTACTGCCTGCGTAACAACCCTTGTGGAGGGTACGAGCAGCTCCCTCGGTGAAATATGTTTTCTCAGCTCCAGCATGTTATGTTAGCTCCATATCTTCCTGAGAGTGGAATGCATAGTACCGTCACGAGGGTATAAGAGAGAGTGGGCAGGACTGAAGTGTGTGTGTGTAGCATAGAGAGGTGTGAAGAAGCAGTAAGGGGAACAGTGTGATACAGATTGGGAGCGACCTCCCCCCCACCCTATTTTTTTCCCATCTCCATGACAACAGGAGGCCAAATTCCAGCACGGTGAGCACAGGAACGTTCTAGCTTACCCAGGGCTATTTTAGGGAGGTCTCTGATTTTCTTTTTACGTACTTCAGATTTATAATGGTGTATAACAGGGGATCGTTTTCCAACGAGTCTTGTACTCCAGAAGAAGACCAGAGTTTAACCTGGGCCTGAAGTTGAATGTCTTTTGGTTCAGTTTTGATTAAAACATTGTCCCTTTGCATTATTCCATTTCAACAAAAATTTGACCATATTTAATCATGTATTCAGTAAACATAAACTCAGTACTCTCAGTTGAGGTTTGCCCCATAGATTTCACAATTATCTAGATAGGAAATCCCGTTGATAACTGTGTAACAACAACAACAGTGATCACAGCACCTGATTATCTCTCTTGTGCAATTTATGAATTAAAGATTTGAAGTGGTGGGAGAAGATCGAAAATGTATTGCTTCTTGTCTGTCCAGTAAATCTCCAGTTGAACTGTGTATTAATATATATATTTTTTTAATTATTTTGGGGTCAGTAGATTCCCAACATAACAGGTTGGTGGGTTGTTGGACACAGTCACTCATATATAGATGTCTTATAAAGCCTGTCTCCATTCCTGATAACTGCAACTGTTAGCTTACCTGTGTAATATTGACATAAGCTAAGAAACACTTGTTTTACTAACATGGTCTGTCAGGTTGGATGGGGAGCATCGCTGCACAGCTATTTTCAGGTCTCTCCAGAGATGTTCGATTGGGTTCAAGTTTGGGCTCCGGCTGGGCCACTCAAGGACATTCTGAGACTTGTTCCGAACCAAACTTTGTTTGAGCCAACTCAAGGTTGGTCTGGCTCGGACCAAATCTGAACCAATCATAGATATCTATGTTTCACAAGTTTGGAGCACAGCACAGTAGAGTAGTAGTTCTCAAACCTCTCCAATGGGACCCCAGGCCATTCCATGTAATTTATCTATTCCAGAGCTAGCACACCTGATTTAAACTTGTCAACTAATCCTCATTCTCTTGAATAGCTAGTTCAAAGTTACAGCAAAATTGTGAAACTTCTGGGAGTCCCCGAGGAGAGGGTTGAGAACCACTGCAGTAGAGCACAGCAGAGTACAGTAAAATAAAAAAAAGTAGAAAAAGTATTTTCAACATTTAATTCAGAACTGAAAATGAACCTGATTTCAACATCTGGAAAACACATTTTTAACGTCCGGAAAATATGTATTTTCAACATCCCAAAAAATGACTATTTTCAATGTTTGGAAAATACATCTTTTAAACTTCCTGAAAAGCCTTTTTTGCACCTTTCATTCAGAACCTTACTTCAATGTCAGCAAGGGCTGGAATTTGTCCTGAATGTTCGAACAGCGACGTGTCTTCTGTCCAATGTGTGTTGATCTAGCTAATTAGCTAGCTAGCATGTGTACACTCAATGCAATGCACAGCGCTACTTGCATGTGCATTGGCCGTGTTTAGATTCAACATAGCTAACTCTTTATTAGCAAGACAATTTGTTTATCAACTACAGTCTGTGTTGTGAGAGGCTGGTTTTGGTTGAGGAAATGTCGGCTAGCTAGCAGTGTTTGTGCTGAAACTGACATCTGGCTGCACATGTAAGATAAAAGCTATCTAGCTGAAGTATCATGCCGGAATAGCTAGATGAGCAATGCCCATTGCATGTATCATAAGTTAGCAGCATGGCAGTTTCTCAAAGTTTGGTGTTGATTATGAACTTTACTTAGTTAGCTAGCAAACTATGCTTTATGGAAGAATGTAGCTAGCTATGATATATTGACAACATTGAATTGTGGTTGGTGCAAGATCTATACAGCTATGGTACAGTTTCATTGGCTTGTAGCTACTAGATGGCTAGCTAACTAGCAATAATAGCAGTCGTGCTGCCATCCTGTTAGAAGTTTTACAACATAAACGTTTTCAATATATTCATTCAAGAAAAGTCACGCTTTGGGAGTTTTATTGAAGACTTCGTTGTTAGCTATCTGTCTAGTTTTGCATGGGAACGCAACTCAAGGGCAGAATAGTAAAAAAACATCATCACGGCGGGCTCAAGCTCAAGAATAACCACACACGGTGGTTTTGTTTCTACGTTCATCAGCCAACAAAGCCTCTGTTCCTGTGGAAGACCAGCAGTCTACGGTACAACAACCAGAGCCAAGAGTTCGACAGAGAGAGATGGAGGAGCCTCTTCAGCACATTGGGACCAAGTCTCAATCTACAAGATCAAGGTCATCAAAACAGTCAAGCAGATCCTCAACGGCGAGTTCTGCAGCAATCAAAGCACGTGCCAAGGCAGACGCAGCGCGTGCACAAGTCTCCTATGCTGAGAAGGAAGCTTCTGTGATGAAACAAAAGGCAGAAATAGAGGCCAGCTTGTTGAAGCAAAAAGCTGACATCGAGGCAAGTTTATATGTTCTCCAAGTTGAGAGAACAGCTGCTGCTGCGTTGGCTGAAGCTACAGCCTTTGAAGAAGCTGTAGGATCAGAACGCAGAGAACTTCACAAAGAACTAGACACACGGACACAGCCCTTAAGTCCAGTCCAGCGTACATGTGAGTATGTGCAACAACATGCTAGGCCCTACTTTGCTGAACTTCCATTTGAAGTGGAGTAACAAGAGCTTAGTGTTGACCCAGCTACATGCCATAATCCAGAAAGTAGCAAACAACAGAGCATGAGCAGAGACTCTCCGTTCAAAAGAAATGAACAGCAGCATGGTGGAAATGGAAAGCAAGCCCACTTCCAGTCACACACACAAAGCTTCCCTGAGTCACAAGTGGTGAGATGGTGAGTTCCGGACTCCTGAAGTTTGATGATCGCCCTGAAAATTATTGGGCATGGAAAGCATCCTTTCTCAATGCGACCAGAGACTTGAATTTATCAGCCAGGGAAGCGTTAGATCTAATTACCAAGTGGCTAGGGGCAGAGTCGTCTGAGCAAGCAAACAGAATTAGATCTGTCCATATTTTCAACGCAACAGCAGGGCTTAACATGGTCTGGCAACGACTAGAAGAGTGGTATGGTACACCCGAAGTGATCGAGAATGCACTGTTGAAGAAAATTGATGATTTTCCAAAACTGGCTAACAAAGACAATCACAAACTAAGAGAACTAGGTGACATTCTTCTTGAACTGGAGTGTGCTAAAGTAGAAGGGTACCTTCCAGGCCTCGCTTATCTGGACACATCTCGGGGGGTAAACCCTATAGTAGAGAAACTTCCATTCAGTTTACAAGAAAAATGGATTGCACAGGGATCCAAATACAAGGAGGACTATCAGGTAGCATTCCCAACATTCTCGTTCTTCTCGAGATTCATCAGGAACCAGGCGAAAACTAGAAATGACCCCAGTTTCACCCTCTACACCTCAACTAATCAGGTGGTCTATGAAAAGTGAGAAACCTGCCAGGTACAGCAGCAAGACACCTGTGACTGTATACAAAACAGATGTGTCATCTGAGGCCTCAGACCACCTAACCAAACCCAGTAAGACAAAGGTTGAAAACCCTGACCATCACTGGCCAATACATAACAAGCCTCATCCTCTTAAAAAGTGTTGTGGGTTTAGATACAAAACTCTAGATGAGCGCAAATCATATCTCAAAGAGAATGGCATTTGTTTACGATGTTGTGGGTCAACTCAGCACAGAGCTAAAAACTGTAAGGTGTCAATCAAGTGCTCTGAGTGCGACAGCGACAGACATCTTGCTGCTCTGCATCCAGGCCCAGCCCCTTCAAATACAGACACCGCTACAGCAGAGACCGAGCAAGGCGGGGAGCAAGGTGACGATGCTCTTCTATCTGTCACCTCAAAGTGTACGGAGATCTGTGGTGAGGCAGTCAATCCAAGATCATGTTCAAAAATATGCCTAGTCAAAGCTTATCCGGCTGGGAAAAGAGAGAAAGCTTGATGAACAGAGTAACAAATCTCTGGCCAAGACTGAAACTCTATCACTTCAACATCAATGACAACTCTGCTCCATACACCATGAAGACCTGTTCTGGGGTAACAGAGACTTCAGGCAGGAGAGCTGTCAACTTCATGGTGGAGTCTATAGATGGACACATGCAGCTCACTCTCCCTACTCTGATAGTGTGATATGATGCCAGACGATAGGATGGAGATTCCCTCCCCCGACATTGCGTATCATCATCCCCATCTGCAACCAGTTATGGACAAAATTATAGTTGTGGACCCAGACGCTCCCATCCTCCATGCTCTTAGGACGAGACATCTTAAGGGTACATAAGGTACGAGAGCAAATCAATGGGCCCCACGACACTGCTTATGCACAGCGACTCGACCTCGGGTGGGTCATCGTGGGTGAGGTCTGTCTGGGAACGGCTCACCGACCAGCCAATGTTAACGTGTTCAGGACAAACATACTTCAAAATGGTCGCACATCCTATCTGAGCCCTTGCCCTGATATCATCCAGGCAAAAGAGAACTACAACAGCGTAGCTCAGAAACACATCTCTCCCTCTACAGTGCACTCGAGAGATCCAAGCACAACTGTGAACACAGACAGCCTGGGATGTTCCGTGTTCGACGAAACACAAGACGATGATAAACCAGCACCATCATTGGAGGACAAAGCCTTCTTGGACATTATGGACAAACAGGTTTTCCAGGATGATGGAAACAACTGGGTGGCTCCACTACCCTTTCGCCCCACTAGACGTCGCCTTCCTAATAACAGGGAGCAGGCCATGAACCGTCTCACATCACTTCGCAGGACTTTAGACAAAAAGCCTGACATGAAGCGTCATTTTATTGACTTCATGCTAAAGATGCTGGATAACGACCAAGCCGAACCTTCACCGCCACTAGAGGGAGACAAAGAACGTTGGTATCTGCCCATATTTGGTGTTTACCATCGACAAAAGCCTGAACAAATAAGAGTAGTATTTGACTCCAGTGCTAAGTGTCAAGGCGTGTCACTTAACAATGTTCTGCTCAGTGGTCCAGACTTAAACAACACACTCTTGGGTGTCCTAATGCGTTTCCGCAAGGATTGCATTGCACTAACGGCAGATGTGCAACAAATGTTTTACTGTTTTGGTGTACGTGAGGATCACAGAGATTACTTAAGGTTTCTCTGGTATGAAGACAACAACCCAGATAGAAACATAACTGAGTACAGGATGAAAGTCCATGTATTTGGGAACAGCCCTTCACCAGTCGTAGCCATCTACTGCATGAGACGAGCAGAGCTACAGGGTGAGAAGGAACACGGGTCAGAACCCAAGCAATATGTAGAGAGGAACTTCAACGTCGATGATGGGCTGACATCAGTAGCTACTACAGAAGAAGCTATCAACATTCTAAGAAAAACACAAGCAATGTTGGCGGAGTCCAACATGAAACTACACAAGATTGCATCCAATAGCAAAACAGTTATGGAAGCCTTCCCTATGGAGGACCGTGCAAAAGACTTAAAAGTTCTGGACCTAGGAGTGGATCCTCTCCCCTTTCAACGGAGTCTGGGACTTTCCTGGAACCTGGAAACAGACAGCTTCTCATTCCAGGTGTCCCACAATGAGAAGCCTTTTACGCGGAGAGGCATCCTGTCCACAGTGAATAGTCTTTATGACCCCCTTGGGTTCGTGGCTCCAATAACAATGCAAGGTAAAGCCTTAATCAGAGAACTCTCTTCTGATCAGAGTGAGTGGGATGCCCCCCTTCCCACAGAAAAAGAAGAGGAATAGAAAATGTGGAAGGAATCTTTGATGGAGTTGGAACATATGTATATTCAGCGGACCTACATCCCAGTCTCCTTGTCTACCACTCAAAGAAGAGAGCTACACATCTTCTCGGATGCCTCTACAGTAGCCATAGGAGCGGTAACCTACCTGAGAGTTATTGACTCGGAAGGTCAATGCCATGTTGGATTTGTCATGGGAAATCAAAATTGGCCCCTCGTCCGGCCCACACTATCCCACGCCTAGAACTGTGTGCGGCTTTGCTAGCTGTTGAGATGTATGAACTGATCAGAGACAAAATTGACATTGATGTAAATGCGGCCAAGTTCTACACAGACAATAAGATAGTTCTCGGTTACATCCACTATGTTGCCAATAGGGTAACTCGCATCAGGAAGTCTACCCATCCAGATCAGTGGTGTTATGTAAACACTGACAGCAATCCAGCAGACCATGCAACCAGGCCCATATTTGCTGCACTCTTAAAGCACACCAGTTGGTTCTCAGGTCCACCTTTTCTGACCCAAACAAACTCAAGTGAGCCTGAGAACATACATTTTGACCTTGTAGAGCCTCACGCAGATGCAGAGATTCGACCAGACGTCACTGTCTTCGCCTCTAAAGTTTCTGGAGCTCAACTCGGCTCTCATCGCTTTGAGAGGTTCTCAAGCTGGAAAGCTCTCAATCGAGCCACAGCATGACTCATTCATGTTGCCAGATCCTTCCATGAAGGTGCGGACAACACCAGCTGCAGAGGCTGGCATGACTGTAATAAACCATGTGGTACAAGTGAGTTGTCACAAGCCAAAACAGCAATCATTCACTGTGTGCAACATGAAGCCTTCAGGGAGGAATTCAAATGCCTTGAAAAAGGAAAAGAGTTCCCAAAACAAAGTACAGACAAAAAGGTTAGGAAAGTAGAACTAAACATTGTCAAGCAAGGAGCTGCTAAGGTGTTTCTGAGACCAATCTCAGAGATTGTTGTTCTTCTTTCTGAAGCATCCTAGAGACAAAAGATAAAAATAGAAAGGACATTATTTGTTTCTTGATATGTTTTATTTCATAGTGGCACAATTTCATTATACCAGGCGGGGAGTGTTCTGCCATCCTGTTAGATGTTTTACAACATAAACGTTTTCAATATATTCATTCAAGAAAAGTCACGCCTTGGGAGTTTTAGTGAAGACTTAGTTATTAGCTATCTGTCTAGTTTTGCATGGGAACGCAACTCAAGGGCAGAATAGCAGTCAAGGACGTTTGTTATCTTATTTGTTTAAGCTTTGATTTAGTTTACACAGATGACGTCAGCCATATGTCAAAATTGTTCCATAGCAGAATATACCTACCTATCTAGCTTCCTTTGCTTGTAGCTTGCTTCTAGATGTGGTTAGAGTGTTGGGCCAGTAACCAAAATGTCGCTGGTTCGAATACCCGAGCCAACAAGGTGAAAATCTGTCGATGTGCCCTTGAGCAAGGTACTTAACCTCTCTAGGGTACGTGAGACGGTAGCGTCCCACCTCTTCAACAGCCAATGAAACTGCAGGGCGCCAAATTCAACACAACAGAAATCCCATAATTAAAATTCCTCAAACATACATGTATTTTACACCATTTTAAAGATACACTTGTTGTAAATCCAGCCACAGTGTGCGATTTCAAAAAGGCTTTACGACGAAAGCAAACCAAACGATTATGTTAGGTGAGTGCCTATTCACAGAATAACACAGCCATTTTTCCACCCAAAGAGAGGATTCACAAAAAGCAGAAATATAGATAAAATGAATCACTAACCTTTGATGATCTTCATCAGATGACACTCATAGGACTTCATGTTACACAATACATGTATGTTTTGTTCGGTAAAGTTCATATTTATATCCAAAAATCTGAATTTACATTCGTGCCTTACGTTCAGAAGTTCCAAAACATCCTTTGATTTTGCAGAGAGCCACATCAATTTACAGGAATACTCATAATAAACATTGCTAAAAGATACAACTGTTATGCATGGAATTTTAGATGCATTAAGGAGAAGTGCAACCGCTGTGTCAGATTTCAAAAAAGCTTTACGAAAAAAGCAACCCATGCAATAATCTGAGTCGGCGCTCAGAGCCCAATCAAGACACAAATATAGCCGCCATATTATGCAGTCAACAGAAGTCAGAAGTAACATTATAAACATTCACTTACCTTTGATGATCTTCATCAGAATGCACTCCCAGGAATCCCAGTTCCACAATAAATGTTTGTTTTGTTCGATAACGTCCATCATTTATGTCCAAATTCCTCCTTGTTGTTCTAGCGTTCAGTACACTTTCCAAACTCACGACGCGCGGGCAGGTCCAGCGGAAAGTACGGACAAAAAGTTATATTACAGTCCGTAAAAACATGACAAACGAAGTATTGAATCAATCTTTAGGATGTTTTTAACATAATTCTTCAATAATGTTCCAACCGGAGTATTCCTTTGTCTTCAGAAGTGCGATGGAACAGAGCTCACTCTCACGTGAACGCGCATGGTCAGGGCATGTTCAGGTCATGATAGACCTTACTTATTCCTCTCTACTTCGGCCCCACTTCACAGTAGAGGCATCAGACAAGTTTCTAACGACTGTTGACATCTAGTGGAAGCCTTAGGAAGTGCAACATTACCAATATCCCACTGTATCTTCAATAGGAGCTGAGTTGAAAATCGACCAACCTCAGATTTCCCACTTCCTGGTTGGATTTTTTCTCAGGTTTTTGCCTGCCATATGAGTTCTGTTATACTCACAGACATCATTCAAACAGTTTTAGAAACTTCAGAGTGTTTTCTATCCAAATCTACTAATAATATGCATATTCTAGCTTTTATGGCTTTGTAGCAGGCTGTTTACTCTGGGCATGCTTTTCATCCGGATGTGAAAATACTGCCCCCTACCCCAAAGAAGTTAAACATAATTTGTTCCAGTGGCGCCGTACTACTATAGCTGACCCTTTAAAACAATCCTTTTCACTGCACCTATCTAATACTTGACAATACGTCCTTTTTTTTTTACTGGTGTTAACTGGTGTTAGCTAGCTACAGTTGCTGTTGCCCAGCAACAGAAGTTGATGGTCCCAGTTTTTAGAACTCTGAGATTCGCCTGACAATACCTCCTTTTTTTTTTACTGGTGTTAGCTAGCTACAGTTGCTGTTGCGCAGCAACAGAAGTTGATGGTCCCAGTTTTTAGAACTCTGAGATTCGCTACAAAAAGGCAGCACATTGTTGGTTCTTAATGGACTGAAATGTGCATGTGAGAGCGATTAAAAAAAAAAATATATATATATATATATATATATATATTATTCATTTGAATCAAAACTGTTGCACTTACAAACGTATTCAGTCCAAATGGATCCAAGTCTAATTGTCATTTTATGGATGCTGTAGTCTCGTTTTAATCCAAAGTCTAGAATTTGAGCTAGGTTTCGGCAAAAAATTGTATGACGACCCTAATGCTAACGACCCTGTCAAAAATCCGGTATAGTGGTTTTCGGTAACGGCCGGACGGATCATGATGAGAGGCAGGGATCTGTGTTGCGAATTTACATTGACATTGGTGTCATATTGGCTTAGATATGACCATAGGGAGATTTGAATTTAACCTTGTGCTTCAATCAATCCCTAATACTGTATAGTCGTACCGACCAAAAATAAATATGTCTGCAACAAGATGTTCTCATATTGACCAAATGAGAGCATTGTCCACTGATGTACTGTGTAGCTGACAGCCACTACGGTGTAGCTGACGGCCATCACACACACACACACACACACACACACACACACACACGCACACGTGCACACATCACACCTTCCCAAAGAGATAGGACACATCCAGGAGCTGAGAGAAGCAGGCATTAGTTAATAAGATCTGTGTAGATCATTTGTCAGCAGATGTCGTTTTCTTATGAGCTTTTAACACTTGCCACTCACGTGTTGTATTTGATTGAGTCACTATAGAACCGTGGGCGTGCAACCAGTTGGGTGGGGGAGGGAAAAGTAGGTTGTAAGTGTGATGTGTTTTCTCCTTTCATATTTCTATATGGCTTTTCATTATTTTTAGTCAAACACAGTTATTCAGTTTAAGATAAAAGCAAGTATGTTTTGTAAGAACATTGTGGTATTGTGTAATCTTCAACTGCAATGTCCAAGAAGACAGAGACAGTAGGAGGATATAAGTGTGTGTGTTATGTTGCAGTAGGTGCATGCACTGCATTACATTTGCCTGTTCGACTATCCTCTTTCTCTTCATCTGTCTCTCTTCTCTGCCCCTGTGTGTCTGTGCATGTGATTGTGTGTGTGCATGCACACGTGTGTGCCATTTGTGTGCATTGGTGTAAGGTACTTAAGTAAAAATACTTTAAAGTACTACTTAAGTATTTTTGGGGGGTATCTGTACTTTACTATTCATATTTTTTTTACAACTTTTACTTCCCTACATTCCTAAAGAAAATAATGTATTTTTTACTCGATACATTTTCCCTGACACCCAAAAGTACTCGTTACATTTTAAATGCTTAGCAGGTCAGGGAAATTGTCAAATTCACACACTTATCAAGAGAACATCCCTGGTCATCTCTACTGCCTCTGATCTGGCGGTGTCACGTCTACTCCCGCTCCTCCCCTCCGGTGTTCGACGTCGCCGGTATACTGACCACTGGTCCTGCTATCCATCATTATGCACACCTGGATGTCATCATCAGGCACACCTGGACTCCATTACCTCCCCTATAACTGACACACCATTCGGTTCTTTCCAGTCAGTATTGTTTGTGTTTCATGTCTATACGCTACTCGTGTTTGTTATATTGTTCAATGTTCCAATTATTATTTAACTCACCACCTGCACTTGCTTTCTGACTCCCAGGGTATACTTTACAGAATACTGACTCCAACAATGGAAGCAGCAGCAACACAGAATGTCTCCCAGACGGTCGACGAGCCGGGATATCTTCTACGTCAACATCATGACCAGCTGGCACAACTGGAAATGGCTATGGAAGAGGTTCTTCGCAGTGTGCAACGTCTCGAACATACCCGGGAGGTGTTGCCGTCAACTAGCGCAGGATACTCTACAACCAGTCAACCCAGCGAGCTAGCACAACAGCCCATTCAGCAATGCGCTCAGGTCAGCAATGCCCGTTTGTCCCTCCTGGATAAATATGACGGTACCCCATCTAAATGTTGTGGCTTCCTACTTCAGTGCTCCCTCTACTTTACACACCAGATGGGAGCCCCCACCACCAAGAGGTCCAAGGTTGCCACGGTTATTTCTCTGCTCACTGGGCGGGCGTTGGAATGGGCCACGGCCGTCTGGGAGACGCGTTGGAATGGGCCACGGCCATCTGGACCTCCTGCACGAGATGGAACTGGCCTGTCGAGACGACAATCTCTCCTTGGACACACTCATTGTGATGGCCATCCGTCTGGATAACCTACTTTGGGAGCGTTGGTACTCTCATCGCTTCTCTCCCTCCCTCAGTGAACACTCTGGATCAGAGCCTGAACCCATGGAGGTCTGTATTATGGTCAAGGAGGACACCAGCTCCAGCGGTGTCCGGCGCTTCCCAATCCAGGATCCATAAGAACAGAGCGACGGTCACATGATCTTCCACCTCCTGGGGCAGGAGTGAGTATTCCATCTTCATCACTTTCTGCTAAACTCTTTTTGGTGTCTATCACACTAGTTGACTGTGGATTCTGGTGCTGTGGGGAACTTTATTGACCAGACCCTTGCCTCCTCTCAACATCATCTCATACCCGCTCTCCTCTCCTTTCCCGGTTCATGCCCCCGATAGTCAGCCATTAGTATCCGGAACCATCACACACATCACCCAACCAACTCACCCTCACCGTGGATTCCATTCATTAAGAGAACATCCCCTTCATTACCAGTTCACAAGATCATCCTCTGCCTCCGTTGGCTTCAACGCCATAATTCCACCATCTCATGGTTGAGGATGAGAATCACAGACTGGTCACCCGAATGCCGGAGGACCTGCTTCCCCATCCCCTGATGTTCCACGTCGGTTGAGAGTCCTATGGTTGCCCTTCAATCCAACATCCCGGCGGTATACCAGGACCTGTGGGGGGTATTCTCCAAGACGCGTGCCACCTGTCTTTCTCCTCATCGTCCCTGGGACTGTGCCATCACTTTCGCGCAGACGCATCTACCCTCTGTCGGTGGCTGAGACCCAGGCCATGGAAGATTACATCCAAGAGGTGCTCCAACAAGGTTTCATCCGCACGTCCACTTCTCCTGCGTCGGCTGGGTTCTTCATGGCCAAGGAGGATGGAGGGTTACATCCATATATCGATTACAGAGAACTCAATTAAATCACCACAAAGTACCATTACCGCCAAGAAACCATTCGTCATCCTCACCGACAATCGGAACCCGGAGTACATACGGACAACGAGGAGGCTGAATCCGTGCCAAGCAAGATGGGCCCTTTTCTTCACAAGGTTAGACTTCACGCTGACCTATCGCCCAGGTTAAAAAAAACACCAAGGCCGATGCCCTGTCCCGTCTCTACAATTCGGGAGAGGGTCCTGTCCAGAATGCACCTATAATCCCATCCTCCTGAGTCGTAGCTCCTGTGGTCTGGGTCGTAGATCTGGAGAGGGACCCCGCACCCACTAACTGTCCTCCCGAGCGCATCTATGTTCCCATGGCGATAAGTGATCAGCTGCTGACCTGGGCGCACACAGCTGTCGTCGCTGGACATCCAGGTATTTCTCGCCCTACCCAATCCATCTCTGAGAAGTAATGGTGGCCCACCTTGGCGCAGGACATCACTCGTTACGTCAACTCCTGTTCTATATGTGCCCAAACCAATCCCCCCGGAACGCTCCAGCAGGGAAACTCCTTCCCGTGCCTCAGCGTCCCTGGTCCCAGCGTCCTTGGTCCCATCTATCCATTGACTTTGTTACTGATCTCCCCTCTGATGGTTTCAGCACCATTTTGGTGGTTGTGGATAGATTTTCAAAATCCTGTCGTTTAATCCCTCTTTCTGGTCTTCAGACTGCTCTCCAGGTCGCTGAGGCACTATTCCAGCAGGTCTTCCGCCATTGTGGCCTTCCGGAGGACATCGTCTCCGACCGTGGCCCCCAATTCACATCTCGGATATGGAGAGCCTTTATGTAGATGCTCGGGGTCACGCCCAGCCTCAGTCCAACGGAAAGGTGGAGAGTATGAACCAGGAGGTTCCTGAGGAGTCGCTGTCTGGACCGGCAGGGAGATTGGGCTCGATTCCTTCCATGAGCAGAGTATGTCCAGAACTCGCTACGTCACTCCTCCACTGGGTTGACCCCCTTCCAGTGTGTTCTGGGTTTTCAGCCGGCCCTGGCTCCGTGGACCCCGGGCCAGACTGAAGCTCTTGCGGTTGATGAGTGGTTCAGGCGCGAAGTGTGGAGTGATGCTCACGAGACTCCAGCGCCCCGTCCACTGTCAAAAGGAGCAGGCAGACGCCACCGCAGTGAGTCGCCCGTGTACCACTCTGGGGATCGTGTCTGGCTTTCTACCAGGAACCTCCCACTGCATCGCAGTGCTAGAGGCGTCACTACAGACCCTGGTTCGTTCCCAGGCTGTATCACAACCGGAAGTGATCAGGGGTCCTATAGGGCGGCGCACAATTGGCCCAGAGTCGTCCGAGTTAGGGGAGGATTTGGCCGGAGGGGCTTTACTTGGCTCATCGCGCTCTAGCGACTCCTTGTGGCGGGCCGGGTGCCTGCAGGCTCACCTCGGTAGTCAGGTGAACAGTGTTTCCTCAGACACATTGGTGTGGCTGGCTTCCGGGTTAAGCAGGCGTGTGTTAAGAAGCGCGGTTTGTCGGGTCATGTTTCGGAGGATGCATGACTCGACCTTCGCCTCCAGAGAATGGTGCCGTCTGGTTTGCTTAATATAAGGAATTTGAAATGATTTATACTTTTACTTTTGATACTTAAGTATATTTTAGCAATTACATTTACTTTTGATACCTAAGTATATTTAAAACCAAATACTTTTAGACTTTTACTCGAGTAGTATTTTACTGGGTGACTTTCACTTTTACTTGAGTCATTTTCTGTTAAGGTATCTTTTACTTTTACTCAAGTATGCCAATTGGGTACTTTTTACACCACTGTGTGTGCATGTGTGTATGTGTGTGTCACAGGAGACAGAGGAAGGGCGTCGCCCATAATTGGGTTCAATGTCTTGCTCTGCTGAGCTTTGATTGTTGCTTTGTTTTGTTCCCGCTCAAGGAATACCGGCTCATGACTTGTGAAGGGCAGGACTCCATTTATATAAGCCATTTGTCGGACTAACACATAGAATGGAAGGTGCCACTCTCTTTTGCATGAGCTCCATATTCCTCTCCTGTTTTCTGGCAGTAAATAGATGCATTTAAAGCTTTTCGAGAGAGCATCAGCCTTTTATCATCCAGCTGAATGAATATAATCATTACTGCTGCTCAGGCCTAGAGGTTTCAGCAGGTGCTATGAGCTTGCAGTAAATGGCCGGTATGATTGTTAATACAACAGTTTGTAGTGTAGCCACTAGCCAAGTCACAATTTGGATTTATTCAAACCAAGTTAATCAATGATCCTTATCTTTCTTGTGTTAAAAGCAGGCATGTGCATGATAGAGCATCAATGCCAGTTAGCACGAATTCAAATATTTTATTTGAAGGCAGTGACAATTTTAATTCACTATTTGGTTGGTTCTCACATATCATTATATTATTCCAATTTAACATATGACTGATTTTGTCATTCATTTGAACAATCATCTCTGTCTGTTTGAGTTGAGAAACCATAATAACCATCCTATAGTTTAGCCAGATGATAACACAGAATCCAGAGAGGGTTGGCAGAGATCTAATTCCATAGGAGTTGTTAAAACCCTTTACACTCGTACCTGTATATGGGTTGAAAATTGAAGACCTGGGCACTAATAAGTGCCTAAATTGGAACGTAGTGGCTGTACAGTAACATGCTATACGGGACGTCAGCGCTTCACAGCTTTTACTCCAGAGTATTTGGTGGTTAGAGCATTGGACTAGTAACCGAAAGGTTGCAAGATCGAATCCCCGAGCTGACAAGGTAAAAATGTGTTGTTCTTCCCCTGAACAAGGCAGTTAACCCACTGTTCCTAGACCGTCATTGAAAATAAGAATTTGTTCTTAACTGACTTGCCTAGTTAAATAAAGGTAAAATTAAAATAGTGCTGTATGGGTTTTGACTGACAGCGGTTCTAAACTTGAGCACCGCGTGCGACAAGAAGTTGCCACCATCCCTCCCACTAATTTGGCAACTTTTGTAATTGTTTTGTTGTCTGAGTGAGAGAAATGCTGTAAATGAAGATGACTCAGTGCATTTTGAAAGATGAGATGTTGAGGATTATAATAAATACCGCTTTTATGTCATACAAGCAAGCCAAAAACCTGTTCAGATGTGCACTTAAAATGTCCAAATCATGAAACTCATGTCATATAGTGTCAACGTTTATGATCACTATGTTTCTTGTACATTTACAAGATGACATGTCGTCATACCCTGGGATATTCTGAACAGAATGAGACTATGTTTGTTTGTTTGAAGACAATTCGCTGTGGCACATGCACCTGAATGCACTCATGTCTCCTTTCTATGTGCACCAAAATGACGATATTTTTCTCTGATACACTAAGATCTTATTTTATAACTTAGCTAGTCATGTTGGCAATACAACACGCTTTAAAATCATGCCCACCTGACCCAGATTGTGATTTATAATGGGCTGTTTTTGGATTTCGTAAACAACAGTAATTGTGTGACGGCAGTGTTGTGTTCCAAATTAAACCAATACAAGTGTGCTTGCTCTATTTCTTCAATGGCACAGCTAGGGAGTTCAAAAAAGTACCTTACAGTTGACTCTTCTTTGAGTTATGAAAGTGCATTGAAATGACTTAAGATATGTGCACACTTTGGAGAGGTGTGTGGCCACTTGGAGACACAAACCCTTGTTATTTTTTGTTTTATGTTGCACCTACCTCACATTTTCCAGGAATAGTCTTATCATGTTACTGAATGTATCCAGAGTATTTTCAGATTACGTTATCAACAAATGCGGCGAAAAGTACAGTAAATGTCAAAGGCACAACCGTGTAATGTTTGGATTCAGTCTTGTCAGGTGAACTGTTGTGTCCTCACCTTTGGTCTAATCATTTTCCCATTATCTCTAAACTGTTCCTTTCAATTGCTACCATATTGATACATATCCATTTCATATTTCTTCATTAAGAAACATTTCAATTTAGCTATAGCCATATTGGCCAATTCCCGTGAGTGTTAAGGGATAATAAGTCACTTTTTTTTATTGTAGTCAGAAGACTTCTGTCAACACTTGCTTTTAAAAACTTAAAGGCCCAGTGCAATCGAAATGCAGTTTTCCTGTGTTTTGTATCATATTGTACAACAGCTAATGAAAGTGAAAGTGTGATTTAAAAAAAGAAATCTGTTATTTCCTGGTTGAAAATACAATCTACACAGGACCTTTTAATCAGCTTGTTTTGCATGGTTGGAGTTGGTGACATCACCAGGCGGGTAAATTAGTTAATAAACCAATAACAAAGAGTTCCAAACCGCTCTGCCAATAAGTTTTCAGTTTTCCCCTCCCCACTCAGACCACTCCCAGACAGTCCTAGCAAAATTCTTGCTTGAGAATAATTTCTTTGCTGACGTTTTTTTATAGAAAACTATTAAAGTAAGGTGCTTAATTGTTACCCAGACATTATTTGATACTGGGAAAAAAATAAACTGCATTGGGCCTTGAAGCTTTAGCACATTTTATGCCCTTGTATTTAAGCAGTCTATCTGGTTAAGAGCATCTGCCTACTGCCTAATGATGAAAAATATAATCCTAATGTCATAGAAGCCCAAGAGAGACTCCACAGCTCTTCTAGCCCAGTCTGGATCGATATAGACTGGTGTTGGTCTATAGGTGGAAAGCTAACTATAACCTCATGGCTGTACTCCTGTGGCTCAATCCATTAACCATGACTTTGCGCATCTCTCTGTTCCCAGCGTGACCAATAGACTACTATCCAGTTCAAACACACCAGAGACAACCGTCTTACAGCAGCCCGCAGGCACGACCTTCAATTACAGATAATTCTCTGCATCACTCTCTCTCTCTCTTTCAAGTAAGGGGTGCTCCACTGCCTCCTTGTCAATATAAACACATGAGGGGTGTTTCCTTATCTGCAAGGAGGTTGAGAGTTTTGCTCAGCAGTTTTCAGATGTTTAATCCGCTGTAACGGTTGACATTTGTTGTGATATATCGCTATTTAATTTGTCTGACTGACGCCGTTGGCCCTACTTGTGTAATAACATCCCACTTGTGATGAACGTGAATTCATTCTATATTTTACTCTGTCCCAGGTGTCAGTGGATATTACTATTACGTTCCCCAGCAAGAAAACCAAATAATGTTGCTCAAACAGAAGGAACTAACAGTCACTGATAACAACCAAAACGAAACAGGTGGGGTTTTAGGAGGGGTTCTGAAAGATACTCATGGGGGTGTCCACTGAAAGTTGACTAGCCACCCCAACTGGAACCTAAAAGACATCCACCATGAGCGTCCACTAAATTTGCCCAAGAAGAGGCAAACAAAAGAAAAACTAACACCAAACTTAAAGACAGGAAGCAAACAACAAAGTTGAGCAAAAAAACAAACAGGGAAGATCAGACAAATAATTGTTTGTCAGGAAATCAAAATAGGGAGTGCCAACTAAAGGTGTTAACCCCCCACATCTATCAAGACAACTGGAGCACTGGGCCAGCCACTCTTCAATATCACAGCTCAGGTGAAACACCTTCCCACTAACGAGATGGCAACCAGCACAGGAGTAACACATACTGACTAATGAGGCACAATTGATGCGGTCTATGCGCTAACGAGCTATACGTGCTAAAGTCCAACCTAAAAACATAAATGGAAAAACCAAGCCTGTACACTGAGGTTGGTTTGATGAATGAAGCAGTAGGTGAATGGGGCTGGCGAGGTGAAGTGCTTGAAAAACTAAAGATATTCACACACTCCATTACACTCTGATCACTTGGTTACACATGCCTCTCCCTAATGTCAATATGCCTTGTCTATTGCTGTTGTGGTTAGTCATTTTTTTCTTATTTCACTGTAGAGCCTCCAACCCTGCTCAATATGCCTTAGCTAGCCCTTATGTTCCACCCTCTACACACGCGGTGACCGCACCTGGCTTAAATGGTGCCTCTAGAGACAAAACCTCTCATCATCACTCAATGCCTAGGCTTACCTCCACTGTACTCACATCCTACCATACCCTTGTCTGTACATTATGCCTTTAATCTATTCTTCTGCGCCCAGAAACCTGCTCCTCTTTCTCTCTCTCCCTCGGCCCCCAGTTGTGCCCTGGACATGATATGTGAATTGATCGCTCCCCATCCATCTTCAGAGTTCGTACTGTTAGGTGACCTAAACTGGGACATGCTTAACACCCTGGCCGTCCTACAATCTAAGCTAGATGCCCTCAATCCCACACAAATCATAAAGGAACCTACCAGGTACAACCCAACCCTAAATCCATAACCATGGGCACCCTCTTAGATATCATCCTGACCAACCTGCCCTCTAAATACACCCTCTGCCGTCTTCAACCAGGATCTCAGGGATCACTGCCTCATTGCCTGCGTGCATACTGAGTCCGCGGTCAAACGACTACCCCTCATCACTGTCAAACGCTCCCTAAAACACTTCTGCGAGCAGGCCTTTCTAATCGACCTGGCCCGGGTATCCTGGAAGGATACTGACCTCATCCCGTCAGTAGAGGATGCCTGGTTGCTCTTCAAAAATGCTTTCCTCTCCATCTTAAAAAAGCATGCCCCATTAAAAAAAAATGTAGAACTAAGAACTGATATAGCCCTTGGTTCACCCCAGACTTAACTGCCCTTGACCAGCACAAAAACACTCTAGACCCAAACTGTTACAGACCTATATCCATCCTGCCCTGCCTTTCTAAAATCTTCGAAAGCCAAGTTAATAAACAGATCACCGACCATTTCGAATCCCATCACACCTTCTCCACTATGCAATCTGGTTTCAGAGCTGGTCATGGGTGCACCTCAGCCACGCTCAAGGTCCTAAATGATATCATAACCGCCATCGATAAAAGACAGTACTGTGCAGCCGTCTTCATCGACCTGGCCAAGGCTTTCGACTCTGTCAATCACCGCATTCTTATCGGCAGACTCAATAGCCTTGGCTTCTCAAAAGACTGTCTCGCCTGGTTCACCAACTACTTCTCAGATAGAGTTCAGTGTGTCAAATCGGAGGGCCTGTTGTCCGGACCTCTGGCAGTGTCTATGGGGGTGCCACAGGGTTCAATTTTCGGGCCGACTCTTTTCTCTGTATATATCAGTGATGTCACTCTTGCTGCTGGTGATTCTTTGATCCACCTCTACGCAGACGACACCATTCTGTATACATCTGGCCCTTCTTTGGACCCCGTTCCGCTAGCGGAACCCCTCGCCAATAAAATTGCAGGGCGCCAAATACAAATCAACAGAAATCTCATAAATCAAATTTCTCAAACATACAAGTATTAGGCACCATTTTAAATATACAATTCTCGTTAATCCAGCCACAGTGTCTGATTTCAAAAATGCTTTACAGCGAAAGCTCCACAAACTATTATGTTAGGTCACCACCAAGTCACAGATAAACCCAGCCATTTTTCCCGCCAAAGAGAGGAGTCACAAAAAGCACAAATAGAGATAAAATGAATCACTAACCTTTTGATGATCTTCATCAGATGACACTCATAGGACGTCATGTTACACAATACATGTATGTTTTGTTCGGTAAAGTTAATATTTATATCCAAAAATCTTATTTTACATTGGCGTGTTAGATTCAGTAGTTCCAAAACATGCAGTGATATTGCAGAGAGCCACATGAATTCACAGAAATACTAATAATATATGTTGATGAAAATACAGCTATTATACATGAAACTTTAGATGCACTTCTACTTAATGCAACCGCTGTGTCAGATTTCAAAAAACTTTACGGAAAAAGCATAATCTGAGAACGGCGCTCAGAGCCCAAACCAGCCAGAGAAATTCCGCCATGTTGGGTAGTCAACATTATTCAGAAATAGCATTAGAAATATTCACTTACCTTTGATGATCTTCATCAGAATGCACTCTCAGGAATCGCAGTTCCACAATAAATGCTTGTTTTGTTTGATAATGTCCATCATTTATGTCCGTTTATGTCCAATAGCTTCTTTTGTTAGGGCGTTTGGTAAACAATCCAAAAGCGCAATCTGGTCCATTCGGACGAAACGTTAAAAAAGTTATATTAGGTCGAAGAAACTTGTCAAACTAAGTATAGAATCAATCTTTAGGATGTTTTCATCATAAAAGTTCAATACTGTTCCAACCGGAGAATTCCATTGTCTGTAGAATTGCACTGGAACGAGAGCAACCTCTCAAGTGAAAGCGCATGACTGAGAACGAGGCTGTAGGCAGACTCCTTAGTAAAACATCTCCCATCCGGCCCTCCTTCATATGAGCAGCCTGAAACCACGTTCTAAAGATGGTTGACATCTAGTGGAAGCTTTAGGAAGTGAAAAATAACCCATATCCCACTGTGTATTCGATAGGGGTGAGTTCAAAAACTACAAACCTCAGATTTCCCACTTCCTGTTTGGATTTTTTCTCAGGTTTTTGCCTGCCATATGAGTTCTGTTATACTCACATCATTCAAACCGTTTTAGAAACTTCAGAGTGTTTTCTATCCAATACTACTAATAATATGCATATATTAGCATCTGGGACTGAGTAGGAGGCAGTTCACTCTGGGCATGCTATTCATCCAAAAGTGAAAATGCTGCCCCCTATCCCAAACAAGTTAACAAACCTCCAAATGAGCTTCAACGCCATACAACACTTCTTCCGTGGCGTCCAACTGCTTTTAAATGCTAGTAAAACTAAGTGCATGCTCTTCAACCGATTGTTGCCCGCCCGACTAGCATCACTACTCTGGACGGTTCTGACCTAGAATATGTGGACAACTACAAATACTTAGGTGTCTAGTTAGACTGTAAACTCTCCTTCCAGACTCACATTAAGCATCTCCAATCCAAAATTTAATTTACAATCGGCTTCCTATTTCGCAAAACAAAGCTCCTTCACTCATGCCGCCAAACTTACCCTCGTAAAACTGACTATCCTACCGATCCTTGACTTTGGCGATGTCATTTACAAAATAGCCCCCAACACTACTCTTTTGCACCCCAGTATCTCTACTTGAACATCATCATCTGCACATCTATCACTCCAGTATTAATGCTAAATTGTAATTATTTTCGCCTCTAGGGCCTATTTATTGCCTACCTCCCTACTCTTCTACATTTGCACACACTGTACATAGATTTTTCGATTTTTCTTTTCTTTTGTGTTATTGACTGTACGTTTGTTGATGTTTAACTCTGTGTTGTTGTTTTTGTCGCACTGCTTTGCTTTATCTTGGCCAGGTCGCTGTTGTAAATGAGAACTTGTTCTCAACTGGCCTACCTGGTCAAATAAAGGTGAAATAAAGAAATAAACACTCCTAGATATTTATTGAATGACTGAACCAGTATTTTGACACGCAATGCCTTCGTCAGGGTTGAAAGATGAGGAGTAATGGCGTTAGCTCATCTTCTCTTGGCCTATTGGGGATTGGAGGTCATGTGATTTGGTTTTCTTCCATAAACGTCCTCACTCAGAATGATACTGTACTGTAGGTTCTGTCCTCTGGGCTTGGGGCTGCCCTAGCCCTACTATAACTGTAACCTAATAATGTAACAGGCTACAGCCATATCAGGGCTTAGGCCTTGGACCTGGGACCATCCTATGTATCCACTACATCACTGATCCATGTAGCCTATTCCTCCCAGCCTGAGTAAGGGCCAGTGGGGCTGGGCCTGAAGTGGTGACATGGTGGTGATTGCACTGGATGGGAGCTAATGTCACTCCCTGGGTCTCTGATGATAGATCAGGCCATGTAGGGAAATGGTTCCAGTCTCCAGGCTCAGTAGGTATTCCCTCATCCCTCCCACCCCTCTACCCCCCGCCGTACCCCCTCCTATGGCAAGTGATGTACACATTCCTGTACCTGTCCCTCCCTGCTGCTTCCCCTCCTAATCATCAGAGGGGTGCCAGGTGTGGTAGATCCTTCCTCCCCTGTCCCTCTATCACTCCCCCTTTACTACCCCCTCTGGCTCCCCAAGCACCTCTGCTGGTGACATTCTTTGCATAATGTGTCCTAATGGAAAGTGTGCATACATTTATAAGTGAGCACCACAGGTGCTATGAGAGGTTTATGAGAGTCGAGCTTTGAAAAGATCAGAGGTTCCCTGAGGTTAAGGTTAGCAGTACAAACACGTTCTCAGCAAGTGCTCTCGCCCGTCATCTTATATATGTTGAGGGGAGCAGAACAGACTTTAAAAAGGGTCGTAATTGGTCTTTAACAGGCCTTTCAACTGGACAGTCTTTGAAGCATAATTTGATTATGTAAAGGTTATCTACCTGGAAGGTAATTGTAATTCGCTTGTTGTGGCCAAGTATTGAATTGCTGTTGTGTGGGTGGTGGGTTGACATGTTGATTGCCCTGCTGTCACACCCACCAACAACACCATCTCTCTACTATTACCAATGAAACGTTAAACGTCTCCTATAGATGCAGTGAGATCTAATGGTCCTCTCCCCATTGCTCATAGGAGAAACCTTAGATACCAGGCATCTCTGGAGCATTATACTGTCGTTCTCCTCCCCATTTCAGTCCTGTTCTCTTTGTGGCTTAACTGGCTTCCATCTGCCCTCCACCCACATCCACACCCCCATCTGCCAGCAGCTGTCAAAGGTCAGCACCTTGCCAGGGTAGACACCCCGGGCCCCCGCGCTCTGTCATGATCCCCCTTACTGCTCCTCTCATCAATTATACACAGGCCAGGCAGAGGAAACCCAGTTCCTGGTGTGTGTGTTTTGGGAGGGGTGTGGGGATTGTGTGTGTGTGTAGGGGGTTGTATTGTGTGTGTTCTGCATGTGTATCTGTAACAGCATAGTTTTCAGTCCACCACCCAAGAAATTATTCATATGTAATGTGTCCCATATGCCCTGTGACAAACCATCAAACAGGAAAAGCGTCAATACAGGGCTAAGATTGAATCATACTACACCGGCTCCGACGCTCGTCAGATGTGGCAGGGCTTGCAAACTATTACAGACCACAAATGGAAGGACAGCCGCGAGCTACCCAGTGACACTAGCCTACCAGACAAGCTAAATCACTTCTATGCTCGCTTCGAGGCAAGCAACACTGAGGCATGCATGAGAGCATCAGCTGTTCCGGACGACTGTGTGATCACACTCACGTCGCCTACGAAGAGCAAGACCTTTAAACAGGTCAACATACACAAGGCTGCGGGGCGAGACGGATTACCAGGACGTGTGCTCCGGGCATGTGCTGACCAACTGGCAGGTGTCTAAACTGACATTTTCAACATGTCTGAGTCTGTAATACCAACATGTTTCAAGCAGACCACCATAGTCCCTGTGCCCAAGAACACAAAGGCAACCTTCCTAAATGACTACAGACCCGTAGCACTCACATCCGTAGCCATGAAGTGCTTTGAAAGGCTGGTAATGGCTCACATCAACACCATTATCCCAGAAACCATAGACCCACTCCAATTTGCATATCGCCCAAACAGATCCACAGATGATACAATCTCTATTGCACTCCACACTGCCCTTTCCCACCTGGACAAATGGAACACTTATGTGAGAATGCTATTCATTGACTACAGCTCAGCGTTCAACACCATAGTACCCTCAAAGCTCATCACTAAGTTAAGAAACCTGGGACTAAACACCTCCCTCTGCAACTGGATCCTGGACTTCCTGACGGGCCGCCCCCAGGTGATGAGGGTAGGTAGCAATACATCTGCCACGCTGATCCTCAACACTGGAGCTCTCCTGGGATGCGTGCTCAGTCCCCTCCTGTACTCCCTGTTCACCCACGACTGCATGGCCAGGCACGACTCCAACACCATCATTAAGTTTGCAGACGACACAACAGTGCTAGGCCTGATCAACGACGAGACAGCCTATAGGGAGGAGGTCAGATACCTGGCCGGGTGGTGCCAGAATAACAACCTATCCCTCAACGTAACCAAGACTAAGGAGATGATTGTGGACTACAGGAAAAGGAGAACCGAGCACGGCCCCATTCTCATCGACAGGGCTGTAGTGGAGCGGGTTGAGTGCTTCAAGTTCCTTGGTGTCCACATCAACAACAAACTAGAATGGTCCAAACACACCAAGACCGTCGTGAAGAGGGCACGACAAAGCCTATTCCCCCTCAGGAAACTAAAAAGATTTGGCATGGGTCCTGAGATCCTCAAAAGGTTCTACAGCTGCAACATCGAGAGCATCCTGACCGGTTGCATAACTGCCTGGTACGGCAAGTACATCACTGGGGCAAAGCTGCCTGCCATCCAGGATCTCCAGACCAGGCGGTGTCAGAGGAAGGCCCTAAAAATTGTCAAAGATCCCAGCCACCCCAGTAATAGACTGTTCTCTCTACTACCGCATGGCAAGCGGTACCGGAGTGCTAAGTCTAGGACAAAAAGGCTTCTCAACAGTTTTTACCCCCAAGCCATAAGACTCCTGAACAGGTAACCAAATGGTTACCTGGACTATTTGCATTGTGTGCACTCCCCCCCCCAACCCTTCTTTTACGCTGCTGCTTCTTTATGTTTATCTTATATGCATAGTCACTTTAACTATACGTTCATGTACATACTACCTCAACCAGTGCTACCGCACATTGGCTAACTGGGCTATCTGCATTGTGTCCCACCACCCGCCAACCCCTCTTTTTACGCTACTGCTACTCTCTGTTCATCATATATGCATAGTCACTTTAACCATACCTACATGTACATACTACATCAATAAGCCTGACTAACCGGTGTCTGTATATAGCCTTGCTACTCTTATTTTCAAATGTCTTTTTACTGTTTTATTTCTTTACTTACCTACATACACACATACTTTCCCCCCCCGCACTATTGGTTAGAGCCTGTAAGTAAGCATTTCACTGTAAGGTCTACACCTGTTGTATTTGGCGCATGTGACAAATACACTTTGATTTGATCTCCTCTCCTGGACCAAACCCAGGAATTTCGCATTTTCCCATTTATTGGAGATTGGACTGCAGAACCGAACAGGGCCATAAAGTAGAAGGCCAGCGATGAGATAAATGCATTTGATACAGGCCCATCGGTACTGCAGAGAGGTGATTCAGAGTTGCGGAAGTAATCAAAATGCAGCAATTTATCCTCCAGAGTTTCTGAACCCTCTTTTTTGAATCTGGGAATTTCCTGGCAAAGAATAAGCTTTTTGGACACAGTACGCGTCTCACCTCTTTCAATACCGTTCTCTTTGTTGTCGTTCTGCTGGTGGCTTGAAGAGTCTGGAATAAAGGAAATGTAATGTTCTGTGCAAATGACATGTTATTGCCTTTGATGTATAGCATTGGAATTGCCTTTTCATAGGATTATCTGACAGTGCTATATCTGAGAATGACAACACCTTTCATTTCTTCAGATTCGCACACATTTTTTAAAATTCACATGAAACCAGTCAGATAGCATTCAAAATAAACAATCCCATAAAATCAGATATGTTTGAATGGAACACATGGGCAAGCATGAGCCAACATTGACAGACTGTTTTGGTTTGAAAAGACGAGTCAATATGATAATGTCACACAGAGACCTACTGGGGAAAAACACTGTAGGACTGACTCCCAATGAGCATATTAATCTGCTTCTCTAGTAGGAACTGCCAGGGGATAGGAGAATGTCACAGGAGAGAGGTAGGTAGAGATAGAGGGGGGGGGGGGGGGGTGAGAGAGAGAGGGAGTCTAGATAAGAATAGAGTACAAAATGGAGGGGTTCCCTTTCAGTTGGTACAGCACAGCTATCGGGAGTTCGCACGCTAGCGCCCTCTAATGAAGAACATTAGATTCATGCCAGACAAAGGCCAATAACACCGTGCTTCACCGAATGCCCTGCCTTCCACCGGTGATAAACCAGAGGCATGGATTAATTCCTTAAATTCTTCAGCTCTTCACCTCGAGCTGAGCAGAACAATTTCACACATTCTTTAAAATAACATGGGAACCTGAAATCTATCAGGCTTTACTCTAACTTGACAATCCCACCTCTACCGCTTCTCTCTCCCGGATCCGGGATCCTCCTCATCAAAAAAGCTGACTAGCATAGCCTAGCCTAACGGGACAGGGATATCGTATAATATAATTTTCATGAAATCACAAGTCCAATACAGCAAATGAAAGATAAACATCTTGTGAATCCAGCCATCATTTCCGATTTTTTAAATGTTTTACAGCGAAAACACAATATGTATTTCTATTAGCTAACCACAATAGCCAAACACACAACCGCATATTTTCACCATGTTTCCACAGCATAGGTAGCTTTCACAAAACCGACAAAATAGAGATAAAATTAGTCACTAACCAAGAAACAACTTCATCAGATGACAGTCTTATAACATGTTATACAATACATTTATGTTTTGTTCGAAAATGTGCATATTTGAGGTAGAAATCATAGTTTTACATTGCAGCCACCATCAAAAATAGCACCAAAGCAGCCAGAATAATTACAGAGAGCAACGTGAAATACATAAATACTCATCATAAAACATTTATGAAAAATACATGGTGTACAGCAAATGAAAGATAAACATCTTGTGAATCCAGCCAATATTTCCGATTTTTTAAAGTGTTTTACAGCGAAACCACAATATAGAATTATATTAGCTTACCACAATAGCCAAACACACAAACGCATTTATTCACCGCAAAGGTAGCTTTCGCAAAAACCAGCAAAAGATATAAAATTAATCACTAACCTTTGGACAACTTCATCAGATGACAGTCTTATAACATCATGTTATACAATACATTTATGTTTTGTTCGAAAATGTGCATATTTAGAGCTGCAAATCGTGGTTATACATTGTGAATACGTAGCAACATTTTCCCAGAATGTCCGGAGATATTTTGGACACTCACCTAATCTGACCAAAGAACTCATCATAAACTTTACATAAAAATACTTGTTGTATGGCAAATGAAAGATACACTGGTTCTTAATGCAACCGCTGTGTTAGATTTAAAAAAATAACTTTACCATAACATACAGCTTGCGTTATTGTGAGACAGCACTCACCAACACGGCGGAGAATAGGAGTCAACATTTTACACAGAAATACGAAATAACATCATAAATGTTTTCTTACTTTTGCTGAGCTTCCATCAGAATGTTGTACAAGGAGTCCTTGGTCCAGAATAAATCGTTGTTTGGTTTTAGAATGTCCATTTCTTCTGTCGAATTCGCGCCACAATGCTAGCCAAGGTTGCTAACATTCCCATCCTCTCTTGGCGCAAAGAACGGAAAACTCCAAAAGTCCCAATAAACGTTGAATAAACTGATAAAACTCGGTTGAAAAAAACCTACTTTATGATGTTATTATCATATGTATCAAATAAAATCAGAGCCGGAGATATTCGCCGTGTATACCGAACGCTTTTCAGAAGACAATGTCGAGCTCCCCAGCGCGCCTTCGAAGACAAAGAAAATACCGGACCTGTCACTCCAAAAGCTCTTATTCGACCTCAGATCAAGCTAGACACCCCATTCCACCTTCCACTGCCTGTTGACATCTAGTGGAAGGCGTATGAAGTGCATGCATATCGATAAATAAAAGCCAGTTGAATAGGCAGGCCCTGAAACAGAGCCTCGTTTTCAGATTTTTCACTTCCTATATGGAAGTTTGCTGCCAAATGAGTTCTGTTTTACTCACAGATATAATTCAAACAGTTTTAGAAACTTCACAGTGTTTTCTATCCAATAGTAATAATAATATGCATATTGTATGATCTAGAATAGAGTACGAGGCAGTTTAATTTGGGCACGATTTTTTCCAAAGTGAAAACAGCGCCCCCCTATTGACAAGTTAAGGAGGGTGTGCTTCTTCTGGATGTTGTGTGTTAAAGCTTGGTATATTATTTTGTTAGTTTCCTACTGAATCTGTTAGCCAGGCTAAACAGGCAGAATAACTAACTGGCTGAGTAAGATGGCTAACGCAACCAAAAAGGCTAACAAGCCAGGTTCGGGTTCAATTAGGACTGTGGTGGTCATTCAATTTTGTAAGCCGGTGATTGTCAAGCAACTAACTGCCTGTCTCACGGTAATTGACCGTTGATTAACAAACACTTTTAGCATCTCCTGGCTGCCACACGTAGCCTTCAAACCATTGTAAAATGGTGCCGGAAGAAATGGCAGCAGTTTTACGGGCACCTAACCAATTGTGCTATTATGTGGGTATTTTTGCGTTATTTGTAACTTATTTTGTACATAATATTTCTGCCACCGTATCTTGAGGCAAAAAAGAGCTTCTGGATTTCAGGACAGCGATCACTCACCTCGGATTAGCCAAAGATTTTTTTCTTCAACAAGGACATTCTCCCAACATCCGACAAGGCCAACATCCCCGTTATTGACAAGAGAAAAAGACGCAGGTACAAAGGACACAGAGCGGGGTACCTCGTAAGGATCCGCAGAAGGCGGTTGGGAAAGCTTGCTGTTACCATCAATATTACTCGCCAACGTACAATCATTGGACAATTAAATTAGACGAGGTACGATCACGAATATCCTTCCAACGGGACATCAAAAACTGTAGCATGTTATGTTTCACGGAATCGTGGCTGAATGCGTGGCATGGATATTCAGCTAGCAGGATATACGTAAGACGAGGGGGGTCGGTCTGTGCATATTTGTAAACAACAGCTGGTGCACGAAATCTGAGGAAGTCTCTAGATTTTGCTCGGCTGAAGTAGAGTATATTATGATGAACTGTAGACCACACTATTTGCCAAGAGAGTTTTCATTGATACTTTTCGTGGCTGTTTATTTACCACCACAAACAGATACGGGCACTAAGACCGCACTCAGTCAGCTGTATAAGGAAATAAGCAAACAGGAATCTGTTCTCGCAGAAGCGGCGCTCCTAGTGGCCAGATACTTTAATGCAGGGAAACTTAAATCAGTTTTACCTAATTTCTATGAACATGTTAAATGCGCAACCAAAGGGGGAAAGAATCTAGATCACCTGTACTCCACACACAGAGACGCGTACAAAGCTCTCCCTCACCCTCATTTGGTAAATCTGACCACAATTCTATCCTCCTGATTCCTGCTTACAAGCAAAAATTAAAGCAGGAAGCACTAGTGACTCGGTCTATAAAAAAGTGGTCAAATAAAGCAAATGCTAAACTACAGGACTGTTTTGCTATCACAGACTGGAACATGTTCCGGGATTCTTCCGATTGCATTGAGGAGTACACCACATTAGTCACTGGCTTTATCAATAAGTGCATCAAGGATGTCCTCCCCACAGTGACTGTACGTACATACCCCAACCAGAAGCCATGAATTACAGGCAACATTCGCACTGAGCTAAAGGGTAGAGCTGCTGCTTTCAAGGTGCGGGACTCTAACCCGGAAGCCTATAAGAAATCCTGCTATGCCCTCTGAACCATCAAACAGGTGTAAGATTGAATCATACTACACCGGCTCCGACGCTCGTCTTATGTGGCAAGGTTTGCAAACTATTACAGACTACAAAGGGAAGCACAGCTGCGAGCTGCCCAGTGACACGAGCCTACCAGACGAACTAAATCACTTCTATGCTCGCTTCGAGGCAAGCAACACTGAGGCATGCATGAGCGCATCAGCTGTTCCAGACAACTGTGTGATCACGCTCTCCGTAGCCGACGTGAGTAAGACCTTTTAAACAGGTCAACATTCACAAGGCCGCTGGGCCAGACGGATTACCAGGACCTGTGCTCCGGGCATGTGCTGACCAACTGGCAGGTGTCTTCACTGACATTTTCAACATGTCCCTGATTTGAGTCTGTAATACCAACATGTTTCAAGCAGACCACCATAGTCCCTGTGCCCAAGAACACTAAGGCAACCTGCCTAAATTACTACAGACCCGTAGCACTCACGTCCGTAGCCATGAAGTGCTTTCAAAAGTAACACCCTTATCCCAGAAACCCTAGACCCACTCCAATTTGCATACTGCCCAAACAGATCCACAGATAATGCAATCTCTATTGCACTCCACACTGCCCTTTCCCACCTGGACAAAAGGAACACCTACGTGAGAATGCTATTCATTGGACTACAGGTCAGATTTCAACACCATAGTGCCCTCACAGCTCATCACTAAGCTAAGGACACGGGGACTAAACACCTCCCTCTGCAACTGGATCCTGGACTTCCTGACGGGCTGCCCCCAGGTGGTAAGGGTAGGTACCAACACATCTGCCACACTGATCCTCAACACTGGAACCCCTCAGGGGTGTGTGCTCAGTCCACGACTCCAACACCATCATTAAGTTTGCCGACGAAACAACAGTGCTAGGCCTGATCACCAACAACGACGAGACAGCCAATATGGAGGAGATCGGAGACCTGGCCGGGTGGTGCCAGAATAACAACCTATCCCTCAACGTAACCAAGACTAAGGAGATGATTGTGGACTACAGGAAAAGGAGAACCGAGCAGGCCCCCATTCTCATCGACGGGGCTGTAGTGGAGCAGGTTGAGAGCTTCAAGTTCCTTGGTGTCCAAATCACCAACAAACTACAATGGTCCAAACACACCAAGACCGTCGTGAAGAGGGCACGACAAAGCCTATTCCCCCTCAGGAAATTAAAAAGATTTGGCATGGGTCCACAGATCCTCAAAAGGTTCTACAGCTGCAACATCGAGAGTATCCTGACTGGTTGCATCACTGCCTGGTACGGCAACTGCTCGGCCTCCAAAAGCAAGGCACTACAGAGGATAGTGCGTACGGCCCAGTACATCAATGGGGCAAAGCTGCCTGCCATCCAGGACCTCTACACCAGGCCGTGTCAGATGAAGGCCCTAAAAATTGTCTAAGATCCCAGCCACCCCAGTCATAGACTGTTCTCTCTGCTACCGCATGGCAAGCGGTACCAGAGCGCCAAGTCTAGGACCAAAAGGCTTCTCAACAGCTTTTACCCCAAGCCACAAGACAACTGAACTGGTAATCAAATGGCTACCTGGACTATTTGCATTGTGCCACCCCCCCCCCCCTGTAACCCCTCTTTTACGCTGCTGCTACTCTCTTTTCATCATATACAGTTGAAGTCGGAAGTTTACATGCACCTTAGCCAAATACATTTAAACTCCGTTTTTCACAATTCCTGACATTTAATCCTAGGAAAAATTACCTGTCTTACGTCAGTTAGGATCACCACTTTATTTTAAGAATGTGAAATGTCAGAATAATAGTAGAGAGAATGATTTATTTCAGCTTTTATTAGAAGTTTACATACCCTCAATTAGTATTTGGTAGCATTGCCTTTAAAGTTGTTTAACTTGGGTCAAACTTTTCAGGTAGCCTTCCACAAGCTTCCCACAATAATTTGGGTGAATTTTGGCCCATTCCTCCTGACAGAGCTGGTGTAACTGAGTCAGGTTTGTAGGCCTCCTTGCTCGCATACGATTTTTAAGTTCTGCCCACAAATGTTCTATAGGGTTGAGGTCAGGGCTTTGTGATGGCCACTCCAATACCTTGACTTTGTTGTCCTTAAGTATGCTTGGGGTCATTGTCCATTTGGAAGACCCATTTGCAACCAAGCTTTAACTTCCTGACTGATGTCTTGAGATGTTGCGTCAATATATCCACATAATTTTCCTTTCTCATGAAGCCATCTATTTTGTGACGTGCACCAGCCCCTCCTGCAGCAAAGCACCCCCACAACATGATGCTGCCACCCCCGTGCTTCACGGTTGGGATGGTGTTCTTCAGCTTGCAAGCCTCCCCCTTTTTCTTCCAAACATAACAATGGTCATTATGGCCAAACAGTTCTATTTTTGTTTCATCAGACCAGAGAACATTTCTCCAAAAAGTATGATCTTTGTTCCCATGTGCAGTTGCAAACCATAGTCTGGCTTTTTTATGGTGGTTTTGGAGCAGTGGCTTCTTAGTTGCTGAGCGGCCTTTCAGGTTATGTTGACATAGGACTCGTTTTTACTGTGGATATAGATACTTTTGTACCTTCTTCCTCCAGCATCTTCACATGGTCCTTTGCTGTTGTTCTGGGATTGATTTGCACTTTTCGCACCAAAGTATGTTCGTCACTAGGAGACTGAACTGAACTGAACTGACGCTGAACTGAGCGTCATTCCTGAGCGGTATGACGGCTGCGTGGTCCCATGGTGTTTATACTTGCGTACTATTGTTTGTACAGATGAACGTGGTACCTTCAGGTGTTTGGAAATTGTTCCCAAGGATGAACCAAACTTGTGGAGGTCTACAATTTTTTTTCTGAGGTGAAATAACCTGTCTGTAAACAATTGTTGGAAATATTACTTGTGTCATGCACAAAGTAGATGTCCTAACCGACTTGGCAAAACTATAGTTTGTTAACAAGAAATTTGTGAAATGGTTGAAAAACGAGTTTTAATGACTCCAACCTAACTGTATGTAAACTTCCGACTTCAACTGTAGGTGTTCAGCCAGGTGTTTTGGTCTGTCAATGGATGGATGTCATTCTAGGAGCTCATATGTATTTGTAGGGCATCCTGAATAATCATGCTATTAGCTTTGTATTCCAGGGGTTGTTTCCCAGATAAACACAGCTATTGAGGCCAATTCTAGAATAATTGTCCACTTGGCTGGAGAGGTTGATTGGTTGACTTATTTTAATTCCTTTATATTCTCAGAGCCCCTGAGGTGGTGGTGTTAATTGGGTTTGAGGTAGTGACACCTTTTCTTTCTTTTCCTTCACCCACTCCTTCCTTCCTTCTCCTCTTTTGTTAAATCTCCATGCACTGACCGCTCTACCGCTCTACTGCTCTCTGTCTCTTGCTCTCTCCCTCCGTTGCCATGGAATCAAGCACTCACTTCTGCATCTCCTGGCATGGACTCAGTATTTCTCACAATTACTTTTATTACCAAGCCACCTAAACATTCTCCACTGCTCCTGCATTTAGTCACATGACCACAGAGGGCCATGTGCCAACCAGCAGGAGGTATTTAAGCCTTTTTGCAATGTCATTAAAGAGCATTTTTGCTCTATGATTTCTAACCCATGGCATTTAGTTAGGTTGAATATTCCGTAATTACCTTGTACTTTCCCAATCACACCTGTAGTTGCCTACTGTTCGAGCTGATGTCAAATCAAACGTTATTTGCCACATGCGCTGAATACAACAGGTGTAGACCTTACAGTGAAATGCTTACTTACGAGTCCTTAACCAACAATACAGTTTTAAGAAAAATACCTTGCCAAAAAAATAAATAAAAGGAACAATTAACTAAAGAGCAGCAGTAAAATAACAACAGCGAGGCTATATACAGGTGGTACCGGTACAGAGTCAATGTGCAGGGGCACCAGTTAGCCGAGGTAATTGAGGTAATATGTACATGTAGGTAGAGTTATTAAAGTGACTATGCATAGATAATAACAGAGTAGCAGCAGCTTAAAGGGGGGGGGGCAATGCAAATAGTCTGGGTAGCCATTTGATTAGATGTTCAGGAGTCTTAAGGCTTGGGGGTAGAGGCTGTATAGAAGCCTCTTGGATCTAGACTTGGTACTCCGGTACCGCTTGCCATGCGGTAGCAGAGAGAACAGTCTATGACTAGGGTGGCTGGAGTCTTTCACAATAGTTAGGGCGTTCTTCTGACACCGGTATAGAGGTCCTGGATAGCAGGATGCTTGGCCCCAGTGATGTACTGGGCCGTACGCACTACCCTCTGTATAGTGCCTTGCGGTTGGAGGCCAAGCAGTTGCCATACCAGGCAGTGATGCAACCCATAAGGATGCTCTCGATGGTGCAGCTGTAGAACCTTTTTAGGATCGGAGGACACATGCCAAATCTTTTCAGTCTCCTGAGGGGGAATAGGTTTTGTCGTGCCCTCTTCACGACTGTCCTGGTGTGCTTGGACCATGGTAGTTTGTTGTTGATGTGGAAACCAATGCACTTGACGCTCTCAACCTGCTCCACTATAGCCCTGTCGATGAGAATGGGGGCGTGCTCGGTCCTCCTTTTCCTGTAGTCCACAATCATCTCCTTTGTCTAAATCACGTTGAGGGGAGGGTTGTTGTCCTTGCACCACACGGTCAGGTCTCTGACCTCCTCCCTATAGGCTGTCTTGTCGGTGATCAGGCCTACCACTGTTGTGTCGTCGCCAAACTTAATGATGGTGTTGGAGTTGTGCCTGGCCGTGCAGTCATGAGTGAACAGGTGGCGGGTGGCGCAGTGGTCTAGGGCACTGCATCGCAGTGCTAGCTGCGCCACCAGAGTCTCTGGGTTCGCGCCCAGGCTGGGCTGGGTTCACGCCCAGGCTCTGTCGCAGCCGGCCGCAACCGGGAGGTCCGTGGGGCGACGCACAATTGGCATAGCGTCGTCCGGGTTAGGGAGGGTTTGGCCGGTAGGGATATCCTTGTCTCAGTATGTAAAAATGTAATAAAATGTATGCACTCTACTGTAAGTCGCTCTGGATAAGAGCGTCTGCTAAATGACTAAAATGTAAAAAAAAAAATGTAAAAATGAACAGGGAGTACAGGAGGGGACTGAGCACGCACCCCTGAGGGGCCCCCGTGTTGAGGATCAGCGTGGTGGATGGAACCTTTTGAGGATCTGTGGACCCATGCCAAATCTTTTTAATTTCCTGAGGGGGAATAGGCTTTGTCGTGCCCTCTTCACGACGGTCTTGGTGTGTTTGGACCATTGTAGTTTGTTGGTGATTTGGACACCAAGGAACTTGAAGCTCTCAACCTGCTCCACTACAGCCCCGTCGATGAGAATGGGGGCCTGCTCGGTTCTCCTTTTCCTGTAGTCCACAATCATCTCCTTAGTCTTGGTTACGTTGAGGGATAGGTTGTTATTCTGGCACCACCCGGCCAGGTCTCCGATCTCCTCCATATTGGCTGTCTCGTCGTTGTTGGTGATCAGGCCTAGCACTGTTGTTTCGTCGGCAAACTTAATGATGGTGTTGGAGTCGTGGACTGAGCACACACCCCTGAGGGGTTCCAGTGTTGAGGATCAGTGTGGCAGATGTGTTGCTACCTACCCTCACCACCTGGGGGCGGCCCATCAGGAAGTCCAGGATCCAGTTGCAGAGGGAGGTGTTTAGGCCCAGGATCCTTAGCTTAGTGATTAGCTTTGAGGGTACTATGGTGTTAAACGCTGAGCTGTAGTTAATGAATAGCATTCTCACGTAGGTGTTCCTTTTGTCCAGGTGGGAAAGGGCAGTGTGGAGTGCAATAGAGATTGCATTATCTGTGGATCTGTTTGGGCAGTATGCAAATTGGAGTGGGTCTAGGGTTTCTGGGATAAGGGTGTTACTTTTGAAAGCACTTCATGGCTACGGACGTGAGTGCTACGGGTCTGTAGTAATTTAGGCAGGTTACCTTAGTGTTCTTGGGCACAGGGACTATGGTGGTCTGCTTGAAACATGTTGGTATTACAGACTCAGACAGGGAGAGTGTGAAAATGTCAGCGAAGACACTTGCCAGTTGGTCAGCGCATGCTCGGAGTACACGTCCTGGTAATCCGTCTGGCCCTGCGGCCTTGTGAATGTTGACCTGTTTAAAGGTCTTACATCGGCTGCGGCGGGTGTGAATACACAGTCGTCCAGAACAGCTGATGCTCTCATGCATGTGTCAGTGTTACTTGCCTCGAAGCGAGCATAGAAGTAATTTAGCTCGTCTGGTAGGCTTGTGTCACTGGGCAGCTCTCAGCTGTGCTTCCCTTTGTAGTCTGTAATGGTTTGCAAGCCCTTCCCCATCCGACAAGCGTCGGAGCCGGTGTAGAACGATTCGATCTTAGTCCGGTGTTGACGCTTAGCATCAGAGAATATGTTGAAATTACATCCAGCAGCACAGTAGGTAAACTACAAACTCTAGCCTCTAAAGGCACGTATAGATCTGAAAGCATTGGATGCGGCAGATGTGGGAAATGTTTTAAAAAATCGACCTAACCTGACCTAACCTATCCAGTCTGTGTTCATGGTTAAGTGCAGCTATGGTTCAGTGGTTGTTGTGTGGTCAAAGCGAGGTGGTGGTTGAAAGCCCAGCTCAGCCCCTCTAATCAGGGTGTCTGCCTCCTGCTGCCATCCAGACGGGCACACGGCCCACCACACAGTCGGGCTTCTCTCTGTTTATCTCAGACCTGGGTGTCTGGAAACACTGCCCAGAGAGGGGAAGAGGGGGTGTGAGTGAGCGAGAGAGGGAAATAAGAAAATAATGGAAGAAGTGATTCAGCCACAGCAGAGAGAGCGAGTCGGCAGCGAGAGGGGGAAAATGAGAGACACTGACACGTAGCCAGACCCAGACTTTCTTTTCATGAAAACAGGACAGTAAACGTATTGTTTTGTTTCAGGTTGGGTAGAAGTAGAGAAGGGTCATCGTCAGTCGGCTGTGTCCAGGCCAATAGCTTTCTAAATTGAGTTAGCGATCCTGCTCACTGGTTCAGTACCTGCAGCATGTTTTAGGGTCACTAACTCAATGGGATGTGACAAGACTTTGTCTTTAATTTAATGTATCTGTTGATTCCCGATGCCTTGTGGCTGATGAATTGTGTTACTGTTGATCAGTATAGGGTATTGTAACAGTAGCCAGAAGTTAGTGCTAGCATCGCCCGCTAAAATGATTACTCTATCGATGTGGCTCACTCTTGTGTTCTGTGTAGTCATCAGCCTAATAGGATTTCCAGGTGCACCGGACACACACACCCTCCACTCTCTCTGCCTTATTAAGTAGACCTGACTGAACATCAGTCATTGCCCTGCAGATCACCACAAGGTGCTAAGACTCTGAACACTCACCTGGCAATTAATCAGGATATGAGATACCCGGCACCTGGTGGAATATAAATAATATATAATAATAATAATATATGCCATTTAGCAGACGCTTTAATCCAAAGCGACTTCCAGTCATGAGTGCATACATTGTCCATACAATACATACTGTATATAAATGTCCATACAATACCTACATCCACCCCCAGGATCCATTATAGCCCTGAAATGAATTGAATTATGACTCACTGTTGTGAGTGGCACTGTGACTATAGATTTAAGACCCTGATATCCAAGATATCCCAGTGCATCGTTCATGGGGGAGATGTGTGACAAGCGGAATCTTTCTATTAGATTTGAACGGAGGAAATTGAAGGTATAATATAGTCTTCTCTGTGCCAGCTGAGGCTGTAGGTGTGGCTGTGGGGGTACATCACGGCTGCTACAGCACCTGCTCCGGCTTCACTGACGGCCGACAGCCAAAAGCGAACACACACACACCTGATGTTTTCTACTCTGGCCCTGATCAGACACACTCATGCGAACGCGTGCACACACACAAGCACGCACTCTATATATATATATATCTCTTTCTCTCCATCTTTCCTCGCTTCTAGCCCTCACACCACTAAATCATCTTGTTCCCCTCAGGCTGAGGCTGGACTGAGCCAGAGATGGATGGCCTCACTAATCTCTGTTCTCTATCTCGCTCTGTTCTGCTCACTGCTAACGTCTAATAACCCCTGCCTCTTCTTCCTCTCCCTTCCTGTGCTCTCAGATGGGATGCTTCCTGTAACCACACTCGTCTTGAGTGATGAGGAAAATGTACTTTGTCTTTTGTGTGTCCTTAAGTGACATTGGTGCGCACACACATACGTACCGTGGAACAGAAAACCAGTCAGTATCTGGTGTGGCCACCATTTGCCTCATGCAGTGTGACACATCTTCTTCGCATAGAGTTTATCAGGCTGTTGATTGTGGTCTGTGGAATGTTGCCCCACTCCTCTTCAATGGCTGTGCGAAGTTGCTGGATGTTGAAGGGAACTGGAACACGCTGTTGTACACATCGATCCAGAGCATCCCAAACATAATCAATGAGTGACATGTGTGGTGAGTATGCAGGCCGTGGAAGAACTGGGACATTTTCAGCTTCCAGGAATTGTGTACAGATCCTTGCGACATGGGGCTGTGTATTATCATGCTGAAACATGAGGTGATGGTGGCAGATGAATGGCACGACAATGTGCCTCAGGAGCTCGTCTCAGTATCTCTGTGCATTCAAATTGCCATCGATAAAATGCAATTGTGTTCGTTGTCCGTAGGTTATGCCTGCCCATACCATAACCCCACCTCCAATATGGGGCACTCTGTTCACAATGTTGACATCAGCAAACCACCCGCCCACATGACACCATACATGCTGTCTGCCATCTGCCCAGCACAGCTGAAACCGGGATTCATCCGTGAAGAGCACACTTCTCCAGCGTACCAGTGGTCATCGAAGGTGAGCATTTGCTCTCTGAAGTCAGTTACGACGCCAAACTGCAGTAAAGTCAAGACCCTGGTGAGGATGACGAGCACACAGATGAGCTTCCCTGAGACGGTTTCTGACAGTTTGTGCAGAAGTTCTTTGGTTGTGCAATCCCACAGTTTCATAAGCTGTCCGGGTGGCGTGTCTCAGACGATCCCGCTGGTGAAGAAGCCGGATGTGGAGGTCCTGGGCTGGCGTTGTTACATGTGGTCTGCGGTTGTGAGGCCGGTTGGATGTACTGCCAAATTTTCTAAAGCGATGTTGGAGGTGACTGATGGTACAGAAATGTACATTCAATTCTCTGACAACAGCTCTGGTGGATATTTCTGCAGTCAGCATGCCAATTGCACGCTCCCTCAAAACATGAAACATCTGTAGCATTGTATTGTGGGACAAAACTGCCCATTTTAGAGTGGCCTTAACTGTCCCCAGCACAAGGTTCACCTGTGTAATTATGTTTTTTTATCTGTTTTTTGATATGCCACACCTGTCAGGTGGATGCATTATCTTGGCAAAGGATAAATACTCACTAACAGGGATGTTAACAAATTTGTGCACAAAATTTGAGAAATGTATTTTGCTCTAAAAGATCTCTGGGATCTTTTATGTCAGCTCATGAAACACTTTACATGTTACGTTTTATATTTTTGATCAATATATTTATTCTTTAGAAACTCAGTCTGGGTCTCAACATACTGTTGAGTTAGAATAGTAGAATACACAAGGTGCAATTTCAAAATCAGCATTCTCCATTCAAATCTTACATTAATGTTCAAATTATTTCACAATACTGATGACAGATCAGCTCCTAGAGAGATATTACCATCTATGGCTGCAAATATTGAGGTGGCTTATTCTAATGCTTATCCAATAAAAATGCAAAAAAATGACATATTTCGCACATCATTGCACACGTTAGGCTACATACAATGAAATGTATTGAGACAAATTACAGACAGTAGCCTACAAGTAGCAAAATATAACTCAATTGATTGAACATGAAATGTATTTCAATATGATTGAAATAGGCCTATAGCCTGCCGTTTATATTTGAATGCAGTCCTCTCTGTTTTCATTTGAAACATATTTGTATACGTTGCTGGTTTTTATCCATTGCAAGACATTAACAACTTTGTATTTGTAGTCAACATTGTTCTGAAGATATCGGCGGTCACAGAGAGACGAATAAACCATATGATTCTATGTTTAGAGGAGATCTTCTGTGTATAAAGTGATGCAGATCTGTTCTATGAGTGGGCATCGGCAGGCGTTTAGATTACAGCGTTTTGTTAAGTGCAACGTTAATAACGATGCTTTTGGGAAACCGTTCGGAGATTTAACAATGCTCTTGTGAAGAGTCTAACGATGAACTTAGCCTTAAGATGCTTTTGGGAAACCGGGCCCTGGCATTTGATTTTGTTAGTCACTCTCACTCAGATGTTAACATGGCATACATCATGGCAAAATGTATAGAATCCAAGGAAATTAGCTTTAAAACTGCAAACATTTCTCTTCACACCATGGCTAAATGTGTAGAATTACCGGAAATTAGCTGCAAATGTTTCTCTCTGCCCCATGGCCAGATGAGTAGAATTGCATGATATTCATTATATAATTGCTACATTTTCTCTCTGTTCCATTTCTCTTTTGTTTGAGTTTGGGAAACACTGCGCTAGCCTCCATGATTTTTAACCCAGGAACTTCTTGAGTGCTCAGCACAGGAAGCAACTCCACAGCTTTTCTCATCAGAGTCTCTAAGTGCTGCTTAACTCCAATATTCTATTTCCCCGGTCGCCTTTATTCTTATGACCGAACCCTTTTTGCTGTTGCACCACTTAATCACATTTAATGTCATTATGAGCTTATCTTAATGCTAATGCAAGGTTCTACAGGGAGAAATTAAGGAGACCGGCTGTGTGTGAGTGAGTGAGAGAGTAAACCCCAAAAATACTAAAATAATGATTTTCCAGAGAAGATCCAGATCTCAGGGAATTAGACCAGAGTTCTCAATTGGTACAAAATATATAGAGTACTGCACACACTACAATTACTTAGGTTTAAAAATAAGCTCAACTGGACACCTTAATGAGGCAGTGAATGAACTGAGAGAGAAAGCACGCAGGGCATTCTACGCCATTAAGAAGCTAATTCAAATTGAAATACCTATTAAAATTTGGCTAAAACTAATTGAATTGAACCAATTGCACTTTATGGCAGCAAGGTGTGGGGTCCACTTGCAAAACAAGATTTCATCGAATGGGACAAACACCCCATTGAAACCCTGCATGCAGAGTTCTGTAAGATTATCCTACATGTCCAGAGGAAAACTACAAACAATGCATGCAGGGCAGAATTAGGCCAATATCCACTAATAATAAAAACTCAAAGAGCAATTAAGTTTTGGAAACATCTAAAATACAGTGACCCCCTCTCATATCATTACCAAGCCCTGCAATGCCAAGAGCTGAGCAAAGAAAAGAGTCCCCTCATCCAGCTGGTCCTGAGTTCACAAACCTGTTCTACTAACACACTGAAGCCTCAGGACCAGAACATCCAATCAATCAGGATAAATCAAATTACAACACAGTCAAAACAAAACTATATTGCTTATTGGGAAACACAAGCACAAACACAAAGCAAAATGCAGTGCTATCTGGCCCTAAATCGCCAGTACACTGTGGCTAAATATTTGACCATGGTTACTGATCAAAACCTTAGAGAAACCTTGACAAAGTACAGGCTCAGTGAGCACAGCCTTGCCATTGAGAAGGGTAGACACAGGAAAACCTGGCTCCTTGTAGAGGAAAGGCTGTGCAACCACTGCATAACAGCAGAACCTGAGATGGAGCTGCATTTCCTGACAAAATGTTAAAAATATAAAACAATTAGAGTGTGTCATTTACCCAAATTTGAAACCCTTATTCAAGGTTTCAAAGACCTCTCTGATGAGAGTAGGCTACCCGTCCTGTTTTGGGAGGACGCAGAGAGCTGTGGGTTGGCAGCACACTACATTGCTGCCTGCCATAAGTTGAGGGACAGTGTCTGACAGACCAATCAACCTGCACATGTACTCTACTGTATGCTTATTGTTATTGTTCAATGTATGGTTATTTTGACACTTGGTTATTGTTGTTACTGTTGTCCGGTTGACAATTTTGATTCTCATTTTATTTTTTTAATATTGTAAATATCCAAAATAAGCTTGGGCAATATGTACATTGTTACGTCATCCCAATAAACCGAATTGAATTGAAATTGAGAACAGCCTGAGCGAGAGAGAGAGAGAACAGCCTGAGCGAGAGAGAGAGAGAGAGAGAGAACAGCCTGAGAGAGAGAGAACAGCCTGAGAGAGAGAACAGCCTGAGAGAGAGAACAGCCTGAGAGAGAGAACAGCCTGAGCGAGAGAGAGAGAACAGCCTGAGAGAGAGAACAGCCTGAGAGAGAGAACAGCCTGAGCGAGAGAGAACAGCCTGAGCGAGAGAGAGAGAGAGAACAGCCTGAGCGAGAGAGAGAGAGAACAGCCTGAGCGAGAGAGAGAGAGAACAGCCTGAGCGAGAGAACAGCCTGAGCGAGAGAACAGCCTGAGCGAGAGAACAGCCTGAGAGAGAGAGAGAACAGCCTGAGAGAGAGAGAGAACAGCCTGAGAGAGAGAGAGAACAGCCTGAGAGAGAGAGAGAACAGCCTGAGAGAGAGAGAGAACAGCCTGAGCGAGAGAGAGAGAGAGAACAGCCTGAGCGAGAGAGAGAGAGAACAGCCTGAGAGAGAGAACAGCCTGAGAGAGAGAACAGCCTGAGAGAGAGAACAGCCTGAGAGAGAGAACAGCCTGAGAGAGAGAACAGCCTGAGCGAGAGAACAGCCTGAGCGAGAGAGAGAGAGAACAGCCTGAGCGAGAGAGAGAGAGAGAACAGCCTGAGCGAGAGAACAGCCTGAGAGAGAGAACAGCCTGAGCGAGAGAGAGAGAACAGCCTGAGCGAGAGAGAGAGAACAGCCTGAGCGAGAGAGAGAGAACAGCCTGAGCGAGAGAGAGAGAACAGCCTGAGCGAGAGAGAGAGAACAGCCTGAGCGAGAGAGAGAGAGAACAGCCTGAGCGAGAGAACAGCCTGAGCGAGAGAACAGCCTGAGCGAGAGAACAGCCTGAGAGAGAGAACAGCCTGAGAGAGAGAGAGAACAGCCTGAGAGAGAGAGAGAACAGCCTGAGAGAGAGAGAGAACAGCCTGAGCGAGAGAGAGAGAGAGAACAGCCTGAGCGAGAGAGAGAGAGAACAGCCTGAGCGAGAGAGAGAGAGAACAGCCTGAGAGAGAGAACAGCCTGAGAGAGAGAACAGCCTGAGAGAGAGAACAGCCTGAGCGAGAGAACAGCCTGAGCGAGAGAGAGAGAGAACAGCCTGAGCGAGAGAGAGAGAGAACAGCCTGAGCGAGAGAACAGCCTGAGAGAGAGAACAGCCTGAGCGAGAGAGAGAGAACAGCCTGAGCGAGAGAGAGAGAACAGCCTGAGCGAGAGAGAGAACAGCCTGAGACAGAAAGAGAAATGGGGGGTTACCGGAAAAATCCACATACTGTGTCCACCACACGCTCCTCCATTTTAACTTGTTTCTCTTTTACCACATGTGATGTGGCTATTCTCTGATGTGTTGGGTCAGATCAGGACAGAAAAGAGGGCAGTGGAGGTTGAGAGAGGAGGACAGAGAGAGAGAAAATAGGACAGAGAAGAGGAACAGAAAGAAGGAACAGAGAGGAAGACAGAGAGGAGGGACACCAGGTTTAATAGCACAAACTTTCTAAACCCAGTGGCCCAACATCGCGATACTTCCGAGAACGCTTCCGAAGCAGACTCAGCTGACCAGATAGAGAGAGAATTTAAAAAATGATTCCTTAGTTTATAATTTTCTGGAAATCTAAAGGCACGATCTAGATTAGAGTCAATGTCTTAAGCAGTTGAATATGTTATTACTCCAACCTCGTGAAAGTGACAAACTGACCACTTTTCATTTTCGTCAAAAACAAACTATATCGAAGGAGTGCTTTTTGATTTAATGGCATGCACATGCGCAGTTCGTCACGAGACGACCGTTAGACCCGGTGACGTGTTGTTTCTGCGCATGAGTTTAGCGAGCCAACGTCACCATGACATCGCCTACAAGCGTGATTTGGGATTTCTATTGGAGAAGCAGTTTCTACAGTCGTGGCCAAAAGTTGAGAATGACACAAATATAAATTTTCACTAAGTCTGCTGCCTCCATTTGTATGATGGCAATTTGCATATACTCCAGAATGTTATGAAGAGTGGTCAGATGAATTGCAATTAATTGCAAAATCCCTCTTTGCCATGCAAATGAACTGAATCCCCCAAAAACATTTCTACTGCATTTCAGCCCTGCCACAAAAGGACCAGCTGACATCATGTCAGTGATTCTCTCATTAACACAGGTGTGAGTGTTGACTAGGACAAGGCTGGAGATCACTCTGTCATGCTGATTGAGTTCGAATAACAGACTGGAAGCTTCAAAAGGAGGGGGTGCTTGGAATCATTGTTCTTCCTCTGTCAACCATGGTTACCTGCAAGGAAACATGTGCCGTCATCATTGCTTTGCACAAAAAGGGCTTCACAGGCAAGGATATTGCTGCCAGTAAGATTGCACCTAAATCAACCATTTATCGGATCATCAAGAACTTCAAGGAGAGCGGTTCAATTGTTGTGACGAAGGCTTCAGGGCGTCCAAGAAAGTTCAGCAAGCGCCAGGACTGTCTCCTAAAGTGGATTCAGTTGCGGGATCGGGGCGCCACCAGTACAGAGCTTGCTCAGGAATGGCAGCAGGCAGGTGTGAGTGCATCTGCACGCACAGTGAAGCGAAGACGTTTTCCGGATGGCCTGGTGTCAAGAAGGGCAGCAAAGAAGCCACTTCTCTCCAGGAAAAACATCAGGGACAGATTGATATTCTGCAAAATGTACAGGGATTGGACTGCTGAGGACTGGGGTAAAGTCATTTTCTCTGATGAATCCCCTTTCCGATTGTATGGGGCATCCGGAAAAAAACTTGTCCGGAGAAGACAAGGTGAGAGCTACCATCAGTCCTGTGTCATGCCAACAGTAAAGCATCCTGAGACCATTCATGTGTGGGGTTGCTTCTCAGCCATGGGAGTGGGCTCACTCACAATTTTGCCTAAGAACACAGCTATGAATAAAGAATGGTACCAACGCATCCTTCGAGAGCTTCGAGAACTTCTCCCAACCATCCAAGAACAGTTTGGTGACGAACAATGCCTTTTCCAGTATGATGGAGCACCTTGCCATAAGGCAAAAGTGATAACTAAGTGGCTTGGGGAATAAAACATCGATATTTTGGGTCCATGGCCAGGAAACTCCCCAGACCTTAATCCCATTGAGAACTTGTGGTCAATCCTCAAGAGGCAGTGGACAAACAAAACCCCACAAATTCTGACAAACTCCAAGCACTGATTATGCAAGAATGGGCTGCCATCAGTCAGGATGTGGCCCAGAAGTTAATTGACAGCATGCCAGAGCAGATTGCAGAGGTCTTGAAAAAGAAGGGTCAACACTGCAAATATTGACTCTTTGCATCAACTTCATGTAATTGTAATTATAAATGTAATTATACTTCAGTATTCCATAGTAACATCTGACAAAAATATCTAAAGACACTGAAGCAGCAAACTTTGGAAATTAATATTTGTCATTCTCAAAACTTTTGGCCACGACTGTACATACAGTTGAAGTAGGAAGTTTACATACACTTTAGCCAAATACATTTAAACTCAGTTTCACAATTCCTGACATTTAATCCTTGTAAAAATTCCCTGTCTTAGGTCAGTTAGTATCACCACTTTATTTTAAGAATGTGAAATGTCAGAATAATAGAAGAGAGAATCATTTATTTCAGCTTTTATTTCTTTCATCACATTCCCAGTGGGTCAGAAGTTTACATACACTCAATTAATATTTGGTAGTATTGCCTTCAAATTGTTTAACTTGGGTCAAACGTTTCGGATAGCCTTCCACAAGCTTCACACAATAGGTTGGGTGAATTTTGGCCCATTCCTCCTGACAGAGCTGGTCTAACTGAGTCAGGTTTGTAGGCCTCCTTACTCGCACATGCTTTACCAGTTCTGCCCACAAATGTTATATGGGATCGAGGTCAGGGATTTGTGGTGGCCACTCCAATACCTTGACTTTGTTGTCTTTAAGCCATTTGCCACAACTTTGGAAGTATGCTTGGGGTCATTGTCCATTTGGAAGACCCATTTGCAACCAAGCTTTAACTTCCTGACTGATGTCTTGAGATGTTGCTTCAATATATCCACATAATTTAACTTCCTCATGAAGCCATCTATTTTGTGAAGTGCACCAGTCCCTCCTGCAGCAAAGCACCCCCACAACATGATGCTGACAACCCCGTGCTTCACGATTGGGATGGTGTTCTTCAGTTTGCAAGCGTCCCCCTTTTTCCTCCAAACATAACGATGGTCATTATGGCAAAACAGTTCTATTTTTGTTTCATCAGACCGGAGGACATTTCTCCAAAAAGTATGATCTTTGTCTCCATGTGCAGTTGCAAACCATAGTAGTCTGGCTTTTTTATGGCGGTTTTGGACCAGTGGCTTCTTCCTTGCTGAGCGGCCTTTCAGGTTATGTCGATTTGGGCTCGTTTTACTGTGGATATAGATACTTTTGTACCTTCTTCCTCCAGCATCTTCACAGGGTCCTTTGCTGTTGTTCTGGGATTGATTTGCGCTTTTCGCACCAAAGTACGTTCATCTCCAGGAGACAGAACGCATCTCCTTCCTGAGCGGTATGATGGTTGCGTGGTTCCATAGTGTTTATACTTGCTTGTTTGTATTGTACAGATTAACGTGGTACCTTCAGGTGTTTGGAAATTGCTCCCAAGGATGAACCGGACTTGTGGAGGTCTACACATTTTTTTTCTGAGGTCTTGGCTGATTTCTTTTGATTTCCCCATGATGTCAAGCAAAGAGGCACTGAGTTTGAAGGTAGTCCTTGAAATACATCCACAGGTGCACCTCCAATTGACTCAAATTATGTCAATTAGCCTATCAGAAGCTTCTAAAGCCATTACATAATTTTCTGGAATTTCCCAAGCTGTTTAAACGCACTGTCAACTTAGTGTATGTAAACTTCTGACCCACTGGAATTGTGATACAGTGAATTATAAGTGAAATAATCTGTCTGTAAACAATTGTTGGAAAAATGACTTGTGTCATGCACAAAGTAGATGTCCTAACCGACTTGCCAAACTATAGTTTGTTAACAAGAAATTTGTGGAGTGGTTGAAAAACTAGTTTTAATGACTCCAACCTAAGTGTATGTAAACTTCTGACTTCAACTGTATCTTCATTCTATACCATCTTTGTCAATAGATAGTTATTTTGGCGTTAGCACATTTCACTTTGTCTCTATGAACAGACCATTTAAGATGGGGGGACACTCACACAGCTCTGTTAACCCCATAATCATGTGCTCATAAGTCATTAGAGCAGTGGTTCACAAACTGTGGGGCTCCACTATCAGATCCCCAAATGGGCACATTTATTTGCCTACATTTGCGCGCAGGCCAGGTAGGCTATAGTCCTACTTCTATGCGTGCGCCCCGTCCTTACTCAACATCTTACTCAACATCGACAGGAGCGCTCCAAACAAAAGACAATGACTAAATTGACAAAACGCGTAAATGGAATGAAATAAAACAAAACTTGTTTTTTACAAGTGTGGCATGTGTCCACTCCGACAATGAGAACAGGAAGACTGGAATAATAATATTGAATCCATTAAAATAAATTCCCGTAACCAAAGTAACAAACATTGTAGATTAGGATGGGTAATGAGGAATTGATATACACAAAAAAATCAAACGCAAACAATTCACACAATGAAGTTATGAAACAATGAATGTGCACAAATTGGCGGGAGAGAGCGCATTCTGGAGAGAGAAGTGCATTGTGCATCTAGACGCATGGACAATTCGACTTCTGCATTGGACATGCAGCATTTACGGTGAGGCCTTAGCAAAAGTCAGGACATTCATACTTCTTGCGCTTCGCAGAGCTGTTGTCAAGGAAGTGAGTTTGTATTTATACAGGATGTATCGCCCCCACCTACCGTCAACCAATCATGTCAACTCGGAGCTAAACAGAGCCCTCAGCATTGTTACAAAATTTGTGAGGCGCATGGCGATGCGGTACCGAGCTCGATTTGCCCTCTGCATGCCTCTGGAGTCTCCGCATTTGCGTCACACCCTCCATATGGAGCCCCCGACCACATTTCCAGATCAATCATAAATTGGCTTTTAGTCTAGGCCTCCACAATGGATTAGTTCACTGAGATGGGCACAAAAGTTTTAGAACACTTACTCATTCAAGGGTTTTTCTTTATTTTTGTCTATTTTCTACATTGTAGAATAATAGTGAAGACATCATTACTTTAAAACATGAAGGTCAGTCAAAACAGAACATTTCAAGAACTTTGAAAGTTTCTTCAAGTGCAGTCATAAAAACCATCAAGCGCTATGATGAAACTGGTTCTCATGAGGACCACCACAGGAACGGAAGACCCAGAGTTACCTCTGCTGCAGAGGATAAGTTCACAAGAGTTACCAGCCTCAGAAATTGTAGCCCAAATAAATGCTTCACAGAGTTCAAGTAACAGACACATCTCAACATCAACTGTTCAGAGGAGACTGCGTGAATCAGGCCTTCATGGTCAAATTGCTGCAAAGAAACCACTACTAAAGGACACCAATAAGAAGAAGAGACTTGCTTTGGCCAAACAATGGACATTAGACATGGTGGAAATTTGTCCTTTGGTTTTGAGTCCAAATTGGAAATGTTTGGTTCCAACCGGCTTGTCTTTGTGAACAGATGATTTCCGCATGTGTATTTCCCACCATGAAGCATGGAGGAGGAGGTGTTTTGGTGTGGGGGTGCTTTGCTGGTGAGACTGTCTGTGATTTATTTCAAATTCAAGGCACACTTAACCAGCATGGCTACCACAGCATTCTGCAGCGATACGCCATCCCATCTGGTTTGGGCTTAGTGGGACCATCATTTGTTTTTCAACAGGACAATGGCCCAAAACACCTCCAGGCTGTGTAAGGGCTATTTGACCAAGAAGGAGAGTGATGGAGTGCTGCATCAGATGACCTGGCCTCCACAATCCCCCGACCACAACCAAATTGAGAGGGTAGAGGGTTTGGGATGAGTCGGACCGCAGAGTGAAGGAAAAGCAGCCAACAGGTGCTCAGTATATGTGGGAACTCCTTCAAGACTGTTGTAAAAGCATTCCAGGTGAAGCTGATTGAGAGAATACCAAGAGTGTGCAAAGCTGTCAAGGCAAAGGGTGGCTATTTGAAGAATCACAAATTATAAAATATATTTTGATTTGTTTAAAGCTTTTTTAGTTACTACATGATTCCATATGTGTTATTTTGATGTCTTCACTATTATTCTACAAAAAATAGTAAAAATAAAGAAAAACCCTTGAATGAGTAGGTGTTCTAAAACTTTTGACAGGTATTTTATATACACTGCTCAAAAAAATAAAGGGAACACTTAAACAACACAATGTAACTCCAAGTCAATCACACTTCTGTGAAATCAAACTGTCCACTTAGGAAGCAACACTGATTGACAATAAATTTCACATGCTGTTGTGCAAATGGAATAGACAAAAGGTGGAAATTATAGGCAATTAGCAAGACACCCCCAATAAAGGAGTGGTTCTGCAGGTGGTGACCACAGACCACTTCTCAGTTCCTATGCTTCCTGGCTGATGTTTTGGTCACTTTTGAATGCTGGCGGTGCTTTCACTCTAGTGGTAGCATGAGACGGAGTTTACAACCCACACAAGTGGCTCAGGTAGTGCAGCTCATCCAGGATGGCACATCAATACGAGCTGTGGCAAGAAGGTTTGCTGTGTCTGTCAGCGTAGTGTCCAGAGCATGGAGGCGCTACCAGGAGACAGGCCAGTACATCAGGAGACGTGGAGGAGGCCGTAGGAGGGCAACAACCCAGCAGCAGGACCGCTACCTCCGCCTTTGTGCAAGGAGGAGCACTGCCAGAGCCCTGCAAAATGACCTCCAGCAGGCCACAAATGTGCATGTGTCTGCTCAAACGGTCAGAAACAGACTCCATGAGGGTGGTATGAGGGCCCGACGTCCACAGGTGGGGGTTGTGCTTACAGCCCAACACCGTGCAGGACGTTTGGCATTTGCCAGAGAACACCAAGATTGGCAAATTCGCCACTGGCGCCCTGTGCTCTTCACAGATGAAAGCAGGTTCACACTGAGCACATGAGCACATGTGACAGACATGACAGAGTCTGGAGACGCCGTGGAGAACGTTCTGCTGCCTGCAACATCCTCCAGCATGACCGGTTTGGCGATGGGTCAGTCATGGTGTGGGGTGGCATTTCTTTGTGGGGCCGCACAGCCCTCCATGTGCTCGCCAGAGGTAGCCTGACTGCCAATAGGTACCGAGATGAGATCCTCAGACCCCTTGTGAGACCATATGCTGACACATGCACATTTGTGGCCTGCTGGAGGTCATTTTGCAGGGCTCTGGCAGTGCACCTCCTTGCACAAAGGCGGAGGTAGCGGTCCTGCTGCTGGGTTGTTGCCCTCCTACGGCCTCCTCCACGTCTCCTGATGTACTGGCCTGTCTCCTGGTAGCGCCTCCATGCTCTGGACACTACGCTGACAGACACAGCAAACCTTTTTGCCACAGCTCGCATTGATGTGCCATCCTGGATGAACTGCACTACCTGAGCCACTTGTGTGGGTTGTAGACTCCGTCTCATGCTACCACTAGAGTGAGAGCACCGCCAGCATTCAAAAGTGACCAAAACATCAGCCAGGAAGCATAGGAACTGAGAAGTGGTCTGTGGTCACCACCTGCAGAATCACTCCTTTTTTGGGGGTGTCTTGCTAATTGCCTATAATTTCCACCTTTTGTCTATTCCATTTGCACAACAGCATGTGAAATTTATTGTCAATCAGTGTTGCTTCCTAAGTGGACAGTTTGATTTCACAGAAGTGTGATTGACTTGGAGTTACATTGTGTTGTTTAAGTGTTCCCTTTATTTTTTTGAGCAGTGTATATTTGTTACTGCTCGACTAAAACAGTCTCGGTCGACCAACGACCAAACAATTGACCAGTCGACTAATTGGGGTCAGCTTTAGTGGAGAGGTAGGGGAGATTAACAAATGCTAAGGAAAAAAACATATTTTTTTCACCCAGTCGGGCTTTCAACTTACTCTTGAAAGTTGTAATAGTAGAATGCACAAAGTGTAATTTAGAAATTGGGTAGTGCATCAGGAGTTTTCCTCTTGTCATGTCATTCATTGCAAACCTTAGAGAGCTATTTCTAGAAATGTCCATTTGATCAACTAGCCCATGCCAGCTAATGTTTTTTAGCTTGGTTTTTTAGCCCATTGATTTTGATGTAATGTTTGAGTCACTCAGATAATCCATGAATATACAAGACATGGCAAAATGTGTAGAATTGCGTGGGATGTTCCCCAATTATGACAAAAAGTTTGGGAAGCACTGCATTAGAGAGAGTGTTGTGATGTTGAGTCATGTGGTCCACCCAGTCTTAATTGTGTGCGTTTTGTGTGTAGGCCCTACTGTACGTTTCACATGTCGTTGTTGGAGTGACGTGGAAGCAAAGTGTTTTACAAGCAGCCCTCTGCTCATAATAATACAAATGCTAGTGAGTGTGTGTTTGAGAAGTGGTGTGTGTGTGTGTACTTGCGGCGCATACATGCGTGTGTGTCTGTCTGTTCCCCTCAGGCTGGGGCTGTGGAAGTAAACAGGCTGATTAAGAGGCAATTGTTCACAGCTGAGCACCCTGAGCCAAAGCCTGAGTGGTGTGGAGCAACGCCACACCATGGGGACGCCCATGGCCACCACACACACAGGGAAATGAATGGAGACTCCAGGGGAGGAAGGGAGGTGTCCCAACACTGGGACTCTCCAGCTTGTTACTGTCTCTGCTGCTACACTGGCAAAACAAAAGTATGTGAACCCTTTGGAATTACCTGGATTCCTGCAAAAATTGGTCATCAAATTTGATCCGATCTTGATCAAAATCACAACAATAGACAAAAACAGTGTTCTTAAACTAATAACACACAAATTATTGTATTTTTCTTGTCTATATTGAATACATAATTTAAACATTCACAGTGTAGGTTAGAAAAAGTATGTGTACCCATAGCTTTTGGAGAAGTCATTAGCCTATCAGGAGTCAGCTATCCTGGAGTCCAATCAATGAGTCGAGATTGAAGACCTTGGTTAGAGCTGCCTTGTCCTATACAAAACACAGCAAAATTTGAGTTTGCTATTCACAAGAAGCATTGCCTGATGTGAACCATGCCTCTAAAAAAAGAGAGCTCAGAAGACCTAAGATTAAGAATTGTTGACTTGAATAAAGCTGGAAAGGGTTACAAAAGTATCTCTAAAAGCCTTGATGTTCATCAGTCCACGGTAAGACAAATTGTCTGTAAATGGAGAAAGTTCAGCACTGTTGCTACTCTCCTGGCTGTTCTGCTAAGATGACTGCAAGAGCACAGCGCAGAATCCTGAATGAGGTTAAGAATAATCCTAGAGTGTCAGCTAAATACGTACAGAAATCTTTGGAACATGCTAACATCTCTATTGACGAGGATACGATATGTAAAACACTAAACAAGAATGGTATTAATGGGAGGACACCACGGAAGAAGCCGGAAGAAACTTTGCTGCAAGTCTGAAGTTCGCAAAAGAGCATCTGGATGTTCCACAGCGCTTCTGGCAAAATATTCTGTGGACAGATTCAACTAAAGTTGAGTTGTTTGGAAGGAACACACAACACTATGTGTGGAGAAAAAAAGGCCCAGCACACCAACATCAAAACCTCATCCCAACTGTAAAGTATGGTGGAGGGAGCATCATGGTTTGGGGCTGCTTTGCTGCCTTAGGGCCTGGACAGCTTGCGATCATCGATGGATGAATTCCCAAGTTTATTAAGACATTTTGCAGGAGAATGTAAGGCGATCTGTCCACCAATTGAAGCTCAACAGAAGTTGGGTGATGCAACAGGACAACGACCCAAAACACAGAAGTAAATCAACAACAGAATGGCTACAACAGAAGGAAATACGCCTTCTGGAGTGGCCCATTCGGAGTCCTGACCTCAACCCGATTGAGATGCTGTGGCATGACCTCGAGAGCGATTCACACCAGACATCCTAAGAATATTGCTGAACTGAAACAGTTTTGTAAAGAGGAATGGTTGAAAATTCCTCCTGACAGTTGTGCAGAAAATTACAGAAAACGTATGGTTGAGGTTATTGCTGCCAAAGGAGGGTCAACCAGTTATTAAATCCAAGGATTCACATACTTTTCCCACCCTGTACTGTGAATGTTTACACGTTGTGTTCAATAAAGACATGAAAATGCATAATTGTTTGTGCGTTATTAGTTTAAACAGACTGTGTTTGTCTATTGTTGTGACTTAGATGAAGATCAGATCAAATGTTATGACCAATTTATGCCAAAATGCAGGTAATTACAAAGGGTTCACATACTTTTTGAAGGACTACAGTACTAATGTGTGTTTTCTGTTCACTGGGAACATGAACTACAGGGAGTTCTGTCTCATTATTGACCTAGCTAAAGAGATACAATAAGTTATATTGAATTCTGTCGACCCGGCACACTCAATATGGGTGCCATTTGGCCTGGTCTAGATGCCATGATCAGGGTTCTTGCATTCTGTATGCTCTACACTGCTTCCTAGTGGTGATACCTCCTCACTACCAAGAGAACTGTAAATAGTGGGGTAGGATGATGTTCCCCAGACTAACACAGATCTTAGGTCAGTTTTATGTCCCCCCACCCTAATGGTTAACGTTAGGATTGGGTGAGGGTTAGCTGATCCAAAATTGGTGCTTACGGGCAACATCTAACCAAGGTGACAAGGGTTAGCTCTACATTTTATTTAGCCCTACAGGCAGTGACCAAGGATCAATTTCACTCCATAGCTTACTGTAAAAGTACTATAGTCCTATTATAAGAGCAGCCATCCAACATAGTGGACAAAGGTGATCTTTGTAAAGACCATCATGTGTCAGTGAGCCAGGCAGTCGGCCCCAGGCTAGCCCTGGGTGACAGCTGTGATGCTCTATTGGCTGAGCTAAATGCCAAAAGCCCTGCTGGACGAGGTGGGTTTTAACACAGTGATCCTAGAGCCACAAGAGAATGGAACACCTGGCCAACCTTTAGCATTCAACTAGTTACAGTGAAATGAAGGTTCTGGTTATGATGAAAGAAGGTTATGTTTATGATGCCTGTGTGTTGGTAGCCTGCAGGCTATTTATTTTCTTCGGATGGTGTTTTTTCACCATCTGTTTTGTTGGTTAGGAGATGTGAATGTGGGGTTGTCTGCCAGGGTGATAGCGTTTTGAAATGCTTTCAACATATGACTTTCAGCTGTTGAGGACCTGAAATAACTATTAAAGCGTTTCGTCATAAGATGTAAGTCTGAATAAGGTTTGACATCAGAGACAAACTCCTTAGTCATTGTTGAGCTTCCAAGGTCATTGTTGAGCTGCCAAGGGGCTCGATTCAATCCATAGCACAGAACATCTGCATTGTAGTGCGGTTCACATTTAAAAGTAATTTCCAATTGATCCGACATATGCAGCGTTTACCTTGAATGCAATCTCTGCGACTGTGGGAACATTGCCTTTAATTGTCAATCGCGCTATAAAGCAGATCTTCAGCGCTATGGATTGAATTGAGTCCTAATGCTGTTACGTGCTTTAGATTGTCTCTGTAGTCACAAATGGAGGATGAAAAGGGTTATGAGAAGAAGAGATTATTTGTGCTCCTTTATATTGTATGTGTGAGAGCAAAGCATCAGCTGACACATAGATTATGCTGTAAACAAAAATACTCCTGCTGGAAACACAAATGTCGCCTTAGAGGCAAGCACGTGATGCAATACATGGGCAAGCAGCAGTGACACACCCGCGTGCGAACACGCACACACATAAACTGACCGTTAGCTCTATAGCTGGAGAGGTTCGAAATGTTTCGATCCTGCTGCTTCCACAGTATATTGATGGAAATGATCTTTCTCTCCTTCCTCTCTCTCTTTCTCTGCTGAACTCATGCAAACTAAATGAATCTATGTTGTCTTGGTAACACATGAACATTTTTTATCTGCGAACATTTGGGCAAATAGGACATCGACATTACTGACTGTTGTTGTTAGAATGTTGTGACTGCATCGATCAATTCTCACTCTAATAAAATGTGTTAAATTATTACAGCTTATAAACATGTCCATTTAGATATGCTATCATACAATATGCTTCGATTATAATGTTCTCCATCGTAGTCAGAGAAAGTTGTGATGTAGTACTCCAGCTCTCCACCAGGTGTCCCTAATGTGATAAGGAATACTGTACTTTCTGTGTGCCTACAGCAGCTCACGTGCAGACAACACAAGCCATTTTTTTGTTGCCTTATAGGATCTGTTCACGTAGTGGATGAGAGGGGACATATCAGTAGCAGTGTCCCTGTCACCTGTCCAAGGCCAAGCCCCACTGTGACACACACAGCCAGACTAAAACCTGACCGGCCAAACCAGCAGCAAACCAGCAGGCCAACCTCCCTCGCTCTGATACAGCAGCATTAGTCACACAGCCAGCACGCACAGAATGACAAATAGCACAGAAACAATGCATCCAGAATTCACACACACACATAAATGAGGCACATACTGCACACACACGCACTCAAGCAAGCACATGCGGTGCCATGTAGCTACTGTAGGATCGGTTTTCAATGCTCCTTTTCCCTCTGGTTTAACGAGCACACCCCAGTATATTGACATCAGTTTACGGTCTGTTTCAACTTTAAGCCTTGACATATACCTGTTTCAGAGCCATGCAACTACCTAATTCATAATTGACCATGCAGCGGTTCAAATCCAAGTGCAAATGCCGTTTATCAAACTCCAGGTGGTGCTATGGTCAGATGACATGAAAATAGAGCTCTTTGGCCACACACACCAATGGTGGCTTTGGTGTCGAAAAACAGAAGCCTATACAGAAAAGTATCTCATACCTACGGTAAAATATGGTGGTGCATCTTTGATGTTATGGGGCTATTTTGCTTCCACTGGTACTGTGACCCTTGTTAAGGTCAGCGGCATCATGAACTTTACCAAGTACCATGACATTATAGTCAAAACCTGGTTGCCTCTGCCAGGAGGCTGGCAGTTGGCCGCAAGTGGATCTTCCAGCAAGACAACAACCCCAAGCTCACATCAACATCCACAAAGAAATAGTTAATTGAAAAAAGTCTCTGGACTTGAACCCCATTAAAAACCTTTGGTTTTAACTGAAGAGGGGAGTCCATAAGGTCAGACGAAGGATATCAAGGATCTGTAAAGATTCTGTATGGAGGAACGATCTAAGATCCCTCCAAATTTCTTCTGTAATCTCATTAAACATTTTAGAAAAAGACTGTGTCGTTAACCTCGCAATGTTAGGGTGCTGCAGTACTGAAAAAAAGGGGTGCCAATCATCTTGACTCCTATCTTTTTTTAAATTACTTGTTAAATCTCTTTCTCTGAGCAATTTAAATTAGTAAAACATTTGCATACTTTATAACTCAGTATTTGTATTATTTATTATATACAGTTGTTTTTGCTCATCTTTATGAAGGGTGGCAATCATTTTGTTCCTGACAGTACCTCTTTCAGAGCCATGTAAATACCTACTTCATAAACTTAAACTTGGTACCGTCTTTACACTCAAAGGAAAGACTTCAGGCCTCAGACAATCCCCAACCAAGCATTTCATCTAACACGCAACACAGCAACATATGTTTTTGAGGTTTATTTCCAGTTTGCTGAGAGATGCATAAACAGTGCTGCCGTACAGTATATAATTGAATTGTGATTGACTGAATCTGATTGATGATGCTAATGCTCTGTGTTGTGTTTCCCTTACAGTAAAGTGGAGACAGCAGCCATTGAGACAGAGCTGCTGAGGGACTACAGGTTTGGCCAGCAGCAGCTCATAGAGATCTGGGGGCACGCCTGTGCCATCGCCATCACCAAGGTATGTACCCCTTATCCCCCTATTCTCTCTCCAAGAATCACCTTTTTGGGGACCATTCATCCATTTCATCCATCCATCCCTCATTCCCCAGATTCTGATGCTGTTCCACCTAATAGTATTTCAAAACCATGCAACTTTCTAATAGCTGGGGATGTACAGTAGGAACTGTGAATATAGATTTAGGGAACACACAGGGACTGTTCTGTTCTCTGTATTCTTGAAAAAACAGTGAGTGTGGGTGTTTATTTACAGTTGTGGGAGAACTGTCCCCCTCAACAATGCTGTGTCTCTGCTCCATAAACCCTGAGGCACATCAGAGCCTCTGTTCACTATCTGGCCTGATTGTCTGATGAGAGACTGATCTGCTCAGCTGGGAGCCAGTCTGGCAAGTCCACATGCCCCTTATCAGACCCTTGTGTGTGTGTGTGTGTTAGCACGTGTATGTGTCTGCTTATGTATCATGTGTCTGTTTTTAGCTTGTTTGTCTGGTTGTGTGTGTGTTCGCCTCTGTGTGTAATGAGTATGTGTGTAAGTTCTCCAAGTCAGACTGCCTGTAGTCAGCGGTAGCAGCAGCAGCAGTGTCTGGAGTGTGTCTCTGTGGAGCTGTCAGGAACACACGTGGTTCCTTTGACCAGACGGTTGGCTGGTTTAACCCTGCGGTTGTTTGCTCCACGGGCACCCAGTGTTGTGTGATAAATGTTCCCTGAGATTCCAGACATATGAGACACTTTCCTTTCAGAGAGAGAAAGTCTGATTACCTCAACCACATCCCCTTACCACCATTATCACCAGCAGCCAATGGTCCATGGCCAGAGCGGACACAGCCGCAGCACACATACCGTAGCTAGACAAACAGCGCCTGGCTCGGCCCGGATCGGCCTGGGGCTTCTGGACCCACATGCATGACATCACTGTTATTGAAGAAAAGTGCAGTAGTAGGGCTTTGGGATTTCACTGCAGTCGTTGCAGTTGCCAGATAGATTAATTTTTCACCAAGTAATCCCCCCCATACGTCCAAAGACATCCAATCCCCCCGGCAGCAACCACACGGGCCATGACGGGTCCATCTCCGGTGTGTTCCTCTGATCTGGGCTGGAGTGCGTGTGGAGCGGCGCCTGTGTTCAGCCTGGGTTGGGAAGCCTTTCAACACCTGGGGAGACAAATAATGTTCCGCTTCCACGGAGCAGTAAACGCTGGAGTGTGTTGTCCCTGGGTCCCTGTTCTGTCTACTCAGGATGTGTTCAATATGTCAACATGTCCGTCGTAAAACATATTCATTATCCTGCGCAGCTTTCATTAGTGTGTGGCCGTATTTATGTGTGTGTGTTGGGGGGGGGTGGGGGGGGGGCGGGGCACGTGTGTCTGTGTATCCTTGTGTATGTATTTTTCTTACACTTTATAATTTTTACCCATAATTCTTATTTATTTATTCCTATTTTACCCCCTTTTTCTCCCCATTTTCTGACTTGTCTCATCGCTGCAACTCCCCAACAGGCTCGGGAGGCGAAGGTCGAGTCATGCATCCTCCAAAACATGACGGCCTGCTTAACCCGGAAGCCAGCCGCACCAATGTGTCGGAGGAAACACCGTTCAACTGATGACCGAGGTGAGCCTGCAGGCACCCAGCTCGCCACAAGGAGTCGCTAGAGCTCGATGAGCCAAGTAAAACCCCCCCGGCCTGGGAGGGCATAGGCCCACCCACTGGGGAGCCAGGTCCAGCCAATCAGAATGAGTTTTCCTCCACAAAGGGCTTTATTACAGACAGAAATACTCCTCAGTTTCATCAGCAGTCTGGGTGGCTGGTCTCAGACGATCCCGCAGTTGACGAAGCCAGATGTGGGGGTCTGGCGTGGCTAGCGTGGTTACACGTGGTCTGCGGTTGTGCGCCAGTTGGGTGTACTGCTAAATTCTCTATGACAACGTTGGAGGTGGTCTTATGGTAGAGAAATGAACATTACATTGTCTGGCAACAGCTCTGGTGGATATTCCTGCAGTCAGCATGCCAATTGCACTCTCCCTCAAAACTTGAGACATCTGTGACATGTGTGACAAAACTGCACATTTTAGAGTGGCCTTTTATTGTCCCCAGCACAAGGTGCACCTGTGTAATGATCAGGCAGAGTTCTTCTGTCCAGTGTCTGTGTTCTTTTGCCCATCTTAATCTTTTATTTTTATTGGCCAGTATGAGATATGGCTTTTTCTTTGCAACTCTGACTAGAAGGCCAGCATCCCGGAGTCGCCTCTTCACTGTTGACGTTCAGACTGGTGTTTTGCGGGTACTATTTAATGAAGCTGCTAGTTGAGTACTTGTGAGGTGTCTGTTTCTCAAACTAGACACTCTCATGTACTTGTCCTCTTGCTCAGTTGTGACCGGGGCCTCCCACTCCTCTTTCTATTCTGGTTAGTGCCAGTTTGTGCTGTTCTGTGAAGGGAGTAGTACACAGCATTGCATGAGATCTTCAGTTTCTTGGCAATTTCTCGCATGGAATAGCCTTCATTTCTCAGAACAAGAATAGACTGACGAGTTTCAGAAGAAAGTTCTTTGTTTCTGGACATTTTGAGCCTGTAATCGAACCCACAAATGCTGATGCTCCAGATACTCAACTAGTCTAAAGAAGGCACGTTTTATTGCTTCTTTAATCAGAACAACAGTTTTCAGCTGTACTAACATAACTGCAAAAGGGTTTTCTAATGATCAATTAGCCTTTTAAAATGATAAACTTGGATTAGCTAACACAACGTGCCATTGGAACATAGGAGTGATGGTTGCTGATAATGGGCCTCTGTACGCCTATGTAGATATTCCATTAAAAATCTGCCGTTTCCAGCTACAATAGTCATTTACAACATTAACAATGTCTACACTGTATTTCTGATCAATTTGATGTTATTTTAATGGACAAAAAATTTGCTTTTATTTCAAAAACGAGAACATTTCTAAGTGACCCCAAACTTTTGAACGGTAGTTTATGTATGAAGGTATTTATGTGTGTGTGTGTCTATGTATAGTGAGACGTGTGTGTGTGTGTGTGTGTGTGTGTGTGTGTGTGTTGCAGTAGTGTGTGAATGTCAGGTGGACGAGCAGATGTATCTCATTACTACGGATGTCAGGGAGGCAATACAGTCTTTGGTCCTGTGTGTACTATGTGTGCGTGCATGTGTATGTGTGAGGATAGGACTGAGGAGCCTGGTGAGCTGACATACAGTGCATTTGGAAAGTATTCAGACCCCTTGATGTTTTCAACATTTTGTTACGTTACAGCCTTATTCTAAAATTGATTCAATTGTTTTTTCCCTTCCTCATCAATATACATACAATAACTCATAACAAAGCAAAAACAGGTTTTTAGAAATTTTGGCAAAAAAAAAAATGTATTGACATATCACATTAACATACAGTACCAGTCAAAAGTTTGGACACACCTACTCATTCACGTTTTTTTCTTTATTTTTACTATTTTCTGCATGGTGAAATAACACATAAGAAAAAATATAGTACCAAAAAAGTGTTCAACAAATCAGAATATATTTTAGATTCTTTAAAGTAGCCACCCTTTGCCTTGATGACAGCTTTGCACATTCTTGGCAAGTATTCAGACACTTTACTCAGTACTTTGTGGAAGCACCTTTGGCAGGGATTACAGCCTCAAGTCTTCTTAGATATGAAGCTTGGCACACCTGTATTTGGGGAGTTTCTCGAATTCTTCTCTGCAGATCCTCTCAAGCTCTATCAGGTTGGATGGGGAGCGTCGCTGCACAGGTATTTTCAGGTCTCTCCAGAGATGTTCAATCACGTTCAAGTCCAGGCTCTGGCTGGGTCATTCAAGGACATTCAGAGACTTGTCCCAAAGCCACACCTGCATTGTCTTGGCTGTGTGCTTAAGGTCGTTGTCCTGTTGGAAGGTGAACCTTTACACCAGTCTGAGGTCCTGAGCACTCTGGAGTAGGTTTTCATCAAGGATCTCTCTGTACTTTGCTCAATTCATCTTTCCCTCGATCCTTACTATTCTCCCAGTCCCTGCCGCTAAAAAACATCCCCACAGCATGATGCTGCCACCACCATGCTTCACCATAGGGATGGTGCCAGGTTTCCTCCAGACATGACCGCTTGGTATTCAGGCCAAATAGTTCAATCTTGGTTCTCATGGTCTGAGAGTTCTTAAGGCCAGGCACCACAGGCAAAATATATCAATTTTCATATTTTGGGATATTTGCAACTATAACTTCCATACTTTCATAAAATGTACAAATAAATCGGCAATAATGTATATACATACAAATAAAGTATAATTTTATACCAACTATGTCAACTACACCTACCAAAAATGTGGTTCTTGATAGCGGTTGAAGGTCAACATGAAACATGGTATTTTGAAAACTCTCCATGTTGAATCATATATCACTTAAAGGCTTGTTTTCCGGAGAATATAGTTAGCTAGTCCATACATGGCTATATCCTGTGTAGACGTAGTGCTTCGTGCTGAAAGATGAGTCATTTTGTGACATCATATTGGTTACTGGCATTTAAAGGCCCTTTCCGGTAATCTGTTTGGTTAAAATGCCGCGCAGCGCTTCCTTGTTTGAATATATCTCCCGCGAAGAATCCACATAAAGAGAGACAAAATGAGAAAATCTCTAAGAATATACCTACAGTATGTGAATAAAAATAGGCGATCTCAGTTAGCCAATGCGAGTAAAGCAGTGAATGAAAGAAAAAAATGTGCCTGATCAGCCAAGTGAGTCAGTTCAGGTAGAGGAGGTAGACCGCAGCAGCGCGTTGAGACGCAAAATAGTTGAGATGAAGATGACAACTTTCAGCGATCAACTAGACATCAGCCAGCCAACAGTGGCTTTTATTCCACATGTCACAAATAAACCAACTTGTACATGCTTTGATTTGCCCTAAATGTCTAAACACTGGACTGAAAATCACCATAGACCCCACCAACCAGGGATTCTGTCATGATAGAATGTGCAGACTGTGAAGGTGATCATGATGCATTTAGGAGGAGTGTTTACACTTCCTCCAGGCTGCAGGAGTGCAGGAGGGGAGATGTGGCATTTGATATGAATGTGAGGATGGTTCTTCTAGCCCATGAACTTGGACTTGGTTATGCAGATCTAAAGAAAATGAGCAAAGTCCTAGGGATTCCTTCCTTGAGTCTCAGCTCATATCAGAGAAATGACCGGAGAGTGACACATAAATAAAAAGTGAGAGTAGCCCGTTATTGTCAGGTGAATAATATTTATTTCCTTGCTCCAGCAAATGTATTCAAAGTGAACAAAACAGAATGATAGGAAAACATAACTATACAATGAGACTGTCACATTAGCCTACAGTGTCATAGGGCTGTAGCCTAATGTGATTAGTGAGAAATTAGCTTAACATAAAGTAAATAGATGCTAATATTAACATTGGGTAATATGCTGATATTTAGTCCTGCAGTTATGACTGATGTCGACAGACATAAGTACTTTATCCCCCCTCTTTAGTTGCAGAGATTCAGAGAGGGCTACAGTCAGAGTGCTGCAAAGATAATTTGAAGAGCATGTGCAGATATAGACCCAGACATAGCAGAGTTGTTGGATGAGGATTCCATCATAGACCTTAATGTATCCTTTGATGGCACTTGGCACGAGAGGATTCCCTTCCAACTACGGGATGGGTGTGTGCATTGGTGCTGATACCAGCGAGCCCTAGAAAATAGTGAAGATCCACCCAGTCACAAAAATCTTAGAGGCCATACATTTTTTAATAGAGAGGTTGCACAGAAAATGGTACCTATATATCATAGGATGTCAAATGATAACGTCCTCAAAAGAATGTAGCACAGAGGAACCCAGAATGCAAATGGATGTCTGAACTCTGTAATATGGTCGCGATACCCCAAAACTGTCTTTGTGGGCAAAAGTCACATTGATGGGGCAGGCAGTATGGCAGTAACCACGTTCAATGAGGGAGCCACTGCTATATCAAATGTGATGAACAAATTGTGGCTTGACAGCACTTTGACACTGGACGCAATCAGAGAGGAGGATGCGAGGCGTGTTGTGAGAGCTGATGTTGCTTCAACGGAGTGTGTCAAGCGTAGGCGCAGGTCCCATGACACAGTCAAGAGAGTAAAGCGGCACCAGCAACAACTCAGAGGGCCTTACATATGGGGCAGGCATAGCTGATTAATGTTCTGCACATTTCAACAGCCATACAAAATCCTTGTATGTGACAAATTGAGCAAAGTGATATGAGAATTTGCCCAAAACTGCCCAACAGACCAGTATTCAAAGCATATGCTCTATTGCTTGAAACAAATGTATCAAATGTGCTAATGTATTTGTCAAATGTATATTTTATGTTTATTTGTCTGTTTAGAAGATATCTATACATAAGAGTTTAATTAATGTGTCATAAATTGTCATATTTATGGAAAGTACATTTTAATTGCATTAGCATATCTTTATCAACCATTTTTAGAAAATGACATGTTCCCCGTGCGCCAATTCATTTTTCTCAGTCTTCAAAGGACGTGCATTCACATTATTCCAGACACAGGTTCTTAGGTCTTATAGTCATATTTAGAGGCTTTTTTTATATCTTGTGTCGTTTTGATTTTAAGTGTCATTTTATGGGTAAATATATGCAAAATATGCATCCGTTATACATGTGAAGTGATTTTTTAAATAATTAAATGAAATTACAATATTTTGATAAACTGATCTGTAAAAGTCTGACCATTGAGTGTCTTATCACAATAAAACAAAAAACCTGCCTTGAAGCAATGTGTTGAATAACAGGTTAGCGCCATTTAAGGAGGGTTTGCCTATTTGCATATTTAAAATGTTTTATAAATAAAACTTGTAATACAATAATATATTGTATTTATGTATACTTCTAACTGGTAACGTTTCAGTCTGACGAGAGTAAAGAAAAAAAATCCCTATTGGCCTTAAGGTGCCTTTTGGCAAACTCCAAGCAGGCTGTCATGTCCGTCTGGCCACTCTACCATAAAAGCCTGATTGAGTATGGAGTACTGCAGAGATGGTGGTCCTTCTGGAAGGTTCTCCCATCTCCACAGAGGAACTCTGGAGCTCTGTCAGTGACCATCGGCTTCTTGGTCACTTCCTTGACCAAGGCTCTTCTCCCCTGATGCTCAGTTTGGCCGGACGGCCAGCCCTAGGAAGAGTCTTGGTTGTTCCAAACTTCTTCCATTTAAGAATGATGGAGGCCACTGAGTTCTTGGGTACCTTCAACGCTGCAGAATTTTTTTTTGTACCTTTCCCCAGATCTGTGCCTCAACACAATCCTGTCTCAGAGCTCTATGGACAATCCCTTCGACCTCATGGCTTGGTTTTTGCCTTGACATGCACTGTCAACTGTGGGACCTTATATAAACAGGTGTGTGCCTTTCCAAATCATGTTCAATCAATTGAATTTACCACATGTGGACTCCAATCAAGTTGTAGAAACATGTCATGGATGATCAATGGAAACAGGATGCACCTGAGCTCAATTTTGAGTCTCATAGCAAAGGGTCTGAATACTGATGTAAATAAGGTAACCTGTTTTCGCTTTGTCATGATGGGGTATTGTGGATAAATTGAGATTTGTAATTATTATAATAAAAAATAAAAAATTGGAATAAGGCTGTAACATAACAAAATGTGGAAAAAGTCAAAGGGTTTGAATACTTTCCAAATGCACTGTATTAGCATTCCTCCAGATAGAAGCCAGGAGCTGGGCAGAAGGGCCCTGACAGATAAACAGAGAAGCCAAACCCAGACCAGGTTATCGTGCTCCTCTAAAACTAGCTTGTTCTGGTTTCCCACTGGATGTGCATTATTGACATTAACTCTTTAATCACTCTGTTATTGCACAAATCCTAATCCTAAAACAAGGTGAGATGAGACAGTTAGGATGCTGCTGTAAAAGGCACTCAGGTTTCCCACTGCACAGAATGTTCATATTGAATGCCACTTCCACTCCTATCAAAGATGGCCGGTCATTATATTGTGCTTATTAGCGTTAGCATTTACCTCAGGGGAACAGGTCAGAGGGGGTGTCATCACATCAATGCAGCGAGACACACACGTCATAATCTTGTTGCACAGTGGGAGATACACCAGGAAACTGTTTCAGCCACGCAGATAAGAAAATGGAGCCTATCTCTCGCTTCCGACTCATTGGCCCGAGCTGTCATTACCATCCTTCTTCCATCTAATTTAGAGTGTATCTGCTCCCAGACAGAACATTTATGTTAGAGATAATGGCTGCTGTCTCCCCTCTCCCAGCATCATTACTGTAATTAATGCTTTCAAGTCTGTATTAATTGAATACTGCAATTAGAGTACGGCTCCATTTGTTGCACAGTAATGTACCCCTCCATTTAGAGTTCCGGTTATAGCGGCCTTTACCCAACATTTGGTTTGGTGAAGGCATTGTGGGGTGAGGCGAGACACTCTTGGCTGTGATGTAGCTAGCAACACTAGCTACATGATTCACTCCCCCACTGGTTCTATTTAGGTGTGTGTGAAGCAGAGGAGGCTGGTTGGAGGAGCTATAGGAGGATGGGCACATTTATAATGGCTGGAATGGAATAAATGGAACGGTATTGAACACATCAAACATATGGAAACCACATGTTTGTCTCCCTGTTCCATTTATTCCATTCCAGCCATTACAATAAGCCTGTCCTCCTATAGCTCCTCCCAACAGCCTCCACTAGCGTGAGGAGGAAGATTAGACCACTTAAGTCAACAGGAAAGTGGCAGAGACCTGCTGCCTCATTTAAGGACGTGTGAGGAGATTTACTGGGATATGTGCTGTGCCCCTGTAAAACAAAGGTGGAGATGCCAGTGGCCTAGTGGGGAAACTCATGGCTCAGGCCTGATGGAAAAGTAGTGTGTTATTTAAAGGGAGCATCCTGCGGCGTCCGCCTCTGGTATTGTTTCCATTCCTGTCAGGGTTATTTTAATGAGTTTGGGGCTGTCTGTCTTTAAAAAAAGACCTGGGTGCCATTTCCCCTGGCCATGGCATGGCCTCCCTGGCACGCGAAGGAGAGAGTCTACAGTGATGGAAGGTCAGCCTCGCGGATAGAATGACCCATCCACTGGACAATGAGTCTGCTAGGCTAGTTGGTGATGTCTGTCTCACTCTCTGTCTCCCTCCCTCCGTCCATCCGTCACTCACTCAATCACCTCCCTCCAGGCCTTTCCTCTGACCTCCCTGGCTAAGAAGCAGCCGACAGTGTTGGTGGTCTGTGGTCCTGACCAGAATGGCTCCATCGGCCTTGTGTGTGCCCGCCACCTGCGCATATTCGTAAGTATACCACAATAGACTTCACCCGCCAGGCATCACACACACATGGCCATGTGGACAATATCAGAAAATAGTTTGAAGTTAACAAATGGTTCACTGAGTTTAATTGCAGTATTAGGAGATTTTCATTTAAACTCCTATAAATAGTAATCTGAGTCATGATTAATTGATCCATTACGGGATTGAAAATGTCAATGACATCATTTCATTGTGACCCTCATTAAATACCGTTACCCTCATTAAATACTGTCTGGTTACAGTTGGCAGTGGTAATGTAACATGATGTCATGGTCACATTAGTTTGCATCACTGTTGATAATGCTGTTCCGTGGTGTAAATGCATTAATTGCAATATTACAGACGATTACACTAACTAAAAACAATCTGAGTAAGGATTTACAAGTGAGCTACTGAGGAAAATCTACTATCTTTATTCTATGTGGTGGAAACCATAGATGTGTTTTGGTTTCCCTGCCTTGGAACAGAATGTATCTATATAACTTCTCCATATGTGTCTGAGATGCCAGATTTATGAAGCGTCGATATCTTTGATTAAAACCATGTTGACAGAATCTGTTAAAGTTGTAAAATGACTGTCTGTGAAGTTTTCGGGGCAGCGACTGGGCCTGGGGTCAACACACAGATATATTTTACACCAGGATCCCAGGAATGCATGAAGCATTTCCACATAACTTTGATCCAAAGACAACAAATAATCAGTCGATGAATTCCTGACCGTGGCATTACTCTTATTCCCTGCGGGATTTGCTAGTTCAGGTTTTAAAGAGGCAGTGCACCGCAGCAGATAAGACCATAGTCTTTAGCTCTGATCTGGGAACTGTATATGAGATTAAACAGAGAGTAGCCATCCGTGTTCACCGAGCTAGCATGTGTTTGGCATGCATCCTTGTTTCTTTCCACTGTTAAATGCCAAACCAAAATATTGCATATGGAATAGACAAATAATCCAAGAGTCAAAGTTCATCTTTGTCAGATTCTGTCTGAATATGATTCATTATGACTGTGAACGTTAATCCAGCTTGTTGTTCACGCAAGGGAGGATGCACATGATGTTCCACAGTTCTTTCAGAACATTATGTGGTTATTTTATGTTTCTCGTGAAGAAAAAACACCTTGGCCTCAACGTCTGAAAGAATCAAGTTGTTTATCACATGACACATGAATCCCCGAGATTCGACAATGTGGTCTTTGTTTCCAATATCACAAAACCACGTGAATCTCAACGGACTGTGACTAAAGGGATGATGCTCCTTTAAGGCCAACACAGAGTGCTAGCCTTCAGGGAGAGGAAGTTCAATATCGGGAATGCTTAACAGCAACAGGAAAAGGCTTGTGACCTGTCTGTAACCTGTAGTCATAGTCCTCATGTCTCCTGTATTCCTGCTCCATGAAGCTTGTTGACGCTAGAGAGCATCCTGACGGAGCCTCCGTCCCTGAGGTACGTCTATCTGACGTTGATGATGTAACCTCTTCTAGGTCAGGGCACTAGGGGGTCACAAAGGGGTCGCTGCCAACCCAGAGGGGACATCTCTCTCTGGGTACTTTAGCTGCAGCAACGAAAGATGGCGTCAGTAGCCCGTTCCCCGGCCTCTCTGGCCCGATGTTGAGGTCTGATTGGTTTAATGTCTCTCAGGAGTGTGTGGACTGACGTCTGGAGTGACAGACCACTTCCCCCATCTGAATCTGACCAGGGCCAGTTAGTCAGAGATGGAGAGACCTGAACCTCTCACTGCCTAGTTTACAGTACCTCCTCCTTACGCAACCATCCAGGCCTTCCACTGAAACCACAGCAGCAGCACACTGAGGCCCTTTCACATAGACTATTTATTGCTGGGATTGAGGTCCATTAGCAGTGGAGATCACGGGTGGCCATCGTTTAACAACACAAGCCATAGTTGTCTGGCTTTCCATAAACGTCTATCATTAACCATGGAGGTGTAATTCAGTCATCCTACAGCGCTGTGCTAATCAGAGGGGAGCCTTGTCAGTCTGTCTATCTATCCAGCCCTGATCTACTATACACAGACAGACCAGAGAGAGGGCAGGAAAAACAGCAATGTACATCCTCTCATAAATGTTCTCCTTGTTAGAGGGCATGTATTCATTGCTATACTTCATTTTGATATACTTACAGTGCCTTTCCTCTGACTCTCTGTCATTCTCTCTCGCTCTCTTTCTCTTTACCTACCCCTCTCTCGCTCTCCCTCCCCCTCTTTCTCCCCTCTCGCTCTCGCCTCTCTCCTTCCTTCCAAAAGGAGTACGAGCCCACCATCTACTATCCCAAACGCACTCCTAACACCATTCATCAGGACTTCACAGTTCAGTGTGAGAAGATGGACATCCCATTCCTCTCCTATCTCCCAACAGAGGTGAGCAACATCAAAAAGGACTATAAGACATTTATAGACACATTCATCCTTGAATTAAGCTTGACATTTGCAAGTGTATCTGATTTATGCAAGTTGAGCACCTACATCTCACTGTAGGATTTGGCCCCGGCTGAGCTTGCTGGAGCTGGGAGAATAATGTAGAGCTCTTTTCTAGATATTGATCAGAGTTTGGGTTGTATGTTCAGGTGCAGCTGATCAACGATGCCTATAACCTGGTGATCGATGCCATCCTGGGGCCAGAGACTGACCACACAGACGTGAAGGAGCCCTATGCTGGCATCCTAGTCACCCTCAAGCAGGTCAAGATCCCCATCGCCAGTGTGGACATGCCCTCAGGTAAGGCTGAGAGCTACAGTGCCTTTCAAAAGTATTCAGACCCCTTGGATTTCATCACATTTTATTGTGTTACAAAGTGGAAATAAAATGTATTTGTCATTTTTTAGGTTCAAGAAAAATACATTATATACTGTTATATCAAAGTGGAAGAAAATTTAAATTAAATTTTTTATAGAAAAAGAATAGTCATTGCATAAGTTTTCAGAACATTTGTTTAGGCAAGCCTAAATTAGTTCAGGAGTCAAATTTGACTTCCTCAGTCAAGTATTGAATTTCAAACACAGATTAAATTACAAAGACCAGGGAGCTTTTCAAAAGCCTCATGAAGAAGGGGCGTGATTGGTAGATGGGTAACAATAACACATCAGACATTTAATATCTCTTTAAACATGGTCAAGTGTGTGATTATGCTGTGGATTATATATTAAACCACCCAGACACATCGAAGATAGTCATCCCTTTGAACCCAGCTCCAGGACAGGAATGAAACTGCTAAGGGATGTTACCATGAAGCCATTGGTGATTTTATAACAACTACAGAGTTCAATGGCTGAGATGGGAGAAAACTGAGGATGGATCAACAACATTGGAGTGACTCCACAATAATGACCTAAATGACAGAGTGAAAAGAAGAATACAAATATACAGAATAAAAATATTCCAAAACATGCATCTTGTATGTAACTAGGCACTAAAGTAATACTGGGGGAAAAATACAGCAAAGGAATACACTTTTTGGTCTAAATGCAAAGCCATATGTTTGGGGCAAATCCAACACAACAGATCACTGAGTAACTGCCTCCTTATTTTCAAGCATGGTGGTGACTGCATCATGGTATGGGTATGCTTGAAATCTGCAAATACTGGGGAGTTTTTCCAGGTAAAAAGAAATGGGATGGAGCTAGGCACAGGAAAAATCCTAGAGGAAACCCTGCTTCAGTCTGCTTTACACCAGACACTAGGAGAGGAATTCACCTTTCAGTAGGAGAATAACCTACAACACAAGGCCAAATCTACACTGGAGTTGCTTACCAACAAGACAGTGAATGTTCCTGAGTGGCCAAGTCACAGTTTAGACTGAAATCTGCTTGAAAATCTATTTTTACATTTTAATGTAACCTTTATTTAACTAGGCAAGTCAGTTCTTATTTACTATGACGGCCTACCGGGGAACAGTGGGTTAACTGCCTTGTTCAGGGGCAGAACGACAGATTTTTACCTTGTCAGCTCGGGGATTCGATCCAGAAACCTTTCAGTTACTGGCCCAACGCTCTAACCACTGCCACTCTATGGCAAGACTTGAAAATCACTGTCTTCCCATGATCCCCAACAATTCTTTTGAAAATAATAATGGGCAAATATTGCACAATCCAGGTGTGCAAAGCTCTTATAGATGTACCCAAGAAGACTGACAGCTGTAATCGATGTGAAAGGTGTTTCTAACATGTATTGACTCAGGGAGATGAACACTTATACAACAACTACATTTTAGTTATTTCATTTGTATTAACCCCCCCACCCCAAAAAACCTACATATTCCACTTTGACAGAGTATTTTGCGTAACTTGTTGACAAAAACAGACAATTAAATACATTTGAATCCCACTTTATAACACAATAAAATGTGAAGAAATCCAAGGGGTCTGGATACTTTTGCAAGGCACTGTATAGTATGCTGTACATCCAACATTTGCCAATGGTGCACAGATGTACAGAAAACGGCCCAAAACGGGGTTTACCTCTGAGCTAAACATGAATTAGTCATAAAAAAAGAAAAACCTGTACATGTACCACAATACACAACCACATTTGCAACTGCAATAGGTCTCGTAAGATCAACCTCAGGTCAACCTCAACACTGTCGAGCTAGGAGTGGTAAAGGTCAACCTGGGTGGACTGAGACAGTAAAGCATGTAGCTTAGTGTAGTACATCCATTTGGCATCTGGCTCTGTCCATTACATCATACCCTCTCCCCATTTCTTTTGTTTTGGAATGCTGCTTGCAAGCAGGTTTCTCATCTGTAAGATATAACATGCCGATTTAAAGTTGAAAGGAGAAGATCAAGTGAGATACTCACTTTCTCCTTGCTGTTATGTCACATGACATTTAGCCAATAGATGTCAACCGATTTGTTGCTTGAACTATGGAGGTGGAATTTAAATGGTGATCATCGTTTGTCTGTCAAAGGTTGGGATGTGGACCAGGTGACCTCAGATGGGATCAATCCAGACGTCCTCATCTCGCTCACGGCACCAAAGAAGTGCGCCACCAGCTTCTCGGGGAAGCACTTCTTAGCAGGACGCTTCCTGCCTTATGACATCCAAAAGAAATACGATCTGAACCTGCCAGAATACCCAGGCACAGACTGTCTTATAGAACTGTAACATCTACAGTACACCCTCCAGTCCTCATTTTGGATAAATATGGATAATATATTTACATGTTTTGTATTTTATAGATTGTTACTGTGCTTTATCGTTCATGTGCCATCTCTCCAATGGATGTAGACTAAAGGAGGTTGCGCCTTAGCCAGAATCCACTCATATACAATAGAAAGATGATATTTAGAATCTGTGGGTGGTCTGAGTTGTATGTCTGTTTTGGAAATGGTTTGAGGAGTTTCCATGTGAGTTTCCATGTAAGTTGCGACATTCTCCTTTTTGTGATTTCTTCTTAGCATAGTTTCAAGATGTTCTTTCTCCCTCAGCCTCAACTGATGAATGCAACCCTCGACTTAAGTGCTATTTTTTTAGTTTAGTTTTTCTTATTGAAGAATGCTTGGTTTTTGGGTCACAGAACTGTACTTTCCATCAGCTGTTTTTTATTTTTATTTTATTTTATTCAGTCTACACTACTGCATTTCCTTAATCCAAGTAACACCTGTTCATTGATTGGCAGTTGTAGAGTTAACTCTTTGTCCAATAAAATATCTAATTTAGTCGTTATTTGTTTTGATTTCTATGTGATTCGATGTAGGAAAGATGACAGCTGACAAGATTTAAAGGTAATCATGACAGTAAAGGGCTCTATTCAATCCGCATCTCAGAAGTTCAACTGTACAGCGTGATTGAAATTTAAAAGTCATTTTCCTGCCTTAGCGGAGACTACATTCACGGTAAACACGGCATATGTTGGCTCAATCGTAAATTACCTTGATATTTCTATCATGGATTACAGATTGAATAGAGCTCTAAATCTTCCACAGGAGTGAAAACTTGGTAGAATCTATACTGTGTTGGTGGATGAAATTGCCAGTATGCTTTATAACTATAGAGATCACACAGTAAACTATGCAAATCCATACAAAGCCTCAGATATTGTTGGAGGAGATCAGACAGGAGATTAAACAGATTATATTACATGCTGAATCATTTCCTGAATAACTCTCCTCTCTGAAACCAGAGTCGATGGAGTGAAATCAGAACTTGTGTCATATCCATTTGAGAGGCCTTTTTTTCATATTCTGCATGAATTTGGGGAGGCCTTTTTTCATATTCTGCATGAATTTGGGGAGGCCTTTTTTCATATTCTGTATGAATTTGGGGAGGCCTTTTTTCATATTCTGTATGAATTTGGGAGGCCTTTTTTCATATTCTGTATGAATTTGGGAGGCCTTTTTTATATTTGGGATGCTACAGTAAAACAAGGTGTCTGGTTTATTGGTTTACAACTGAATTACATTTGGGAACCAATCTGGTAAACAAAAAGCAGTGTAGTGGTAATTAGTTGATGAGGAATGTCTCATCATTTTGACCTGTCTCTAAACATGTTCATAATAGGCCAGTGAAGGGATGTAAATGGGGTACAGGACTGTTTATGTACGAGCTAGTGTATTTATAGCAAACCCTGCAGTGTCCTCTAAGTGTTAGCGCCGTGTGTAGGAAGTCATAGTGTTGGAATGTTGATCCCTTAATTAACATTGGTGTTAACCTGTCAAGAGCAAAGAGCCCAGAGGCTTTTGGAGTACAGCTGAACATTTACACCTCATATTTTTCATTCTGATCCTCTGCATTTTCAGAGACACTTTTTAATATATTTAAGTTATTGATGTTAAATTAAGGATATTCAAAGTTTTAAAAGTTCAAAGTCTTTAGAGGGTGGAAGAGAATTAAGATATATTATTCAACAGGTGGGTCTAATCCTGGACGCAGATTGGTTAAAACCGCATTCCAGCCGGTGTCTATTCCACAAGTTACCACCGGCTAAAACTATGACGTTGAAATGCCTATTTACTCTGTTCCATCTCACTGTGCAATCCACTGTCTCATCAGCCCAGCCAGGCAATTTATAAACTTGATCTCCACTATAAAAAGCATCTAGACATTATCTCCCATTTCTTTTAGACTAGCAATTGGGTTTCAATAGCGGAGATTTGTATAAATCTTGCTGTCTGGTCGTGTCTACACTTGACACTTACATGCAACTTCTGCTATCAGAACACAAAGATCGCATTGAAAAGACGGGTCTATACGCACAAAAGTCGCATTGTGTTCAGATCTAGCTGACCACTTCAGGAGGTGGTCATGGATGCATTGTGTGCAGATTTCTTCTCAGTCTGGATGCAATCAGGCTACCGAAAGCACAAACAGTGGGCGAGGTCATCAGCACTCCTGCCACAAGTCTCCAGAAAACTTGTGCTTTGGGACCGAGAGGCACCTATTCATTACAACATTGGAGGAAATATGTTCCTAGTGTGTGAGGAAAGTGTTTGCTAGCCTCAAATCCTAACCCGTTTGCAATCCCTTTAGTGTTGCTTGCTAGGTTGTTGGCTAGCTACAAAAGTTAGCTGGCTAGTTAGCTACAGTAGTTAGCTACTGCCAACAGTTGTTGTTGTGTTATCATATTTAGCCTATTCCACCGTTTGTAGAATGCATACTGGCATTTGAATATAGCGTAGGAAAAGGGAATCCGGACACACTGTGGACACGGTAGACACATTTAGATGTAGGTGTAGATGCATGACGCGTTCGGAATTCCATGATCAGAACTCTATGATCAGAATACTAAAGCTGCATGAACTGTCAAGTCTAGACACGGCCTCTGTCTCTCTGACAGTGTCTAGACTTTTCTCAGCCAGTCGAAATCATGAATCAGCATCATTTTATGGATATATACAAAACAAAACTAAATGCAGCTACTTTGCAGTCTTTCCAGCTTCAGTTTGAAGTGATTGTGTTAGCTGTGTTGTTGGCTAGCTCCTCTGAACAACAGTGTCCTGACGAGAGAACACATTTTCTATGCCAGGTGATATCGAACATCATTGGCTCATTGTTATGGATGTATCCAAATAAATGTCACTAGAAAACAGCTTAAACAAATGCAGCTACTTTGCTGTTATTCTGGCTGCACTGTTTGACGGGGCTGTAAGTTAGCAGTAGTTGGATAGATAGCAAGCAAGGGATAAGAACATTGCCAGACAGTATGGCAATAGAACATTTATACCGAATGACTGGGTCGCATCCATAAATACAGAACAAAAAGACTTAACGACTGGGTCGCGTCTCTGGCAACCGAACCGATAGAACGAACGACCAGCGGAGTTGGGTAGCAACCCTAGCTTTGTGTCGGGACTATATCTCATGGAAGGATGAAATAGTCTGAATAATATAATCAAAAAAAATATTTTAATGAAAATATGTCAATCATTATTTGAATATGTTGATAACCTGTTGTATAAAAGTGATAATGCCCTCGAAGCCGGTGTTTGGAGGATATATTAGCACGGTTTGCCGGCCCTCCACGAACAACACCCGTGCCAGTACTGTATATCCCACCGGCTTCTCTGGCATTATCACTAAAATAACCAATACTAATGTCATTGAGGAGACATGTTCTCATACAGTTCATCACCAGGCTGCTCTGGATTTCAGTGATATGAAACTAAGGGCAGATCATCTAAGTGAGAGGGTAGACTAGAACAGATTTTTTTACAGATCTGCATGGAATTATCCTGCCTGCTTGAGGGACTTTTACACAATCATTCCTAAACATCATTACAATTGCTAATGATGCATTGCAACTATTCAGTGCATTCCATCTCACAAGCATGTCTCTGTGTGTTTTGAAGTGAGTGTTTGTTGAATGGCATATGACGCCACTTCCCTATTTGGCAGCGCACCATCGTGCAATCAGCGGTTGTTAAAGTTACAAAGCCAAACCAGAAGTTGACCATCTGGTATTGTCATGCTGTCTGCCAGTACACAAACAATGTGCAGATCTGGTCTCTGACAGGGAGACGACATGACAGTTTATGGAAGAGCTCAACAACTCTCGGCATGACTACAGCTGTCCAGCTAATATAGACAAGAAAAATATACTGAATAAAAATATAAACCCAACATGCAAAAATTTCAAAGATTTTTACTGATTTACAGTTCTTATAAGGAAATCAGTCAATTGACAGGAATTCATTAGGCCCTAATCTATGGATTTCACAGATACCTTAAAAAAAGTAGGGGTGTGGATCAGAAAACAAGTCAGTATCTGGTGTGACCACCATTTGCCTCATGCAGCGTGACACATCTCCTTCACATCGAGTTGATCAGGCTGTTGATTGTGACCTGTGGAATGTTGTCCCACTCCTCTTCAATGGCTGTGCGAAGTTACTGGATATTGGCGGGAACTGGAACACGCTGTTGTACACGTCAATTCAGAGCATCCCAAACATGCTCAATGGGTGTCTGGTGATTATGCAGACCATGGAAGAACTGTGACATTTTCAGCTTCCAGGATCTGTGTACAGATCCTGAAACATGAGGTAATGGTGACGGATGAATGGCACAACAATGTGCCTCAGGATCTTATCCAGGTATCTCTGTGCATTTTTAAATTGCTATAGACAATGCAATTATATGGTTGTGCATAGCTTATGCCTGCCCATACCATAACCCCACCGCCACCGTGGGGAACTCTGTTCACAATGTTGACATCAGCAAACCGCTCGCCCACATGACACCTTACCGTCTGCCATCTGCCCGGTACAGCTGAAACCGGGATTCATCCGTGAAGAGCACACTTCTCTAGCGTGCCAGTGGTCATCGAAGGTGAGTATTTGCCCACTGAAGTCGTTTATGACACCAAACTGCAGTCAGGTCAATACCCTGTTTAATCAGCTTCTTGATATGCCACACGTCTTGGCAAAGGAGAAATGCTCACTAACAGGGATGTAAACAAATTAGTGCACAAAATTATGAGAGAAATGAGCTTTTTGTGCATATGCAACATTTCTGGGAGCTTTTAATCCAGCTCATGAAACATGGCACAAAACACTTTACATGTTGCGATAATATTTTTGGGACGTCACAACTCTGACATTATCTCATTGAAGTTGACGTTTAAAATGGTTAGGGTTAGGTAAGGGTTGTGGGTAAGGGTTTAGGGTAGCGATGTCCCAAGGATCCCGGACAGCACTAACCTTTTCAGTTGTTTTGATAAATAGCATGACAAAAACCAAGCCACAGTGTATATGTTTGGTTATGGCCAATTTGATTGCTATTGTTAGGCAGTTGTCAGGCCTGTCTCTTGTTAGTTACGGTATCATCAATCACACTACACTGAGGTTGAGCATTTACTTCCTGAAAAATAGCTGTCAGTTCTGGACCCAAACACATAATATTACACTTTATCATAATATCTGAGTGTGTTTTCTCTGTATTCTGGAGGTATATACACACCTGTTCTGAGAGGATACAACCTTCGCTACCAGCCCAAAAACGCATTACAAAGCAGGGAAGAATGAAGACAGTAAAGCAGTCAGAACAGGTTCAATCTTAATCTATGGAAAGTGAAAAAGACCCTTGTATGTGAGGTAATTCCCCCCACCCCCCCCCTCTCCTTCTGACTTTTTTTGGGAGTGGTATGGGGGACAGATGTGAGAGAGCACTGGCCAATGGTGAGCAAAGGGGGGATGGATTGGACTGCTCTCTGGGTGTCTCTTCTTTAAAACTCCTGTGCTCTGTCTAACTCACAATCCTCATATGACTGGGTATAGGGACAGGAGCAGGCTTCCAACCAGCATCATCCACACCTGAGAACACTCAAAGACTCTGTAGCTGTCCCATTTTGAAAATAAACACATTTTCCTCTTGACTTGACACTATAATACAGAGAGAAAGAAGTCATCCAAGTTTGTGATTGTGAGAGGGACACCATGTGGGACTTTACAGAGATGACACTACTCCTGTCTTTCCTGGTGGCAGTGGCAGTGGCTCAAGGTACGTCAAGTTAATGTCCTCACAATGGCATGTTTATTTGAATGAATGATTGATTGCTATAAATTAGCCTACATAAATCAGAGTTTTCAAATAAATCTACTTTTTAAGTGTGAACTGTGTTTTAGGATGTTGGTTAATCTATCCCACAAAAAGTAACTTACATTAATTTGTGCACCTATCAGCAGAATATTTTCCACACATTTTTTATAATATATGACACTGTGTTTGTATCATTGCCTTTGTTTGGGATGCCATTTAACTGTCACTGTGGTAAGCAATGTCGTTAGTCAAATGAGAGATGAGAGAAGTCCATAAGAGCCAATTCAACCCTGCACCCTGAACAGCTTCATCATTCTGACACTCTGTCAATGATCCACCGTCTCTAGTAGCGCACTCTTGGTTTCTACAGTATATGAGGAAAATAGTGACAGCTCTCACTCTTCGATTTGGTGTTTATGGTAATTCAATACGTGCACAGATGTCTGTCCCCTTGAACTTTAGAAGGTGAGAAAATAGCCTGTCCCAGTGGATGTCAGTGTTGGACCAACAGTGGTCCTTTATTAAAGGCTTGGACATACCAATGCTGCTTTTCGACTGTAACACCGGTGTTACATTAGTGAATACGCCCTTATGTGAAACTAGGGACATTTTGTTTCCATAACTAGGCCTGACAGTGAGGACTTGTGAAGAGCAGAATCAACAACCTCTGCATAATCAAAACAGTAGCTTTGTGAGAAGGTGTTAAAGTTCACAGTAAATATGGTATTGGCACCGACTCTGGCCCTGTATGTAGCTTACTTACATTCTCATGTTCTTATTTTATTTCTCCTGTGTTTTTGTTCTACTTGACATTTTGATTAAAACAATTCTAGTACGACTGCATTGTTGTGAAAGCCAGCAAGAAAGGCATTTCACTGTACTAGCGCATGTGACAAAAAAAAAAAAAAAGAGAAACTTGAAACAGTGAGCTATTGTTATGTAAATTCAAGCTGAAAAGTACCAGTGGCCTGGCTTTGGCCCCAATTGAGAGCAGGTCCACCGGAGCCATGACCCAGTGAAACACGGGTGCTGGCCTGTGTAGTTGGAAACAGAAAAGTCTGAGCCTTTTGGGTAAAACACTGGGGTAAATTCTTTATGGAAATGCACCACAATAGCTTTTGCCGGCTGAGAGTACTCAGCACCTCTGAACAGAATGCAAACTGATTTTACAGTTGAGTAGAATTGTGAAAATGTCAGCAGTCAGACATCCACCAGCAGGTGGTCCCTAAAACACAGCGCGCCGAACGATCGGCAGACGAACAACAGATCAACATTCAGTGTGCTGTGTGTGGTCTTTTAGGTGTTAGTGGTTTGATCCTACTGTAGCACCATAGGGATGCTGTCTGTCCCTGCAGGGTTACCCCACCTCTGGAGGTGTTAATCATGTGGTGTTAAGTCATCAGAACGCTCATTTTATTAACACGCTGTCATGTTAATGAGAAGCAGATGGATGTTTGGGGCTTGTTCTGGTCTAGTGGTAACACATGTTTCTCTGACGTTGATTGTACAACGTCCTTGTGGCTGTAGACTAGTTACAGTATACAGTAAGGCCTGGATTCAATCCGGACCGAGGAAAATTGACATTGAAAGGTCATTGCCGATTGAGCCTACATATGCAGCGTTTACCGAGAATGCAGTCTCCGCAATCGGATTGAAGCTAGCCTTAAATCTGTTATAATGGATGGATAGCCATGGGATTATTTTAGAATTCAGTGCATGTACAGTCTTGTCTGTACAGAAAAAGTCTCACACTAACTAGGTGTTTGATAGAATGGACAGTGACGAATTCACTCGCCAACACATTGTGGCAGATGTGGTATTTTGTCCCCATCTCACCTCAAAACATTAATCAGTAGCTGCAGACTCCTCGTGGGACTCAATCTGCACTCACCAAGAAAACAAGTAACAACTTTTACTTTTAATTTCCCCTCCTGATGCCTCTATCTCACCTTCCCCCCATCATTCTCTTCATCACGCTCAGCGTTCAGAGATTTATGACCTGTTTCTCTATTCAAGGAGACAGCTGCTCTGCTCCTGGATGCTCGGCGCTACTGAGGTGCCGAGACCGAACACTGTGACTGACATTACTCAGTCAGTCAGGCTAAACCTAGTCCTAGGTCTTAGTGGAGTGTTTTATATAGCCAAATGCCAAGAAGGCTGCCTGTAATGAACTGTAATGTTCCGTGGCCGTGCCAGTCTCGAGATAGAGGTGGAGGAGGGCCAACTGGGACCATGAAGAAGCCGTCTCAGAACTCCAAAATCAATGTTGTCCTGTGCTAATCGGCCTCATTCAGAGGGACTAGCTAATTCTCCAGATGCTGGCCACAGACTGACTGGAGAGCAGTGGTCCAGCTAAACCAGTCACCAGGGAGTCTAGCCCATTGACTTTAATGAGAAAGGGAGGGAGAAGAAAGGGATCAAAGTAAGTCCCTTGTATTCCCATCAATCGTCACATCAAGGCCCTTCAAATGAAATGACTCCGGTTTCTCTCCTACCGTTTGATCATGCTGATGTCTGCGTTTAAGGAGCTATGTGCACTAGCATTACTTTCTGAGACATAGGAATAGGCTAAGGCTCAAGAAGCAGTTATTTCTCAAGCTCCTGTATAGCCATTGTAGAAGCATAGACAAGCACTTGCAGACATACTGTATTACTGGGAAAATACCATTGAGGCCATTAGATGTTGTTTTTTATAGCTTGAATTAGGACATTTAGTACGGTAAAATAAGTTGACGTGAAGAACACAAAGCCTCTGTTATCCTTTTTTAAATCCCCACAAATGTTGTGGTTGATTTGCATCATTAGTTAATGTCAGGGGGAAAACTGTGTTCAGGATAATGGACCACAGATGCTGCTGACCAATAATCAATCAGTGGCTCCCCAACCAGCCCTGCAGCCAAGAGGGAGGGAGGGAGGGAGGGAGTGAGTGAGTGGAGTGGAGTGGAGTGAGAGAGGGAGCGAAAGAGAGCAGACCATCTGATTCTTCCACTACAGTACATCTCAGCCAGAGTATGGGCCAAAGAAACAAAACAGCTTCCACATGTTTACAAGGCCATGGCATAAACACACACATCAAAAACCCTTACTTTCTGTTCTGGGCAATCATTTATTTCCATTAATCCATACTGGATGGCAGAATTAACTTTTCAGCCCAATGGTTTGCCACAAACCCTTTTCTAAATAAAATTATTTTGGACAAATACCTCCTTATTACCTAAATCCAAATAAGGCCAGGCTCTGTAACAGATGTTTCCAGGGCTCTAACGCTTCACTGCACACGCCTGTTATTACACTTAACTGTGGGGCTGAGGCCTGGCAAAGCTGCATCAACACTGTGTGGAGAGACGCTCAGCGTTCAGCCCAACGCTCATCCGCCACTCCATCCAAGCCATTTCATAACACAGAAAAGTGTTTTTACATTTTATTCTTGTAAAGGCTCTGGAATATTTTAAACAACCTCCAGACCTGCTGAAAAGCCTGTGTCTCTGCCAACACACATCTGTCTGGGCTGCCTGTAATCTGACTGAAGGCTTTCTCTGGGTATCAAACTTCACAAACATATACTTTTATTTTCTTGCAACTTTTTATTAGCATGGGGCTATGGCCAAGTGTGCATGCTGCTCTGTTGAGGAAAACACCAGGCCGAGCTGCTGAGAAGGCAACAGGAGAATGCCCTTTAGAAGGCCCTGCAGTATTAATAGATGGTTTTGTCCTTGTGTACCCTTCATCTAAAGCACAGTCACCACATTAAAAGCAGCTTTATGACATGAATGGGAGAATGGTGAACACACCTCAGATAGCAGCGCTCCCAGAATAAGGAGCAGAGGCCAGTAGGTACAACAACGCCAGGCATACCAGACATTGGCACCAGAATGGCCAAGCCAAGGCAGTTCGGGTGCAGTGGGTTGCCAGCATTACAGAGCCAATGCTGGGGCTGGAAAAGAAATTCCAATACCCAGTTGAGAGTCTCCCTCCATGACTAATAGAACATTGCCTGGTATTCAGCTTTATTAAGTTAAGCTAGCCTGTGTGTCTATATTAAGGGGGAGAAAGAGGGTCTGTTAATAGATACAGAAACATACTTGGCGCCGTTGTTAATGTATTGTTTCCATTACATGGGACTATACTTTGACCTTTTCCAGTATCTTCTTACTGGGTTGGTGTTTTACGAGGGTCGTGGCGGGGTAGGAGAGAGGCCTCTATTAGGGAAGGTTAACCAGGAGTATAGACCTCAAACAGAGGAGAAAATCCGGTTAAGTTTAATTGTGTTTCCTCACACATTAGTGTGTTTTAACACATTTTAGATGAAGTAAAGCCACTCACGTACCATTATCATGAAACAGCGCAGATTAAATCACTGGCTTTTTAAATTCACATATAAAGTGTTAACAAGGCACTCAAAGGAACGTTAACTAGTCAAAGTCAACCACTGGTGCCGAGGCCAGTGCACTTAGACACCTGCCATAGCTGAATACAGAACATAGGGTGGTCCTTTGATCAAATATGAATTCCTACATAAAATGCCCTAATGCCATTATGTACCTCATAAAACTACTCTTGTAATCTTCTAACGGTTGAGGTTGCATTATGAAACATCTTGAAGTGGTAAGGGTAAGCAATGTGTCCCTGTTGGAGTAGCCACAGCCTGTGATAGTGCAGTTCTCTGTGCAGTAGATTGTTACATCAAAACCCTGCTCCTTCCAACAAAAAAACAAAACAATATCTGTTTCTAATTTCCAAAAGCAGGAAGTAGAATAGGTCCAACCCCACACAATTAACTAACAATGGCAGTGGTACTTACATACACTCCCTGTAACAAACTGCCCCATCAAGCCACAACCACAGCAGTGACTGCAACCCACACATCTTTAAACTCGAATCAAATCAATGTTCATGTAATGCGACAAGGTCACTTGGATGTGTGTCCAAACCCAACACGTATCCACTCATTAATGTTGGAGTTGTTTTCCTCCACAGTTCATCTAGTAATGATTAGGAAAGCTACAGAGAGAGAAAGAGAAACTGTTAGAGGTAGTTTGAGGCATAGGCATTCACATCTGCGCTGCAGAGGTTGTGGAGAGACATTTGTTTCTATTTATCCAGTCATTCCATCATGTCAATGAAGGAAAACTAATATCAAATATGAAAACCCCTGTCTATGATCTACAGTATCACGCTAGATATGAAAAGCCGACCTTGCATTGACTGCAGCCCATTGCTTTCATGTTACAGATACACCTGCAGTATGTAGGCCTATGAGCGCAGCAGTCAGTCTGGTTTAACCAGGCTGCAAAGACTGACCTGGAACTTACTGTACGTAATATAACTTGTAAGACAAGCCATTCACTGGGGTGGCCAGCATACTGTGAAAAAATGCTCAAAAGCCATCAAATTGCGGGGCCTCCCGGGTGGCGCAGTGGTCTAGGGCACTGCATCGCAGCGCTAGCTGCGCCACCAGAGTCTCTGGGTTCGCGCCCAGGCTCTGTCGCAGCCGGCCGCGACCGGGAGGTCCGTGGGGCGACGCACAATTGGCCTAGCGTCGTCCGGGTTAGGGAGGGTTTGGCCGGTAGGGATATCCTTGTCTCATCACGCTCCAGCGACTCCTGTGGCGGGCCGGGCGCAGTGCGCGCTAACCGAGGGGGCCAGGTGCACGGTGTTTCCTCCGACACATTGGTGCGGCTGGCTTCCGGGTTGGAGGCGCGCTGTGTTAAGAAGCAGTGCGGCTTGGTTGGGTTGTGCTTCGGAGGACGCATGGCTTTCGACCTTCGTCTCTCCCGAGCCCGTACGGGAGTTGTAGCGATGAGACAAGATAGTAATTACTAGCGATTGGATACCACGAAAATGGGGTAAAATTTAAAAATAAAATAAAAAGCCATCAAATTGGAAGAGAATCGTGTTGGCGTAACAAAAGAGCCATAGTCAGCAATAACAACCAGAGGGACTGGACTGATGCTTGCCCCTGCATTGGGTGACTTAGCGACTGTGTCCAAAAACTCAGCAGTGTCCCTCCTAAAGTGGTAAGCGCTCTCACAGACAGCCAGGCAGGCAGGCCGTGAGACAGTCCGTGGTGTGAATGGTTTTCTCAGGCCGCAATGGCTTCAGGCACTTGGTTGGGAACCAAAAGAAAGGACACCGCTGTTAGCCCTTTGATGCCTAACGCTGCCGCATATGTGGGGAGTGAATGTAAGTGTGTTTGTGTGTGTAATATCAAAGGGTAATGTAAAATTCAACCAGCATAATGACAAGATCAGATGCAGAAACAGAGAAGGGAAGAGAAGGCATGTACAGATGACAAAGGGACAGATGGATCTGCTGTGGTCAACTGGACCCAGTTCATTGGCTCCTGGTTCTGCAGGTCCGTGCATTCGGAAAGTATTCAGACCCCTTGACTTTTTCCACATTTTGTTACGTTACAGCCTTATTCTAAAACGGATCAAATTATTTCCCCCCCTCATCAATCTACACACAATACCCCATAATGACAAAGCAAAAACAGGTTTTCAGAAATTTTAGCAAATTTCTTAAAATTACAAATATCACATTTACATAAGTATTCAGACCCTTTACTCAGTACTTTGTTGAAGCAACTTTGGCAGCGATTACAGCCTCAAGTCTTCTTGGGGTATGATGCTACAAGCATGGCACACCTGTATGTGGGGAGTTTCTCTTATTCTTCTCTGCAGATCCTCTCAAGCTCTGTCAGGTTGGATGGGGAGCGTCGCTGCACAGCTATTTTCAGGTCTCTCCAGAGATGTTCGATCAGGTTCAAGTCTGGGCTCTGGCTGGGCCACTCTGAAGGACATTCAGAGACTTGTCCCGAAGCCACTCCTGCGTTGTCTTGGCTGTGTGCTTAAGGTCGTTGTCCTGTTGGAAGGTGAACCTTCGCCCCAGTTGGAGGTCCTGAGCGCTCTGGAGAAGGTTTTCATCAAGGATCTCTCTGTACTTCGTTCCGTTCATCTTTCCCACGATCCTGACTAGTCTCCCAGTCCCTGCCGCTGAAAAACATCCCCACAGCATGATGCTACCACCACCATGCTTCACCGTGGAGATGGTGCCAGGTTTCCTCCAGATGTGACGCTTGGCATTCAGGCCAAAGAATTCAATCTTGGTTTCATCAGACCAGAGAATCTTGTTTCTCAAGGTCTGAGAGTCCTTTAGGTGCCTTTTGGCAAACTCCAAGCGGGCTGTCATGTGCCTTTTACTGAGGAGTGGCTTTTGCGTGGCCACTATAACATAAAGAACTTATTGAAAGGACTTATTGGTGGAGTGCTGCAGAGATGGTTGTCCTTCTGGAAGGTTCTCCCATCTTCACAGAGGAACTCTGGCGCTCTGTCAGAATGACCATTGGGTTCTTGTTCACCTGACATGCACTGTCAACTGTGGGAACTTATATAGACAGTGGTGTGCCTTTCCAAATCATGTCCAATCAATTGAATTTACCACAGGTGGACTCCAATCAAGTTGTAGAAACATCTGAAGGATGATCAATGGGAGCTCAATTTCGAGTCTCATAGCAAAGGGTCTGAACACTTATGTAAATAAGGTTTCTAAAAACCTGTTTTCGCTTTGTCATTATGGGGTATTTTCTGTAGATTGATGAGAAGAAAATGTTGTATCAATTTTAGAATAAGGCTGTAACGTAACAAAATGTGGAAAGTCAAGGGGTCTGAATGCATTGTATAATATACCATATACCGTATACCAGGGTATTTGGAAATAGCCACAGGATGGTTTTTCCAATACCGAAACTACAGTATTTCTTTAACATCTTTTATTTTTTATAAATTTGAATAATTGTACACTGCTCAAAAAAATAAAGGGAACACTTAAACAACACAATGTAACTCCAAGTCAATCACACTTCTGTGAAATCAAACTGTCCACTTAGGAAGCAACACTGATTGACAATAAATTTCACATGCTGTTGTGCAAATGGAATAGACAAAAGGTGGAAATTATAGGCAATTAGCAAGACACCCCCAATAAAGGAGTGATTCTGCAGGTGGTGACCACAGACCACTTCTCAGTTCCTATGCTTCCTGGCTGATGTTTTGGTCACTTTTGAATGCTGGCGGTGCTCTCACTCTAGTGGTAGCATGAGACGGAGTCTACAACCCACACAAGTGGCTCAGGTAGTGCAGCTCATCCAGGATGGCACATCAATGCGAGCTGTGGCAAGAAGGTTTGCTGTGTCTGTCAGCGTAGTGTCCAGAGCATGGAGGCGCTACCAGGAGACAGGCCAGTACATCAGGAGACGTGGAGGAGGCCGTAGGAGGGCAACAACCCAGCAGCAGGACCGCTACCTCCGCCTTTGAGCAGGAGGAGCACTGCCAGAGCCCTGCAAAATATACTTTAAGTAAATATCTGCAGTCAATTTATGCAATTTGTTAGGAGATAAAGAAGATCGTGCTCTTCATTTCACCTGTCACATAATTTTTCATTATGAAGTTTACTGGTAGTCCCCAGTCACATGGTGTTTGTTTAGAAGCACAACGACAAGAGACTGGAGCCTTGTGAGTTACTCACTGTTGTGCAGCATGTGCCAGGTGATCTAGTTACAGTATAGAATTCACAACTAAATGTTTGCCAGCTAGATATCTTATAACTATTAAGCTAACAGTCTAAAATGTGCTAAATGCTCTGCAGTTGTGCATTTGGTTTGCTAATTTTGTAGCTAGTTAGCTACCTAGCTAAGTGGTTAGCGTCTTCCAAAATCAAGCTTTGCTTGGCAACAGCAGAGAATCCCTTCCTAGATCAAGAGCCTTAATGGCTAATACTTGTTTTGTGTGTGCAGCAAATGGTGAGTAGCATTTTCTTTGTTACTTGTATAACTTTATGAGCTGGGATGTCTGTCCCGCAAATACTTTAAGTCAAAGACTGTATAAAATGTTCGTAATGCGCTCATTAGTATTTAGTTAGCATTCTCTATTGGATTATACATGTACTTGTTAGCATTGGTCATCTTCGAATTACAAAGGCTCAGGGGGGTTTGAAACGAGCGCCCCTTGTGTTCAGTGCCGGTATTACCGAATATCCCAGTATGGCACAAGGTATGACAATCTGGATACCACCCAAGACTAACACACACACACACACACACACACACACACACACACACACACACACACACACACACACACACACACACACACACACACACACACACACACACACACACACACACACACACACCTACATCACAACTGCTGCTACCAGACTCTTATTATGATTTCTAAATACTGCACAATTTAAACACTTGCCCCCAATCCCCCTTTCCCCAAAACTAACGTGTAAATATTGGACTAAAAAATGTGCCTTCCTTTATTATACTTATGCTAAAATATTTATTCTATTCTACTGAGACATTTACTTTATGTTCATATTCTTATATTTTATTATTTATTATTGTTGTTGCATTGTTGAGAAGGAACCTGCAAGTAAGCATTATGTTGCATCGAGTATACCATGTGTATCTCGTACATACGACTAATAAAACTCCAAATTTGCTTAAACCCTAGATCCCAATCCGAGCACTCCGTTCCACCACCTCTGTTCTCTTGACCATCCCAACCCTACGTGAGGGCAGCTCCCACTGAGCCCAGTCAAAGCTCTTCTCTGTCCTGGCATCGCAGTAGTGGAACAAGCTTCCCCCTAAAGTGAGAACAGCGGAGTTCCTGCCAATCTTTGGAAAACGTCTGAAACCCTACCTCTTTGAAGAGCATCTTAAATAACTCTCACGGAAATGCAAATGTAAATCTGGATGGAGCTTTTCCAGACTGATTGCTGACATTTCCCTAGCTTGCAGGGGCGGTAAAATAGAGTCCGGCTTGTCTTTGTTTTCTGGAAACCCAGACACCCCAGGGGCAGTGTACCGAGATCGGGTAACCCACCCCAAGACTACCCTATGGCCTTCAACCACGGCTCGCGGAGTGAGACGTAGACATTCCTCTCACATTCACAGACACTCAGATAACCTGATGAGAACATGCCGATCACCCACTATTCAGACATGTAGCGCCGCAAACTAGAAAACCGTCATGCTTCCGCCCCCATAAATCTGGTTCTCCCTGTTGTAAAACGTGGTGGATCCATTGAACAGAGCTCCTGAGGTCACTGTTACAGTGTTACAGTATGGTAGTGGTGCAGGTAAGGTTGGTGGCCATGATGTAATGGTGTATTCATGGTGTGGTTTTCCCCCTCCAGGACCCATCTGGAACAGCTCTCTGTTTAAGAAGTGGAACCAGACAGAAAGGAGCAGGAAGCTGGCCTACAACACACTGACCGAGCCACAGCAGACCACAGGTGAGTGAGCTCAATCCTAATGCCACCTGGTTTACCAATAGAACCTGGGAGGGAAGAAAACTCACACAACACTGTCTTCTGCGCCAGACAGAAGGGTTTCCCCCTTTGATGTACTGAAACTCCTAGACTTTACACACCCATGGTAAGAGCAGAAAATTGACTGTTAATATGTACAGTTTTATAACATACTAGTAACATTAACATACAACCTATCAGAGTTAGGGGTCAAGTCCAATTTTTAGCAAAGGCCAAGGGTGAGACACCACGAGGTTTTCCCCCAATTTATCAACTGAGTTTGAATTGATTTCCAGAAAGGAAATGACCTGCCTGTATTGTGTAATTAATGTTCAGTTCCAACTAGACATTCACATTCCATTATGCTTAGATTCAGTCTTGTTTCTTTGATTGAGCAGTCTGGTGAAAAGACAATGGTGTTAACTTGTCAGGATCATAGCAGAGCAAAAAAAATTGCATGGAAATAAGAGTCTATTTTATATTCACAAGTTCAGTTTAACTATTCATTACAAAGTAAGTACAGGAAATTAAAACGAAGTACCTAATATCACCACAGGGATTAAAATGCACTGGATTTTGATAACTTTGCAAGTGTTTTTAATTGAACAAAGAGACTAGAGAGGTCACTAGGTCTGTGTTGAGATTGTCTACCTACAACAGCACAGAGAACACATCCTGATAATGTCCCTCAATAGATCACCTCACTTCACTCTTGATCGATCCCAAGGGTCTCGTTCCAATGAAGCAATCTATTATTCAGAGAAAGAAAGATCCATGGTATGTTGCTAATGGAATGTAGTGAGGTTGTTTCTTCACATCTTTGGAAATCCTCAGAGCTGAACATGTGGCAGACAAAAGCTAGACAGCGTGCCTCTATCCCTCCCTCCCTCCTCATCTGACTGCCTGAGTTGAGGCCGCAGGGCTTGGAATGAGTTTGGTCAACGCAGGCTCCCCTGGGTGACTCAACTCAGCAGAAAATGGCAGTAGCAGACTCTTCTCTTAAACGTTGTGACCCGTATCTCCCTGTCTTTGTCTCCCTCTGCATGTATGGCAGGTGTGACTGAATGGACGTCCTGGTTCAACATCGACCATCCAGGGGGGAATGGAGACTACGAGCGGTTAGAGGCCATCCGGTTCTACTACAGGGAGAGGGTGTGTGCCCGGCCGGTGACCATGGAGGCCCGCACCACAGACTGGGTAGCAGCAGCAGAGACTGGGGAGGTGACCCACTCCAGCCTGGAGAAGGGCTTCTGGTGCATCAACAAGGAGCAGCCCTACGGACGCATCTGCTCCAACTACCACGTCCGCTTCCAGTGCCCACCAGGTACCCACAGACCACCATACTCCCTTCACGTGGGTTACAAGGGCCACTTAACACAGTAGCAGATGCATGGCTTATGGACACTAATGATCTGTTTGTCTTTTACCAAACTGTGAAAGAACTGTGCTTGTACATAGTTAAGTAACAGTTATTTTTGCAAACTTCAGGCCAGCTTACTTGAGTCCATTCTACCCATTCGATCTCAATGTGGAGAACTCACTCACCCTTGTCACTCTGTCTTGTTTCTGTGTGTCCAGTTCAGGCCTACTGGACAGACTGGGCCGCCTGGGGAACCTGCTCTGCTACAGCCTGTAATGACGTGGGCATCCAGGTGCGCAAGAGGAAGTGTATGAGCATCCAGCCCCTGCCCCTGCTGCTGGTGCCCCCATGCCAGGGCCACCACACAGAGAGGAGGGAGTGTGCCACCCCGCCATGCGAAGGTACCCTCCCAACACAACCTATACATAGACCTACAGCAGGGGTGTCAAACTCATTCCATGGAGGGCAGAGCGTCTGCTGATTTTTGGTTTCTCCTTTCAATGTGTCCAGTTAAGACCTAGACAACCAGGTGAGGAGAGTTCCTAACTACTGTAATCAGTGACTTTCAATCATGTACAAGGGAGGAATGAAAACCCGCAGACACTCGGCCCTTCGTGGAATGAGTTTGACACGTGACAGTACAGTATACCATGCCAAACTTTAACATCAAGCAGATCATTATCATGGACCTTTCACATAATTCATCCTCTGCCAAGAGACATTCAGCTGATCAGAGTCATCACTGACATGAAGACAATCAGTATCATTCAACTGTAGCCAACAGATCTGAGATGTAGCAGTAGGTACATTAGCCGTTCGGTTGTTTAATAAGTACAGAGACTACGCCCACAGTAGAGCCTTTGGCAGCAGTATAGTTTCCCATACATAAAAGCCTTTTCTCTCTAGGTGTCACATGTTTCCTAACTTCTCCCGAAAATGTGCTTCTTTCAATTATCTGTCACTGTCGTAAACACACCTTTTGATGTTTTTAAAGCTCCAAGGGCTTTGATCAGGAGGAGGCTGTCACTGTGCACTTTCCTCCCTAAGGGGAATCAGTAGCAGCACTGTCTCTGCTCTATCCCATAGAGAGGAGGAAACTACCTGGCACGTAACACTTTCATCAGTTGACCAGTAGCCTGGCAAAAGTCCTGTGATAATACTTTTACAATGCATCTTTCCTTCCTTTAAAGCTACAGTTACAGTTCAGTTACAGTTCTGTATCATCTGGATCATTAATGTTTACTTTCTGTTATATGACTAGCCAAGTGGACTCATTGGAGTCCATGGGGAGCATGCTCGGTGACCTGTGGCAAGGGTCGCAGGATCAGGAGGAGGACCTGTGTGAGAACCTCTGTAACAGTGCAGTGTGTGGGACGAGCGGCGGAAATCCAGAAATGTGGGAAAAATCCATGCCCACGTAAGTTGTAAATCTAAAGAGACAGAGAATATGTCTGTGAAATCAAAATAGCAATTCTAATCTAATGTGTAAAAGTATACTGAATGTATTGTGTGTGGGTGTTTATGTGTATGTCTGTGTATCTGCAGCCAATTGTAATCGCGAGTGTCCCAAAGGTCGGCCCAGTGAGGACTGCAGTCGCTGTGTGTGTGAGGGCCACGTGCTCCAGGGAGAGGTCCTCAGTATGTCCGGTGTCCCTGTAGCGGGGGCCAGGATAGCGCTGGCCAGCCAGCCCAAGATCATCCACGCCCGCACTGACGCCAAAGGCCTCTTCAGACTCCCAGGGGTCTGCTCCAGCTCCCCCACCCAGCTCTACATTCACAAGGAGAAGTTTGCCCCTGTTACCGCCTCCACCTCCAGCAACAGCACTGGGTCATCCTGGGTACGGGCGGTCCTAAAGTCTGCAGGCGAGTCACGCTTAATAACATTAACAAACAAAAGCCCAATGATAAAGTATGTTCTCTATGTACTTACTACTGGGTTGAGCCAGTCAGTCTGTCTGTATAACCATCCAACCACTAGAGTCAAACTAGGGGAAGGACGTATGAATCAATCTGGACCACTGGAGAACAGTCTGAAGTAGTTCAGACCATTACACGCAAATACACGATATATACAAAAGTATATGGACAACCCTTCAAATGAGTGGATTTGGCTATTTCAGTCACACTCATTGCTGACAGGTGTATAAAATTGAGCACACAGCCATGCAATCTTCATAGACAAACATTGGCAGTAGAATGGCTTTACTGAAGAGCTCAGTGACTTTCAATTTAGCACCGTCATAGGTTGCCACCTTTCCATCAAGTCAGTTCGTCAAATTTCTGCCCTGCTAGAGCTGACCAGGTCAACTGTAAGTGCAGTTACTGTGAAGTGGAAACGTCTAGGAGCAACAACGGCTCAGTCGCGAAGTGGTAGGCCACACAAGCTTACAGAACGAGACCGCAGAGTGCTGTAGTGTGTACAAATCGTCTGTCCTTGGTAGCAACACTCACTACCGAGTTCCAAACTGCCTCTGGAGGCAACGTCAGCACAATAATTGTTTGTCGGGAGTTTCATGAAGTGGGTTTTCATGGCTGAGCAGCCGCTCACAAGCCTAAGATCACCATGTGCAACGCAAAGCGTTGGCTGGAGCGGTGTCAAGCTCGCTGCCATTGGACTCTGGAGCAGTGGAAACATTCTCTGGAGTGATGAATCACGCTTCACCATCTGGCATTCCGACGGACAAATTTGGGTTTGCCGGATGCCAGGAGAACGCTACCTGCCCTAATGTATAGTGCCAACTGTAAAGTTTGGTGGCAGAGGAATAATGGTCTGGGGCTGTTTTTCATGGTTCAGGCTAGGCCCCTTAGTTCCAGTGAAGGGAAATATTAACTCTACTCTACAATGACATTTTAGATGATTCTGTGCTTCCAACTTTGTGACAACAGTTTGAGGAAGGCCCTTTCCTGTTTCAGCATGACAATGCCCCCATACACAAAGTGAGGTCCATATAGAAATGGTTTGTAGAAGTTGGTGTGGAAGAACTTGACTGGCCTGCACAGAGCCCTGACCTCAACCCCATCGAACCCCTTTGGGATGAATTGGAACGTCGACTGCGAGCCAGGCCTCATCACCCAACATCAGTGCCCGACCTCACTAATGCTCTTGTGGCTGAATGGAAGCAAGTTCCTGCAGCAATGTTCCAACATCTAGTGGAAAGCCTTTCCAGAAGAATGGAGGCTGTTATAGGAGCAAAGGGGGGACCAACTCCATATTAATGACCATGATTTTGGAATGAGATGTTCGATGAGCATGTGTCCTCGTACTTTTGGTCATGTAGTGTATATACAGTGAGGCCAGGAATTATTGGATCCATTGATTAAATATGAGCAAAAAATACTGTAAAATAAATATTGCAAATGTTTGCCAAACAAAAAACGATGATTGCAAAGTTAAACAAACCACAAAACTTTATGCAAAAAGACCACTTCTAACAATTTCCATTGAACATTTTACAAAAACATATTTACTTGAAAAACTGTGCAGATGCAAAGTTTGATAACAGAATGACTGTACCAACAGCACAAACCATCATTCTGTTACCAAACTCTGCAGTGTTGTTCAAGTAAATGTGTTTCTGTAAAAAAAAAAAATCTGGAAACTATTAAAGGTAGTCCTTGTGCATAGAGTTGTATGGTTTGTTTAACTTCTTACGGCTGAGAACGGCTGAGATCCCGTTAACGGGATCAACTTGACAACAGCCCGTGAAAGTGCAGGTCGCCAAATTCAAACAACAGAAATCTCATAATTAAAATTCCTCAAACATACAAGTATTTTACACCATTTTAAAGATAAACGTGTTGTTAATCCCACCACAGTGTCCGATTTCAAAAAGGCTTTATGACGAAAGCACACCATCTGATTATGTTAGGGCAGTGCCTAGACACAGAAAAACACAGCCATTTTTCCAGCCAAAGAGAGGAGTCACAAAAAGCAGAAATAGAGATAAAATGAATCACTAACCTTTGATGATCTTCATCAGATGACACTCATAGGACTTCATGTTACACAATACATGTATGTTTTGTTCGATAAAGTTCATATTTATATCCAAAAATCTTAGTTTACATTGGCGCGTTATGTTCAGTAATGTTTTGCCTCCAAAACATCCGGTGATTTTGCAGAGAGCCACATCAATTTACAGAAATACTCATAATAAACATTGATAAAAGATACAAGTATTATACATGGAACTTTAGATAAACTTCTCCTTAATGCAACCGCTGTGTCAGATTTCAAAAAATACTTTACGGAAAAAGCACACCATGCTATAATCTGAGTACAGCGCTCAGAGACCAAAACAAGCCATACAGATATCCGCCATGTTGTGGAGTCAACAGAAGTCAGAAATAGCATTATAAATATTCACTTACCTTTGATGATCTTCATCAGAATGCACTCCCAGGAATTCCAGTTCCACAATAAATGTTTGTTTTGTTCGATAACGTCCATAATTTATGTCCAAATACCTCCTTTTTGTTCGCGCGTTTAGTTCAAAAATCCAAATTCATGACGCAGGCCAGACGAAAAGTTAAAAAATTCCATTACAGTTCGTAGAAACATGTCAAACGATGTATAGAATCTTTAGGATGTTTTTAACATAAATCTTCAATAATGTTTCAACCGGAGAATTCCTTGTCTGTAGAAATGCGATGGAACGCAGCTAACTCTCACGGGGGCGCGCCTGACTCAATCAGCTCCCATTCCCCCCTCCTTCACAGTAGAAGCATCAAACAAGGTTCTAAAGACTGTTGACATCTAGTGGAAGCCTTAGGAAGTGCAATATGACCCCATAGACACTGTATATTGGATAGGCAAACTTACAAACCTCAGATTTCCCACTTCCTGGTTGGATTTTTTCTCAGGTTTTTGCCTGCCATATGAGTTCTGTTATACTCACCGACATCATTCAAACAGTTTTAGAAACTTCAGAGTGTTTTCTATCCAAATCTACTAATACTATGCATATCTTAGCTTCTGGGACTGAGTAGCAGGCAGTTTACTCTGGGCACCTTATTCATCCAAGCTACTCAATACTGTCCCCAGCCATAAGAAGTTAACTTTGCAATCATTGTTTTTTTATTTGACAAACATTTTAAAGTGAAAAATCTGAGTCTCAGCATCACTCCATAACCGTGGAATTGCCTTGAGCTATATTGCATGCTCATTTAATTTTTTTGAAATTAATTAATTTTATATTAATACAATTGCTAAGAAAAAGATTTTGTTTAACAGGTAATAAAGTAGTATTGAGTAGTACTCTAAATGATCGGCTATGAAAAGCCAACTGACATTTACTCCTGGGGTGCTGACTTGCTGCACCCTCGACAACTACTGTGATTATTATTATTTTACCATGCTGGTCATTTATGAACATTTGAACATCTTGGCCATGTTCTGTTATAATCTCATCCGGCACAGCCAGAAGAGGACTGGCCACCCCTCATAGCCTCCCCTTGTTTAGGTCAACGGGCATCATGAACTTTACCAAGTACCAGGACATTTGAGCCAAAAACCTGGTTGCCTCTGCCAGGAGGCTGAAAATTGGCCGCAAGTGAATCTTTTAGCAAGACAATACCCAAAGTACACATCAAAATCCACAAAGATATTGATATTTGACCACAAAATCAACATTTTGCAATGGCCATCTCATTCTCCAGACTTGAGCCCCATTGAAAACCTGCGGTATCAAATTGTATTAGTCACATACACCGAATACAACAGGTGTAGACCTTACAGTGAAATGCTTACTTACGAGCCCCTAACCAACAGTGCAGTTTTAAAAAAACATATAAGAGATAAAAGTAACAAGTAATTAAAGAGCAGCAGTAAAAAATAACAATATATACAGGGGGCTCGTAAGAGTCAATGTGCGGGGGCACCGGTTAGTTGAGGTAGTATGTACATGTAGGTAGAGTTTAATTAAAGTGACTATGCATAGATGACAACAGAGAGTGGGAGTGATGTGGGGGGGGGGGGGGGGGGCGCAATGTGAATAGTCTCGGTAGCCATTTGACTAGATGTTCAGGAGTCTTATGGCTTGGGGGTAGAAGCTGTTTAGAAGCCTCTTGGACCTAGACTTGGCGCTCCGGTACCGCTTGCCGTGTGGTAGCAGAGAGAACCGTGTATGACTAGGGTGGCTGGAGTCTTTGACAATTTGTAGGGCCTTCCTCTGACACCGCCTGGTTTAGAGGTCCTAGATTGCAGGAAGCTTGGCCCCAGTGATGTACTGGGCCGTTCGCACTACCCCCTCTAGCGTCTTGCGGTTGGAGGCCGAGCAGTTGGCATACCAGGCAGTGATGCAACCAGTCAGGATGCTCTCTGGTGCAGCTGTAGAACCTTTTAAGGACCTAAGAACCCATGCCAAATCTTTTCAGTCTCCTGAGGGGGAATAGGTTTTGTCGTTCCCGCTTCAAGAACGTCATGGTGTTCTTGGATCATGTAAGTTTGTTGGTGATGTGGACACCAAGGAACTTGAAGCTCTCAACCTGCTCCACTGCAGCCCAATCGATGAGAATGGGGGCGTGCTCGGTCCTCTTTTTCCTGTAGTTCACAATAATTTCCTTTGTCTTGATCACGTTGAGGAACAGGTTGTTGTTCTGGCACCACATGGCCAGGTCTCTGACCTCTTCCCTATAGGTGGTCTCGTTCTTGTCGGTGATCAGGCGTACCACCGTTGTGTCATCGGCAAATTTAATGATGGTGTTGGAGTCGTGCCTGGCCGTGCAGTCATGAGTGAACAGGGAGTACAGGAGGGGGCTGAGCACGCACCCCTGAGGGGCCCCTGTGTTGAGGATCAGCGTGGCGGATGTGTTGTTACCTACACTTACCACCTGGGGGCGGCCCGTCAGGAAGTCCAGGATCCAGTTGCAGAGGGAGGTGTTTAGTCTCAGGGTCCTTAGCGATGAGCTTTGAGGGCACTATGGTGTTGAACGCTGAGCTGTAGTCAATGAACAGCATTCTCACATAGGAGTTCCTTTTGTCCAGGTGGGAAAGGGCAGTGTGGAGTGCAATAGAGACTGCATCATCTGTGGGTCTGTTGGGGCGGTATGGAAATTGAGTGGGTCTAGGGTTTCTGGGAATTGAAGATGGCTGTCCATAAGTGCAGATGAAGGATATCAAGGATCTGGAAGGAATCTGTATGAAGGAATGGTCTAAGATCCCTCTCAATATGTTCTCCAATTTCATTAAACATTGTTACAACTGCTGATGTAAAAAGGGCTTTATAAAATACATTTGATTGATTAACATTTGATTGAAAAGGCTCAGTTTTGTTATTCTTGCAATGGGAGAGTGCTGCACTATTGAAAACGAAGATTATGATTTTTTTTGTATTACTTGTTAAACAAAATATTTGTAAAAAATCTATGTTTTTGAGCACACAATATAGTTCAGTATTTGTATTTATTTTATACAGTATTTTTTGCTCATCTTTATCAAGGGATCCAATAATTTCGGACCTCGCTGTATGTGGAAACTAAATAAACACAGGTGCAGTTACAGGGGCAGTATTTTAACCATAATCACACACCAATCATTTTTCATAAGTACGGAGACCAACAAGAGTTTAAACTGTAGGCCTGGTTAAGTTTTATGGAATCATGATGCCTCAGTGGTACCATTCTCAACAGTTTCGGAGCCAGGTTTTTAAGGATTTGTTTCCTACTGCTCTGCAGAGAAGCCATATGTTGTAAAGCACCCGGAGGACAAAGTGCGCTACGAGGGACAGCGTGTGATGTTGTGCTGCAAGGCAACAGGGTCGCCCATGCCTGACAAATACTACTGGTAAGATAATGCATTTACTTTTAAATTCTGGCAAAATCATCCAAGTTTTATTTTAATCATGGCTAGATGCCATTATTTTAAATTTTAAAATAGCTTATTAGAATGTTCTGTTTAACTTTTTAATGGCATGTTCTCCTTTCCAGGTACCACAATGGGACCCTACTGGATAGGAATGTGTTTAAATACGAAGAGGATCTGCTGTTGAGAGGCCTGAAGCCAGAGCAGACTGGACATTACTACTGTAAAGCCAGCAGCCAAACAGGCAGCAGCAAGTCTTCGCAGGCATTCCTCACTGTTATCGGTATGTATAGACCTTATCCATCAAATCCTATACTAACTGTACCTATACTGTACTTGTAGAAATGAACAGTATGGGAAGGATGCTGGAGTAAACTGAATGAGAAAGATTTAAAAAATATAAAAAAACTTCAGCAAATTTGACTGTATCAGTTACAACTAAAAAATAAATACACCCAAGGAAAATAAGATCATTAAATATCAAGGGCCACAGAATCTGGCAGCACGTGGAGCAGTAAGGTTTTATTATGTTTACATTGGTCGAAAGCAGCCTTGTCTAAACAAATATTCTTTACCGAGAGATTCTGGACACAGTAAAAACCCAAATCCCAGTTCTCCAGAGCTCCCCGTATTGAAGTGAAATCCAAGATTGACAATAAATCCTGGTCCTTTTGTTTGCCAAGTCAGAGAAGTATACGTTTCCACATCCGTGCGGGATAGATACACATTGTGCATATTCCCCAGTTGCTTATTAGCCACGATATAGATTGACAAATAGGGTTTGCGGAGGAGTGTGCTAAAGCAATCAGCCCCGGGCTACAGCCTGAGAGATCTGCCCCTGTGACTAGACCAACAACACCTGGAACATCAAGGCTCTGGCTCTGAGTCACTGCAGCCTGAGAGATCTGCCCCTGTGACTAGACCAACAACACCTGGAACATCATGGCTCTTAGTGGAGAATGATGAACCTGCTTCACACTACCAGCCCGATGTGGTTCCCTTCACTAGGGAACAATAGGCTACACTCCAGTTAATTAATAAAACATTCAATTCAATTCAATTCATTCATATTAAAAAGACAGGACTACAGATGTAGGGTCTTCATTTGAACTTTCCTGAAATATAGGAAATGTCAAACTTGTAGTGTATTTGAGGTTTAAAAAAGCTTCTTAAGTTTGTAATTTCCACTTTGAAATGTCAGACTTGATTTTCTATTACGAAAAATGTATTAACCCCTACAAAGATGTCCATTAATTATAATCCACGTAATTCATATATTTTATTGCTGCAAAATTATTTTCCTGCTGTAGCAAACTGTCTCAATTTAAGATCTTACATCTGTACCATTTTCTTATCGTTTCTTTTAGTTGTTGTAATTTTAATTAGTTTTTGAAAGAACGCAAAGGGACCAGGGAAGGAAATTACACATTGGTCTAATCCGACTGTTCCATCTGTCTGCAATAATCTTCTTATTTGGAGGATGGGGAGTTTAACAGGAACACTGGAGCGTATACTCAGCCATGATGTCATGCACATTAATCATTTTGCCAACATTTGGGTAAACAAAAATCTTTTCTTTCCAATTTCCATCTGGATGGTTGGTGAACAAATGTTCTCCCGATGTTCACATCTAATTACCCCATTATGAATTATTTGTAGTGCAACTTGGCTAGTCATGGTTGTCGCTCAGCATGTGGACAGAGAGAACGTGTGTTTAAGTGAACACTTTACATTGCGTATCCTTTACCATGTAGTTACCCTCATTGTACCTTGATAACCACAATGCAATTAACCAGCATGACATAACCACCAGATACCTATAAGAACAACACTACTCTTTATCCCACCGATAATAAAGGAATAAAGGAAACCTCTAAATGTTGTTCATATTACCATAGTTACAGGTATTGTTATTGCATACTAATTACACTAATGCTCCCTATGAAAATGAAATTCTAGGTAATTACATGTTAATGTGAAGTGTGACAGTGGGCCATTTGCATCTGTTTTTTGTATGAAATAAGTGAATGAGTAAATGTACTCCTAGATGCGCATATGCATGTATGTTTACAGCCATAAAACATAAGTGTATTCTCATTGCTGACTCTATGTGTTGTGTATTCCACAGCTAAAGGCACACCGGCATGCAACCCCACTCCTGAGAACCACCTCATCAGACTGCCCATGGACTGTGTTCAGCCTGGGACGGACTCTAAGTTATACAACGCCGGCCGCTGCCCCCACAACAAGTGTGCAGGCTCCCTGGACTTCGACCTGCGCTGCAGGGATGGAGGTGGCTACTGTTGTGGGGTCCAGAAGATGGAGAGCCGGGTAATAGACTGTGGGAGCTACAGCCTGCCCATCAAGGCTGTAACTGAGTGTGGCTGCCAGAAGTGTGTAGTGCCCAAGGTGCTGGTACGTGGCAGGGTGGTCACAGCAGACAACGATGAACCACTGCGTTTTGGGCACATGTACATTGGCAAGGAGAGAGTAGGCACCACAGGGTACAAAGGAGGCTTCACACTCAATATAACCCCAGACACAGAGAGGCTGGTAGTCAACTTTGTGGATCCCACGCAGAAGTTCATTGACACTCCTAAGGTGTTTATCTTCGACAGGAGAGGGGGGTATGTTTACCATGACGTGAAGGTGATGAGAAAGCAGGAACCTATTGATATCAATGCTGGAGAGACAAATACCATTGACTTAACAGATTTTAAAGGGGAGGACCCTATTGGACAGATCGTCATACCTCCAAATTCTTTCCACAAGAATAATGGGGAGGTGTACAAAGGTACAGTGAAAGCCAGTGTCACCTTCATTGACCCCAGGAACATCACCACAGCTGCTGCAGCTCCTGGTGACCTCAACTTTGTGGACGATGAGGGTGACATGCTTCCACTGAGGACATATGGGATGTTTTCTGTTGACTTCAGAGATGAGGCGAACCAGGAAGTCCTGGGGGCTGGAGCGGTCCAAGTACTCCTAGACACGCAGCATGTCAAAATGCAAGCTCACATTCCCAAAATGAAACTGTGGTCCCTCAACCCAGACACAGGCATCTGGGAGGAGGAGAGTGACTTTCACTACACTCAGGCCACATCTGGTGGTAATGGGAGGAGCAAGCGAGAGGAGCGTACTTTCCTCATAGGTAACATGGAAATCAGGGAGCGTCGACTTTTCAACCTGGACGTGCCTGAGAACCGCCGCTGCTACGTCAAAGTGCGGGCGTACATGAATGACAAGTTCCTGAACACTGAGCAGCTGGAAGGTGTGGTCATCAGCCTGATAAACCTGGAGCCCAAGCCTGGCTTCTCCTCTAACCCCAGAGCATGGGGTCGCTTTGACAGTGTGATAACCGGACCCAATGGAGCTTGCCTGCCAGCCTTCTGTGATGCCCAGGTGCCTGATGCTTACACAGCTTATGTCACAGGAATTATGGGTGGTGAAGAGCTGGAGGCAGCTCCCTCAACCCCCAAGATGAACCCAAACATCATTGGAGTGTCTCAGCCATACTTAGACAAGATAGACTACCAGCGATCAGACCACGATGATCCAGCTCTCAAGAAAACAGCCTTCAGAATCAACTTGGCAAAACCCAACCCCAACAATGTGGAAGAGACCAATGGACCAATATACCCTTATCAGAGTTTAATAGACTGTGAAAATGCTGGAGTCGATGCAAACCACTTCCGATTCTTCAGAGTGGAAAAGGACAAATACGAATACAATGTTGTACCCTTCCAAGAGAACGACTTAACATCGTGGACGGGTGACTACCACTCCTGGTGGCCCAACCCTCAGGAGTTCAGGGCTTGCTACATCAAGGTCAAGATCCAGGGGCAAAAGGAGGTCATGATAAGGTCACAGAACCATGGAGGCACCCACCCTGAGACCGCAGGTCAGCTGTACGGTATAAGAGACATCCGCAGCACCCGTGACATGCATGTGGCCAACACCTCCGCAGCTTGCCTCGAGTTCAAGTGCAGTGGCATGCTCTTCGACCAAGCCGCAGTCGACAGGTCCCTCATATCAGTCCTCCCACAGGGCAACTGTCGGAGAGTGGGCATCAACAGCCTGCTAAAGGAGTACCTGACCAAGCACCCCCCTACCTCACCGAACAACGAGTCCCATGCCTTCAACATGCTGGGCCCTGTCGACCCCTTGGGGCACAACTATGGCATTTACACGGTCACAGACCAGAACCCTAGGGTGGCAAAAGAGATCGCCATCGGACGCTGCTTTGACGGTACCTCTGACGGGTTCTCCAGGGAGATGAAGTCAGACACTGGAGTTGCTCTGACCTTCAGCTGCCCAGAAAGGACTGTGACCAGGGAGAGTCTCTTCCAACGCCTCCAGACGAACCCCAGTCAGACTCTTTCTCAGATGGCCCGGGACATGCGGGAGGCGCAGGGGCTGCAGGTTCGGGGAAGGTCCTCCCGGGTGGTGACCTACCCCTCTGGGTCCAGCAGCCGCAGATCCAGCTCCTCTACAAGGAGGAGATCCGCGATGCGGGCACAGGACAGGCAGTAGATCTGCCGTTAAGTGAGTTACAAGTTTTCGTTGAGCCACAGAATGAAAATGGTTAGTGAGTGTAAAGTTTTCCTAACACCTTTCAATCTACTCTTAGGTCTTTGGGTTGGAAATAAAGAAGATGGCGTCCCCACAACCAAATAATTAAATGTCAAGTTGGGTCAGCTTGGTGATGTTGGATGTGAACTTTCTCTGAACAGCACGGTACCCTATTGAAACAGTAACCATTCCGGCAAAACCACACAGAGGAGAGAAATTAAGACATGTATTTTCTCTGAAACTTACTTGAAGGGTTTGGCAATAAATATCAGTATTCATTTTCTTATTTGAGAAGAACTACATTTCTTTAGCTTTCATCAGTCCAGCAAAGGACATGAATTTAATTGGCGTTAATAGGCTTTTATGAAGGAAACGACAAAATCAATTTCTGAGAAATCAAGTTTATATTTGGATTTGTAGCGTTCCACAATAACCATTGTGGCCGTCTTTTCAGATGTCTATGATCGCATGAGTTACAACCAACTGTAAAAGCCAGTCTAAATGCTAAACACTTCCTAATTGGCCAAAGCTTTCCATTGTACTCAGGAGTCCCTCAAAATCAGAGGAACATCAGGTCCTAGTGATCCAGTCTGTTTGTAACAGACAGTGGGCCCCTTTTCTAGAAACCGGGAAGTATTCTCTACCAAGAAGAGGCCTATTTAAGATGCATTGGGGTGCAAGGAATTATCGCGTCCGTGGAACAGAGAATGCTTTTTAGTACCCTTGTTTCTAGGTTTAAAAAAAGAAATAATGTTTAGCATGTCACATTGCCAACTGCGATCCAGACAAACTTTACTGTAACTTAACTACAACATGCATCAGGACCCTAGCCAAGACAAGCATCCCTTAACAAAACGGATCTCACCAGTAGACTAAACAGAGCCTGCGGTATGGGACCTGGGAGAAGAGATTGTGAGGCATGACACAATTACCTTCAGCCCTCACTTCCCACAAAGTCCCCAAGTACTCATCCAACACACCTCTCTGTCTGTTCTTCAACATCCCTTGTACGTTACTGTCAGGAATGTAAAAAACAAAACAAATAAACAACAGACATGAAAACCCTATTTATACATAGCAGAGAATTAGCTAGACTAATTCTGAGGCTGTATTGTTGTTTGGTGTGGGGGGATGTCTGTCTTTGTCTCATGAAGTGCAATAGCTATATTCCATTTTGACTTGAGAGCCCTTGCAAATCATCATGTGACAAGCCAATATACTGCACACTCTGCAGCACTTTACTGCTGGTAAATAGGGTAAATCCTTCAGTATACAGTGCATTCGGGAAAGTTTTCAGACCTCTTGACTTTTTCCACATTTTGTTACGTTACAGCCTTATTCTAAAATTGATTAAATAAAAAATGTTCCTCATCAATCTACACACAATACCTCATAATGACAAAGCAAAAAACGTTTTTTAGAAATCGCCATAGATTTGCAAATGTATTAAAAATAAAAAACATACCTTATTTACATAAGTATTCAGACCCTTTGCTTTGAGACTCGAAATTGAGCTCAGGTGCATCCTGTTTCCATTGATCATCCTTCAGATGTTTCTACAACTTGGAGTCCACCTGTGGTAAATTTTATTGATTGGACATGATTTGGAAAGGCACACACTTGTCTATTTAAAGTCCCACAGTTGACAGTGCATGTCAGAGCAAAAACCAAACCATGAGGTTGAAGGAATTGTCCATAGAGCTCCGAGACAGGACTGTGTCGAGGCACAGATCTGGGGAAGGGTACCAAAAATGTTATGCAGCATTGAAGGTCCCCAAGAACATGGCCTCCATCAATCTTAAATGGTTCCTCTGTGAAGATGGGAGAACCTTCCAGAAGGACAACCATCTCTGCAGCACTCCACCAATCAGGCTTTTATGGTAGAGTGGCCAGATGGAAGCCACTCCTCAGTAAAAGGCACATGACAGCCCGCTTGGAGTTTGCCAAAAGGCACCTAAAGGACTCTCAGACCATGTGAAACAAGATTCTCTGGTCTGATGAAACCAAGATTGAACACTTTGGCCTGAATGCCAAGCATCACATCTGGAAGAAACCTGTCACCATCCCTACAGTGAAGCATGGTTGTGGCAGCATCATGCTGTGGGGATGTTTTTCAGCGGCAGGGACTTGGAGACTAGTCAGGATCGAGGGAAAGATGAACGGAGCAAAGTACAAAAAGATCCTTGATGAAAACCTGCTCCAGTGCGCTCAGGACCTTCCAACAGAACAACGACCCTAAGCACACATCCTAGACAACACAGGAGTGGCTTTGGGACAAGTCTCTGAATGTCCTTGTGTGGCCCAGCCAGAGCCTGGACTTGAACCCGATCGAACATCTCTGGAGAGAACTGAAAATAGCTATGCAGCTACGCTCCCCATCCAACCTGACAGAGCTTGAGAGGATCTGCAGAGAAGAATGGGAGAAACTCCCCAAGCTTGTAGTGTCATACCCAAGATGACTCAAGTCTGTTGAAGCACCTTAGGCAGGGATTACAAAGTACTGAGTGAAGGGTCTGAATACTTATGTAAATATGATATCAGTTTTTTTTGTAATATATTTACCAACATTTCCAAAAACCAGTTTTTGCTTTGTCATTATGGGGTACTGTGTGTAGATTGATGAGGGGAAACAAACAATTTAATACATTTTAGAATAAGGTTGTAACGTAACAAAATGTGGAAAAAGTCAAGGGTTCTGAATACTTTTCGAATGCACTGTACTTAAGCAATAAGGCCTGAGGTGGTGTGGTATGGTATATGGCCAATATACCAGGGCCAGGGCTGTTCTTATGCGCAAGCAGAGTGCCTGAATACAGCCCTTAGCCGTGGTATATTGGCAATATACCACAAACCCCTGATGTCCCTTATTGCTATTATAAACTGGTTACCAAGGTACTGTAATTAGAGCATTAAAAATACAAACCCGCGATATAGTCTGATATACCACGGCTTTCAGCCAATCAGCAATCAGGGCTCGAACCCCCCAGTTTATAATAAGGATATTTATAAGGGAGCTTGTAGAGGATTCCTTTGCATTACAGTGAATAACCATAATTCAAATGTTAGGTCATCGTTTTACATAGTCTGTGTCAAGTATACTTCTGCAATCTGCTCTGATAACTTTTTCATATCTTGCTGCATGACTCATAAACTTTTAGCATTAATTGTACAATCATATTTTCAGCTACAGAGAACACAGTACCTTTCCAGAGGGAAAAACACATCTCAACTGTACTGTTTTCCAATAGCAACTAAACAACAACTTATTACTAGAGTTAAGTTGCACCTTAGACTATTACAGGACCAATTCCATGTGTTTCCCGATGGGAAAATACATTCTGGAAAAATGAATCTTTATTTAAATAATCCCTCAGTAGAACCAATATTGAGCATACCATCTTTCTACCCCTCACTGAGTATGAGTTTTAGAGGCTCTCCAGTGCTTTGGCAGTACAGTGGCAAGTGGGAAGATGTTCAAGGAGGCCTATTTAATTGGATTCTGTAATTGGAGGAAAGTTCCCCATTGATAATAGGTCCAAACTTGTTTATCTATGTAGTGGGTGGCTGTGGGTCCCTTCAGACCGTTGGAGAGCTCCTAGAGCTGAACTAATCCAAACCCAAATGAGTGTCTGTGGACTACAGAGGCGGCAAACAGGTCTGGCACGTTATTATCAGCCCAGTCGTTAATTAGGAAATAAATGACAAATACTCTTGGGGGCACTTTGAAGAGTTTGACCAAGTCTTTCTGTTGGATATAATTTAGGCCCAAGAGGTCGAGTACATTCAACATTAAAATGACCCTACTGTTAAATTAGCTGAAAAATCAAGGTGTTTTCTTACATTTCAGTCAGCAAAACATAAGCCAAAAATAGGACAACTAAATAGATGTGCAACATTTACTTTGAGATCAAATAGATTATACAAATCTATTGTAAATTGCCTATGAAGAGCAACATGTGGAAATGATGGTTTATGGTCCTCTAGTCATTATCAATGACTTCTGCCATCATGGGCCTGTTAAGCCCTCTTAGCATGGACAGTCCAGCGAAGCAGATTGTTGCAGCTGAGCTGGATCCGCATGTGTGATGATCACTCCCAACTCCTATTCGTCACAGAATGGTGTGAGAGCTATTGGACAACTGGAGGACATGTAATACCAAAGATATCCAGAGGAGTCATTTGTGAGAGAAGGATGAGATTATCTTGTGATAGTTTTTAATAAGAGAGAGCTGTTGGAGGGGGAAAAAATGAAAAAAATAAGTGTTCTTTGACCTTGCTGTCAATCACTTATCTGAAGCTGAAGCGGTCTCATGTGGAAGTAGACCATTTAAAGGCAAAATGCACTGACAAGTTGAATGGTAGATGTTTCATAGGGAGGCTATGGGGGGAGGTTGAGATACAGAGCAAGTCTTAACTGCCAATGTTACGTAACACATCAAGTGAGAAAAATAGTAAGGAATATCCAAACAGGCTCTTTGTCTTTCAGAGGATTTCAAAGTAGATCTGTAAGAGCTGGATGACTTTGTTTAATGAGTTGGAAATAATGTTGGGAGTTTCCTAACTCGTATAACAAGGAGAAAGAACGTTTTCCCATTCAAATTTAGAAACTTGACAATTTGTGGGAAAAAAATTGATTTTAAATATTTTTAAATAAAGAAGTAATAGCCAAATGACATGATTCCCTATGACTCCAGATACTGTTTCAGGTTCTAACAATTCCAAGACAGGCCCATGCTTCACAATTCACATAAGTGATTAAATAGCAATTCACATTTTCTCCCGGTTTTCACCACTTCTCCATTGTAATTCAGCAGTCTCGTATTACTACTCGTCCTGTCGAATACTAGACTTGTAGACTGACTGACACTATACAGCCCTGCCTTGGCCTCAGGTTGTTTTCCGAGTGTGCTTGTGCCATCAGCATGATGAGTGCATGTATCTGTCCTCTCCTGTACTGTCTGGCTGCTCTGAGGGAGACTAACTTATTTAGGAATATCCTCTGGTGAAGCGAGCAATGGATATTTCCACCATTGCCTAGCCTATAAAGAGAGACTTGTATAGTTGCCACTGTGCTCTGGGAGAAGTCTTGGGCCCCCATAAACTCATTATATAAATCAATTCCTCAGAATTCTCTGTAAATCATTATGTAACATGTATTGCATGGCGTTGCCCATTTGTTTTTCTTTTTCATATGGTTTTTATGTGTAAATTGTGTATTGTATGACATTTACTAAATGTATGAGGAATTGTAAATAAACCTTTGATGTAGACTTTCTGGTGATATTATGTCCTGATTTGATATGTATTAATGATCGCGCTGGAAACATATTTTATTTGGAAAAAAGTCATCAGCAAAAGGACATATTCCATTTTACTGTAGTACTAAGACATGACGTACCGTGAGATTAAATTGAAATAAAACACAAAATGAAGGGATAACTTAGTTTGCATAATTCATAACATCCACATCAATAACAAGACAGTCATAACAATGAATATAAAATGGTATGAAAAACCATATAAGCAGTTTAATGACAGGCATATACATTTGAAACAGTAGCAAAAAAACTAAACATAGAGCTTTGCATATGAGAGACAAACATTATGTAAAAGCCTACATTGCAAAGTTCTGACATCAACGATGGGTCCTCTAATGTCTAAGGACAATTTGTGAATGCAATCCAATACAATAAACAGATTATTCGGAAATGTCTGGATCCACAAAATGTGAAAACCACTCTTGGACTGTGCACGCCAGACCCAGTAGAAGGTGATTGTTCTACCAAAACACACAATGGCTGCATCTCAATTGTCAGTGAATATTACCCCTCAGGTGATGAATAATTAAACACGAGGCACAGGTCCTATGCATACAGCACTTGACACCAATGGAAATATTATTGTAAAAAGTCACACAACAGGGGAGGCTATGCGGGAAAACTAGAATGGCAAGCCACACTTTTACTGACACCTTTTTGGCAATCTCTGTAATGTCAGAGTGAGAACATGTAGTGGATAGAAGATGTAGTGAATGTTGTTGCCAGTGTAGGCGAAGAGGAGGCATAAAAAACACAAGTAGCTACAATAACACATTTCTCTTGACTGAATAGTGCATTTCAGTCCTGAGTCTGCTCTGAAGCCTGTTGACCAGTCTTCCCTTTGCCATTGCGTCAGTAGGGAAGAACACGTCTGTGCATCGGCCAAAGGGGAAATGCTGACAGGGCTTTAATAAATACTTATTACTGGACCATAACCAGTAATAATTACAGGACCCTTCATGTGTGTTCCCTTGGATCTCAGCTAGGTACTACAAACGGCAGGCACCAGTTTAGGTGGATGTCATATAGCTGAGCTGTGGTTTCTATTCTCTCTCTGGGCTACTGCAGGGATCACTTTATTCCATTCAAAACCTCACCACTCAGCAACATGGATAGATGTTTTACTGTGGCTGTAACTTTACAGTAGCTATTAATAGCTTCAATTATCATTCACCGGAGGTGAACCAAATGCATTGACGGAATGTATGTGAGGTCAGATACTGGGCAGTGTTTAGGCTGTTGTTATATGTTCGCTGTTAAACGGTTGAGGTAAAATAATGAAAAGCTTTGCATATAAGGGCATTTCAAATTTGGGACCATGTTTTGAACCTCAATTACATCACATCAGTTCCAGTAATTATACTCTTGCACCTTACAGTAATGCATTTTAAAGGTGTGAAGATGGGCTGTTGACACTTCTCTACTAAAATGATCTATATTCCCAGTAGTCCCTAAAGCACCAGTCAGATATACATATTGGACATATCATTTAGAACATACAATATTTGTAAACCTCCACAGATTTCATAAGAGCCAGTTACAGTGAGGATTTGTGATATATTGAGGGAGGGAAGAATGAAAATGTACTTAAGTTGAGCAGTGGCTAATACATAATGTCTGTTGAATGTCTGATCGGTTATCAAGATCAGCAGTGGCCCTTCAACCTCTTCTCTATTTCACTGCCAGCGGATGGCTAACGTCCCAGTGTCTCCGACAACAAAAACCTCAAACAAAAAGATGATGTCATATCTCTTCCCTTCAGACGATCCTCTTGATAATGACCCAGAGTACAACATTGCCAGATCCGAGTGGAAAAAGGTCTGTGATGATCATATAAGGCAAGGAATGCCTCAGATGGCTTGGGTTTGTCGAATAAATCTCAAAGAATTGCCAGGATCGCTACAGGCCATTCCATATGGATTGCCCAGGATTGCTACAGGCCATTCCATATGGATTGCCCAGGCTTACAACAGGTTTTAGGTAGCAGTTCAGCTCTTCTTGCTGGATGGGAAGGTCTGTAATGAGAGAGGGCTTGCGTGCTTCACATACACACTGCCATCCTCCAATTTGACTTTGTACACTTGTTGCTAAAACAGATAAACACATAAAACAAGGACATGTGACGGCTGGAAAAATTGAAAACAAACAAAACACCTTGACTGTGAGCTTTACCATGAGCAGAGAGCACACTCAGGGCAGAACGTGCCACAACACTCAATATTGCTGTCACACTTGCTAGTGTAGCCTGGGCCAATTTTGTTTTCCACACACTGCACTGATTAGGAATACACATTTTGAAATGTTGATCAAGTCAACACAAGAACATATCAACACAGAGCTACTGGCGTTTTAAAAGGCAACAGACATGCAGTCAGACCACCACTGTGAGTGGTTCCAACATCCAAGAAACCCCCAAACAGCTCATCTGACAGCTATGTTAACTTTGGACACTGGATCATTACCCCCATTGTAATTGTAACAACTTAATTTATAACATTCACAGGCAATTTGATCCTTGTTTTTTCTCCTGCATGGAATTATAAAGACAAAAAAAATTGCTTGTATTTCCAAAAATTAATTGACATGAAGGGGTGGTGAGAAATTGATTGAAAAAGTGACGTCCCTTTTGAAACATTATAGGAAACGCAGAACTTTGCCTCCCTCCTTGAATGAATCATTGACCAGGATGGTGACCGTGAAAATCTCTCCGTCACCACTTTCTCCTATCCATTCATGGGGCGGCAGGGTAGCCTAGTGGTTAGAGCGTTGGACTAGTAACTAGTAGACTAGTAACCGAAAGGTTGCAAGTTCGTAATCCCCGAATCCTCGTTCTGCCCTTGAACAGGCAGTTAACCCACTGTTCCTAGGCCGTCATTGAAAATAAGAATTTGTTCTTAACTGACTTGCCTAGTTAAATAAAGGTTAAATAAAAAAATTAAAATGCCAACTGAATTTCAAGGAGGGAGGGAAGGGAGACTATTGTTGTCATGGATCGTGTGCCATATAATAGGCTAAGCAAATAGGCTGCAGATCTTGGTCAAGGCTTAGAGAAGTTTGCAACTGCGGTGAAGTTTGTTTCATTTTTAGTTTAATTGCATAGCATTCTGGGTTTGTAGAAGTGTAGGTTGGTTTATTGGTTTGTCTATATTAGTTGGTAGACTCACCTGTAAACCAGTCCCTGATTGTCCTGTCCTGAGGTTAAAGTCATAGTCATGCCAGGGGCAGAAGACCTGCAGAAGACCATCTGCATCCTCAATGTCTCCATCGCACAGCGGACCACCTGTCAAAGACAGCACACTACATGAATAACAGTTTCCTCTGGAAATCGATTCATGTGATCTGATGTCATACTTCATTTCGTTGAAGAGCAATATTATCAAAGAGAGTTTAACTCCAGAAATGTTGACATTACTGGAAAGAAGGCGAGTTGAAATGCAATACAGTATAACATCTACATGCAGTCTACTTGTTTTGTCTGGCCTTTTGATACACTCATTTAACTCATTCCATAACATAAATCATGCTTATGAGTGAGCACTTGCCTTCCATGAATTTTTCGACTCTTTCAGTATCCTTACCATTTTATACCCAAAATGAATGTACCAGTTTTAATCTATTTCCTACGAAAACAGTTTATTCGTGTTTTTGTTATTCATAGCTTCAAAAAAGTATGATATACATATGGCTAGTGATTTCTATAGAATTTCAGCGCATTGTGTCTAGCCTGTAGCCCTGAGATATAGCGAGTGGAACGTAAAGTGAGGCATATGTGGTTACCCGAGTGAGCGCAGCGAGCATCCATGGCGAAGAATTCCCCTTTCACGTAGAACAGGCAAACATCGGAGCCGTAGCCGAGGGAGGAGTGCATCAAACGGCACTGCTTCTTGGAAAGCTCAGAGGCTGGGCCTATTAGCCTCCATGAAACGCTACTCGCACTTTCCTCTTCATTCTCAGACGCCATTTAAATAAATTGGGAATATCCGTTATTTGCGCTACTCGTTATAAAGTCCCTTTACCGCCTACTGACTGCGCATTTTAGAATTGACTGTTTTATGTGAGAATATTCAATAACATAAAACTAACTGGCATCGGGATCCGGTAGTCTTGTCATGTCATCCGCGTTCATCAGAACATTAGAACAGCCTATGATTTCAAGACGCAGGTCAAGCGATTGGCCAGAGATGACAGATTATTTTTAATTGGGTCAACTGAATGTCAGGTTATTTATTTTTTGCACACCTGTTTAGTAAGCCTAATACATGTTTAAAAAAGGCATTCGATTTTAATCAGACTGCCATAGGTTACCATATGTTTTGTGCAAAACAGTATTTAAATGTTTTATTTTTGGGGGCTTCTGGGGGTCGGGCCCCCCATATATAGCGTATGATAGCAAAATATGTAGAATTGCAGGACATTTGCTTTAAAATGCCAAATTTCTCTTTCAGCCTCATGGTAAATGTGTAGAATAGCAGGAATTTAGCATGATGTGAGCTATAAAACAGATTTTTTTTTATCTCTGACCAATGACTAAAAGTGTAGAATTGCAGGAAATTAGCTTTAAAACTGCAACATTTTCTCATAACCTCATGACAAAATGTGTAGAAGCTGCAATCTCATGGTATCATGTTTCAGGTAAAACCCAGATGCAGACAACGTCGAAGTAACACCAGATTATTAATCGAACAGGAGCAGGCAAAAGGCAGGTCCAAGGCAGGCAGGCTCAGGGTCAGGGCAGGCAAAGGTCAGTAATCCAGAAAGGTGGGGCAAAGGTACAGGACGGCAGGCACGCTCAGGGTCAGGGCAGGCACGCTCAGGGTCAGGGCAGGCACGCTCAGGGTCAGGGCAGGCACGCTCAGGGTCAGAGCAGGCAGAATGGTCAACACCGGGAAAACTAGGAAACAGGAACAATCGAGAGACAGGAGCAGAGGGGAAAACGCTGGTAAGATTGACGAAACAAAAGAACTGGCAACAGACAAACAGAGAACACAGGTATAAATACACAGGGGAAAATGGGGAAGATGGGCAACACCTGGAGGGGGGTGGAGACAATCACAAAGACAAGTGAAACAGATCAGGGTATGACACCTGGACTTCCTGACGGGCCGCCCCCCAGGTGGCGAAGGTAGAAACAACACCTCCACTACGCTGATCCTCAACAGAAGAACCCCACAAGGGTGTGTGCTCAGCCCCCTCCTGTACTCCCTGTTCACCCATGACAGCGTGGCCACACATGCCTCCAACTCACTCATCAAGTTTGCAGACGACACAACAGTAGTAGGCCTGATTACCAAGCAGACAACAGTAGTAGCCCTGATTACCAAGCAGACGACACAACAGTAGTAGGCCTGATTACCAACAATGACGAGACAGCCTACAGGGAGGAGGTGAGGGCTCTGGCGGAGTGGTGCCAGGAAAATAACCTCTCCCTCAACGTCAACAAAACGAAGGAGCTGATCGTGGACTTCAGGAGACAGTAGAGGGAACACGCCTCCATCCACATCGATGGGACCACAGTGGAGAAGGTGAAAAGCTTCACGTTCACCGGCGTACACATCACTGACAATCTGAAATGGTCCACCCACACTCTCTGTGTGGGTGGAGGCTGAAGAAATTTGATTTGGCCCCTCACAAACTTTTACAGATGCCCCATTGAGAACATCCTGTCGGGCTGTATCACTGTCTTGTACAGCGAACGCACCGCCCGCAACCGCAGGGCTCTCCATAGGGTGGTGCGGTCTGCCCCCACCGGGGGTAAACTGCCTGCCCTCCAGGACACCTACAGCCCCCGATGTCACAGGAAGGCCAAAAAGTTCATAAAGGACATCAACCACCTGAGCCACGGCCTGTTCACCCGGCGATCATCCAGAAGGTCATCCAGAAGTCTTTACAGGTGTATCAAAGCTGGGACCGAGAGACTGAAAAACAGCTTCTATCTCAAGGCCATCAGACTGTTAAATAGTCATCACTAGCCGGCCTCCACCCAGTACTGTGCCCTGAACTTAGTCACTGTCACTAGCTGGCTACCTCCCGGTTACTCAACCCTGCACCTTAAAGGCTGCTGCCCTATGTACATAGAGATGGAATCACTGGTCACTTTAATAATGAAACACTGGTCACTTTAATAATGTTTACATACTCTTTTACTAATTTCATATGTATGTACTGTATTCTAGTCAATGCCACTCCGACATTGCTTGCCCTAATATTTATATATTTCTTAATTCCATTCTTTTACTTTGAGATTTGTGTGTATTGTTGTGAATTGTTAGATACTACTGCACTGTTGGAGCTAGGAGCACAAGCATTTCGCTACACCCACAATAACATCTGCTAAATATGTGTATGTGACCAATAAAATTGGATTTTATTATATTTAGAATAGCATTATAAAACAGAGAACGTGGCCCTGGGGCCTCAAATGCAGTAGTCTGGCCCTGATTCTAATCTCATTCTATGCCTGGGATCAGTGACAGAACCCACTACTGCCTTTTCAGTTTATAGCTCAGTTAAAAATAGTTTAGGCCTACATGTCATATGTAACATATTTGGTCATTTTATGTCTCAGATTAGAAAACCCCATTTAGTTGTCATTCAGTAATGTATCTGGACACTGAATACAAAACAGCTGAGGACAACACTATTTCAGGGGTAGAAACAGCACATTGGAAGTACTTTTGTACTGTGTGGCACATTTTTTATAGTGAGCAAATGCTTATTATTCTCTTTGGATTTCAGACTTTCCATAATTTGGTAGAAGCCAGACTGGCTCTCAATCAAATGTATTTATAAAGCCCTTCTTACATCAGCTGATGTCACAAAGTGCTGTACAGAAACCCAGCCTAAAACCCCAAACAGCAAGCAATGCAGGTGTAGAAGCACGGTGGCTAGGAAAAACTCCCTAGAAAGGCCGAAAACAAGGAAGAAAACTAGAGAGGAACCCGGCTATGAGGGGTGGCCAGTCCTCTTCTGACTGTGCGGGGTGGAGATTATGTCCAGTATTCGGCAAGGGGACATTCCGGGTGGCTGTGCCGGGTGGAGATTATGGCTCTGTCCAGTATTTGGCAAGGGGACATCCTCAGGTTGACTTTCCCACACCATGAACTGTTAACATTTATTAATGTGCTATTGCTGTTTTTTTTTTAATATTCCAAATGCTTTGTTTCTACCCTATGACATATTAGTTATGAAGAGACTATAACTATGATGTCATTAGATCAAATCAATCAAATTTGTCACATGCACCGAATACAACAGGGGTAGACCTTACCGTGAAATGCTTACTTACAAGCCCTTAACCAACAACGCAGTTCAAGAAATAGAGTTAAGAAAATATTTACTAATAAACTAAAGTAGAAAAAATCTAATCAAATCAAAAAGTAACACAGGAAAATTACATAACAATAACGAGGCTATATACAGGGGGTGCCGGTACCGAGTCAATGTGTGGGGGTACAGGTTAGTCAAGGTAATTTGTAAAGTGACTATGCATAGATAATAAACAGCGAGTAGCAGCAGTGTAAAAACAAATGTAAATAGTCCGGGTGGCCATTTGATTAATTGTTCAGCAGTCTTAAGGCTTGGGGGTAGAAGCTGTTAAGGAGCCTTTTGGTCGTAGACATGGCGCTCCGGTACCGCTTGCCGTGCGGTAGCAGAGAGAACAGTCTATGACTTGGGTGACTGGAGTCTTTGACAATTTTTTGGGTATTTCTCTGACACCGCCTAGTATATAGGTCAGGGATGTCAGGAAGCTTGGCCCCAGTGATGTACTGGGCCATACACACTACCCTCTGTAGCGCCTTACGGTCAGATGCCGAGCAGTTGCCATAACAGGCGGTGATGCAACCGGTCAGGATGCTCTCGATGGTGCAGCTGTGGAACCTTTTGAGGTTCTGGGGACCCATGCCAAATCTTTTCAGTCTCCTGAGGGGGAAAAGATGTTGTTGTGCCCCCTTCTCAACTGTCTTGGTGTGTTTGGATCATGATAGTTCGTTGGTGATGTGGACAACAAAGAACTTGAAACTCTCGACCCGCTCCACTTCAGCCCCGTTGATGTTAATGGGGGCCAGTTCTGTCCTTCTTTTCCTATAGTCCACGATCAGCTCCTTTGTCTTGCTCACATAGAGGGACAGGTTGTTGTTCTGGCACCACACTGCCAGGTCTCTGACCTCCTCCCTATAGACTGTCATAAAAGGCATTTAGCTCATCTGGTCGGCTCGCTTCACTGGGCAGCTCGTGGCTGGGTTTCCTTTTGTAGTCTGTAATAGTTTTCAAGCCTTGCCACATCCGCCGAGCATCAGAGCCGGTGTAGTAGGATTCAATCTTAGTCCTGTATTGACATTTTGCCTGTTTGATGGTTTGTCTGAGGGCATGGCAGGATTTCTTATAAGAGGACTGGCCACCCCTCATAGGCTGGTTCCTCTCTAGGTTTCTTCCTAGATTCCGGTCTTTCTAGGGAGTTTTTCCTAGCCACTGAGCTTCTACACCTGCATTACTTGCTGTTTGGGATTTTAGGCTGGGTTTCTGTACAGCACTTTGTGACATCAGCTGATGTAAAAAGGGCTTTATAAATACATTTGATTGATTGATTGATTGATTGATAAACGTACGGATTAGTGTCCCGTTCCTTGAAAGCGGCAGCTCTAGCCTTTAGCTCGGTGCGGATGTCGGTGCGGATGTTGCCTGTAATCCATGGCTTCTGGTTGGGATATTTACGTACGGTCACTGTGGGGACGACGTCGTTGGTGCACTTATTGATGAAGCCGGTGACTGAGGTGGTATACTCCTCAATGCCATTGTATGAATCCTGGAACATATTCCAGTCTGTTCCAGCAAAACAGTCCTGTAGTGTAGCATCCGCGTCATCTGACCACTTCCTTATTGAGCGAGTCACTGGTACTTCCTGCTTTAGTTTTTACTTGTAGGCAGGAATCAAGAGGATATAATTATGGTCAGATTTGCCAAATGTAGGGCGAGGGAGAGTTTAATATGCATCTCTGTGTGTGGAGTAAAGGTGGTCTAGAGTTTTTTTCCTTTGGTTGCACATGTGACATGCTGGTAGAAATTAGGTAAAACTGATTTAAGTTTGCCTTCATTAAAGTCGGACTGTGATTTGGGCCTTGTCTCGACAAAGCAGTATATCCTTCGCATCGGACTCATTAAAGAGAATGTATAATTTCCTGCATGGCCCAATGTAAGATATTGTCACGCCCTGACCTTAGAGAGCCTTTTTATGTCTCTATTTTAGTTTGGTCAGGGTGTGATTTGGGTGGGCATTCTATGTTCTTTATTTCTTTGTTTCTGGCCGAGTGTGGTTCCCAATCAGAGGCAGCTGTCTATCGTTGTCTCTGACTGGGGATCATACTTAGGCAGCCCTTTTCCCTCCTTCTGTGTGGGATCTTGTCTTTGTTTGTGGGCAGGTAGTTTGCACAACGAAGCTGTTCGGTCGTTGTATTCTTTATTGTTTTGTCTTTTCTAAAGTTTCACTTCGTTAATAAATTATGTGGAACTCAAAGTACGCTGCGCCTTGGTCTCTTCCTTCATCCGACGACACCCGTGACAGATATAATCCATATAATTGAATTATGGTATTTAAATAAAGAGTCTGCTGGATGATTAACTTTGATATAGTTTTCTGGACTGGACAGAGACATGATTATGATGTGATTGAAACGCTTGGAGGATTTCACTTCATAAAGACCACAGTTATTATATTTTGTCTTATAGCCTAAGCAGGTCTACTCCGGATTACAGTTTATGTAAAGTGTCCAGTATGGAGAAAGTCATTCATCATCAAAAAATCCAAAGACCCAAAACCAATTAGTCATGAATACATAAAACAGACGTTATGGTTTTCCTTCGGTACCAAGATACATTTTTACATCTTCTTATGCTAATTTTCATGCATGTTAACATTAGAAGCCTCCTCCCTAAGTTTGTTTTGTTCACTGCTTTAGCACACTCTGCCAACCCAGATGTTTTAGCCGTGTCTGAATCCTGGCTTAGGAAGACCACCAAACATTCTGACATTTTCATCCCTAACTACAAGATTTTCAGACAAGATAGAACGGCCAAAGGGGGCGGTGTTGCAATCTACTGCAAAGATTGCCTGCAGAGTTCTGTTTTACTATCCAGGTCTGTTCCCAAACAATTTGAACTTCTACTTTTAAAAATCCACCTCTCTAAAAACAAGTCTCTCACCGTTGCCGCCTGCTATAGACCACCCTCTGCCCCCAGCTGTGCTCTGGACACCATATGTGAACTGATTGCCCCCCATCTATCTTCAGAGCTCGTGCTGCTAGGCGACCTAAATTGGAACATGCTTAACACCCCAGCCATCCTACAATCTAAGCTTGATGCCCTCAATCTCACACAAATTATCAATGAACCTACCAGGTACCACCCCAATTCCGTAAACACGGGTACCCTCATAGATATCATCCTAACCAACTTGCCCTCCAAATACACCTCTGCTGTTTTCAACCAAGATCTCAGCGATCACTGCCTCATTGCCTGCATCCGTAATGGGTCAGCGGTCAAACGACCTCCACTCATCACTGTCAAACGCTCCCTGAAACACTTCAGCGAGCAGGCCTTTCTAATCGACCTGGCCGAGGTATCCTGGAAGGATATTGATCTCATCCCGTCAGTAGAGGATGCCTGGATATTTTTTTTAAATGCCTTCCTCACCATCTTGAATAAACATGCCCCATTCAAGAAATTTAGAACCAGGAACAGATATAGCCCTTGGTTCTCTCCTGACCTGACTGCCCTTAACCAACAGAAAAACATCCTATGGCGTTCTGCATTAGCATCGAACAGCCCCCGTGATATGCAACTTTCCAGGGAAGCTAGAAACCAATATACACAGGCAGTTAGAAAAGCCAAGGCTAGCTTTTTCAAGCAGAAATTTGCTTCCTGCAACACAAACTCAAAAAAGTTCTGGGACACTGTAAAGTCCATGGAGAATAAGAACACCTCCACCCAGCTTCCAACTGCACTGAAGATAGGAAACACTGTCACCACCGACAAATCCACTATAATTGAGAATTTCAATAAGCATTTTTCTACGGCTGGCCATGCTTTCCACCTGGCTACCCCTACCCCGGTCAACAGCACTGCCCTCCCCTCTGCTACTCGCCCACGCCTTCCCCATTTCTCTTTCTCCCAAATACAGTCAGCTGATGTTCTGAAAGAGCTGCAAAATCTGGACCCTTACAAATCAGCCGGGCTAGATAATCTGGACCCTTTCTTTCTAAAACTATCTGCTGAAATTGTTGCCACCCCTATTACCAGCCTTTTCAACCTCTCTTTCGTGTCGTCTGAGATTCCCAAAGATTGGAAAGCAGCTGCGGTTATCCCCCTCTTCAAAGGGGGGGACACTCTTGACCCAAACAGCTACAGACCTATATCTATCCTACCCTGCCTTTCTAAGGTCTTCGAAAGCCAAGTCAACAAACAGATTACCGACCATTTCGAATCCCACCATACCTTCTCCGCTATGCAATCTGGTTTCAGAGCTGGTCATGGGTGCACCTCAGCCACGCTCAAGGTAATAAACGATATCTTAACCGCCATCGATAGGAAACAGTACTGTGCAGCCATATTCATTGACCTGGCCAAGGCTTTTGACTCTGTCAATCACCACATCCTCATCGGCAGACTCGACAGCCTTGGTTTCTCTAATGATTGCCTCGCCTGGTTCACCAACTACTTCTCTGATCGAGTTCAGTGTGTCAAATCGGAGGGTCTGTTGTCCGGACCTCTGGCAGTCTCTATGGGGGTGCCACAGGGTTCAATTCTTGGACCGACTCTCTTCTCTGTATACATCAATGATGTCGCTCTTGCTGCTGGTGAGTCTCTGATCCACCTCTACGCAGACGACACTATTCTGTATACTTCTGGCCCTTCTTTTGACACTGTGTTAACAACCCTCCAGGCAAGCTTCAATGCCATACAACTCTCCTTCCGTGGCCTCCAATTGCTCTTAAATACAAGTAAAACGAAATGCATGCTCTTCAACCGATCGCTGCCTGCACCTGCCCGCCTGTCCAACATCACTACTCTGGACGGCTCTGACTTAGAATATGTGGACAACTACAAATACCTAGGTGTCTGGTTAGACTGTAAACTCTCCTTCCAGACTCACATCAAACATCTCCAATCCAAAGTTAAATCTAGAATTGGCTTCCTATTCCGCAACAAAGCATCCTTCACTCATGCTGCCAAACATACCCTTGTAAAACTGACCATCCTACCAATCCTCGACTTCGGTGATGTCATTTACAAAATAGCCTCCAAAACCCTACTCAATAAATTGGATGCAGTCTATCACAGTGCCATCCGTTTTGTCACCAAAGCCCCATATACTACCCACCACTGCGACCTGTACACTCTCGTTGGCTGGCCCTCGCTTCATACTCGTCGCCAAACCCAATGGCTCCAGGTCATCTACAAAACCCTGCTAGGTAAAGTCCCCCCTTATCTCAGCTCGCTGGTCACCATAGCAGCACCTACCTGTAGCACGCGCTCCAGCAGGTATATCTCTCTCGTCACCCCCAAAACCAATTCTTCCTTTGGCCGCCTCTCCTTCCAGTTCTCTGCTGCCAATGACTGGAACGAACTACAAAAATCTCTGAAACTGGAAACACTTATCTCCCTCACTAGCTTTAAGCACCAGCTGTCAGAGCAGCTCATAGATTACTGCACCTGTACATAGCCCATCTATAATTTAGCCCAAACAACTACCTCTTTACCTACTGTATTTATTTATTTTGCTCCTTTGCACCCCTTTATTTCTATCTCTACTTTGCACCTTCTTCCACTGCAAACCAACCATTCCAGTGTTTTTTTACTTGCTATATTGTATTTACTTCGCCACCATGGCCTTTTTTTATATTTTTATTTATATATATATTTTATTTGCCTTCACCTCCCTTATCTCACCTCACTTGCTCACATTGTATATAGACTTATTTTTCACTGTATTATTGACTGTATGTTTGTTTTACTCCATGTGTAACTATGTGTTGTTGTATGTGTCGAACTGCTTTGCTTTATCTTGGCCAGGTCGCAATTGTAAATGAGAATGTGTTCTCAATTTGCCTACCTGGTTAAATAAAGGTGAAATAAATAAATACAAATAAATAATCACAATGTTATGTGTGTTGTCCAAAATGTACATATTGGCTACTTCTTATGATCTGTGTTTCTTCAGCTTTTATTCACTCTGTTTCCATCTCTATAATGGTAATAGCCCTATGGTATGCTGGCAGTAGCTAAGTGATATTAGTCGGCAACTGTCTAGTAGCACGACTCAAAACAGAGGCCCCTTGTTCTGACCTCTTAACTACTTCCACAGGCAAGCCGGTTTGACCTCAATGAAAGCACATGCATTTAGTAGTAATTCTATATGCTGTGTGGAGAAAAATATGCATGGAAAGAATAAATCAGTCACCATATCCCAGAACATGCTGTGCAGTAATAACCTGTACCGCTGGCGCCCATAATGACAGTCATTGCCTCACCCCAGGTGTTTGACGATGCTAGAACGTGCTGGTCAGATTTATGGAGTATAAATAAAGTACGGAAGAGAATTAGACAGTAGGGCTTTTTATTTGCCCATCATACAGCATTCAGGCCCTAGCTGTCGGAGAAGGCTGAATCTGGGCTTGTCAGTAGAAGCTTTATGCCAGCACTGGATATTGACTCAATCCATAGAAGGAAAGTAAATGTCCACTTTTCTCCTTGTTAGATGAATTACTATTAAAGGAAATGGTGTCAGAATACACTCATAATAACTCATAATACTCATAAAACAGTCCTAAAATCCCATTAGGTTTATAATGAAATATCTGTTATGGAGAATAAATTATTGTCTTGGAGACTAATTTCGAAGACACAACGATCAAATTTGGTTTACTTGTGTAAGTGCATGTGCCAAAGACATTTATATTAGCTGTGATGCAACGCAGCCAGACTCTTGGGCTGCACACTGGAATTTCACAACTTTGCACAAAAGGCGTCTCATTTGTTTTCATCAACCTTACCCGCTGTTCTAGCTAAGCACTCTGAGTAACGAGGTAGGGTTCTGAATTCATCAGTCATAGAGCATTTTTCAAATACATTCCTCTGGTTCCCAGTCACCCACAATACAATGTTGTGAAGTGGGTGAGCTGTCTTTGACACATGACAGGCTACGGTCCAAAGCACTGACTTGGCAAAGTGTCCGCTGTGTATAAAGTGGAAAAATGTAAAGGTCTAGACTGTGGCTGAGTTAAAGGTCCAGAATGTGGCTGAGTAAGAACTACTAAGGCTCCAAATGTTCTATTCAGAAAAAAAGATGAAGGCTGAGGTTAAAACAAAATGCATTTTAGAAAATGGAGAAAGCAGTCCAGAACGTAACAATAAAAGTAAATATAGGTGCAAGCAAGGAACAGCCACCGAGGTCCAAATGTATCACAAGAGCGTAGCAAGTTGTCTATACATTAACTTGGCTTCTACAAGCAAACAACTGTCACTGCCACTGGTCAGTGTAACTTTGTTTTCACAGGGCTAAATTTGGCCCAAATAGATCCCTGCTCAGACAAGATACTTGGCAGCTAGCGAGGCCCAAACTCATCCATCATTAGCCTCCTAATGTTCCTAAAAACACTGTCGTCATCCCAGCAAACGCCCTCAGAAGTCTCCTAACTCATTGGCCAACCGTGGAGTGGGGGACGGTTTTCCAGCTAATATGGTTTTCATTACTTCAGAGCACCAGCTAAAGGCTAACAACAGTACCTGCTCTACCAGTAAATAGAATACATCATTCTCATCATTTACAATTACCTATGTAGCTATTTTTCAGTTTTCAACAGGTGAGATGAATTTGAGGTACAAGTAATAAACTTGTTTGGGTGAGGTATGTCCACTTCCCTTATGGCCTGATCACCAGAGTTCTGGAGGTATATATCCATCCTCTTTTGTTGCTCCTATGTTCTGCCAGACATGACCGTGACATAGTGGGAATTCAACACGAAACTGAAACTGAACCCTGCGGTGAACTCTCCTGTAGCTAGTTCCTCACCGCGCCTCTGGAAATAATAGTGTGTCCTGAGAGAGCACATTGATTAGGGCTCACTTACAGTCCACTTGTAGTTGTTTGGGTTCAGGACAGATCAAACTGTATATCAGATAATAGTAAGACCTGTTTTGCAGAGTGTCAACCTGACACTGTACCTTTTGTATTCAATATCCAAAACTATAATAAAAAGGGTACACTCCTCCACAAGGTAATCGCGGGTTCATCTGCACTCAGAAATGAGAAAATGCTTAATAAAATTACTTTTGTTTGGCCTTGCTCCTCATTGTTTGGCCTTGCTCCTCTGGGTTGGCGCCCCCCCTTGGTTTGTGCTGTGGTGGAGATCTTTGTGGGCTATACTCGGCCTTGTCTCAGGATTGTAAGTTGGTGGCTGAAGATATCCCTCTAGTGGTGCGGGGGCTGTGCTTTGGCAAAGTGGGTGGGGTTATATCCTTCCTGTTTGGCCCTGTCCGGGGGTATCATCGGATGGGGCCACAGTGTCTCCTGACCCCTCCTGTCTCAGCCTCCAGTATTTATGCTGCAGTAGTTTGTGTCGGGGGGCTAGGGCCAGTTGGTTATATCTGGAGTACTTCTCCTGTCTTATCCAGTGTCCTGTGTGAATTTAAGTATGCTCTCTCTAATTCTCTCCTTCTCTCTTTCTTTCTCTCTCTCGGAGGACCTGAGCCCTAGGACCATACGTCAGGACTACTGGGCATGATGACTCCTTGCTGTCCCCAGTCCACCTGGCCTTGCTGCTGTCCCAGTTTCAACTGTTCTGCCTGCAGTTATGGAACCCCTACCTGTCCCAGACCTGCTGTTTTCAACTCTTAATGATCGGCTATGAAAGCCAACTGACATTTATTCCTGATTATTATTTGACCATGCTTGTCATTTATGAACATTTTGAACATCTTGGCTCTCTCTAATTCTCTCCTTCTCTCTTTCTTTCTCTCTCTCGGAGGAACTGAGCCCTAGGACCATACGTCAGGACTACCGGGCATGATGACTCCTTGCTGTCCCCAGTCCACCTGGCCTTGCTGCTGTCCCAGTTTCAACTGTTCTGCCTGCGGTTATGGAACCCCTACCTGTCCCAGACCTGCTGTTTTCAACTCTTAATTATCGGCTATGAAAAGCCAACTCCATTTATTCCTGATTATTATTTGACCATGCTTGTCATTTATGAACATTTTGAACATCTTGGCCATGTTCTGTTATAATCTCCACCCGGCACAGCCAGAAGAGGACTGGCCACCCCTCATAGCCTGGTTCCTCTCTAGGTTTCTTCCTAGGTTTTGGCCTTTCTAGGGAGTTTTTCCTAGCCACCGTGCTTCTTGCTTGCTGTTTGGGGTTTTAGGCTGGGTTTCTGTACAGCACTTCGAGATATTAGCTGATGTACGAAGGGCTATATAAAATAAACTTGATTGATATATGGTGGATGACAGAGCTATGTGAATGCATAACAATAGACCACATCACTGCTATAGAAGGTGCTGAAATACAACATTGAACACATACTTCCATCTCCTCCATCTAACTACTTGACCTGTCAACGTTGCCGTCTCCAAACTTTTTGTTTGGAATCTACATGTTCTCTATTGACTATGGCTCTCTATGTACAAATGTTAGTGCTGAAAAGGTGGAGATATAATTTGACACAGAAAACAAGTGAACTTGATGTTACACAGCTGTCATTACTCGCTTGCCAACAGCTGAGATGGAGTGAGAAAGAATGAGAGAAGAAGAATAATCCTCCCATGATGTAGAAGTGTGGGCCCAGTCTAGAGGAAAGTGTTAACATCGCAGATGTGTATGTCCACATATCGATTAGGTTCTAGGTTAAAAAAAAAGGACAAGTTGAATGCAGACAACATCACATTTTGGGGGTGGGCTATAAATCGGAGTGTTCCAGATGATTGTGCTCACGACATGAGTAAGGCTGTAACTAGGGCCAAGAGTTTTCCACATTCAGGTCTTACGGTCAGGAAAAACTCCCAACTCATGGGGGATCAGAATGAAGGTATTGTAGCGGGTGTAAAGACTGCATCATTCCTACGGTTATGTCTTCACCTCTCTCCGTCTCTGCTGCAGGTCTGCAGGAGCGATCAGATTCCACTGCATTCCTGTCTCGACATCTCCTCACTCATGATCATATCCAGACACAATGCGCCTTGTTCTCCAAGCTGCTGTCTGCCAGGCCCAGCAAAACAGAAGGGAGGGAAGTGAGGAGTAAAGGAAGAGGAGGGGAGAAATCACCATGTAAAACATAGAGGGAGACCCAAGGTGGACATGTTGGTCTGTTTTGATCCTTTCATGGTGTGGCATATATGTTAGGTTGGTCCATTATTGGTGGAGAGTAATAGGCTACATAAAATATGCATTGTATGAGTTAGAATGATTGATTGATCATTGGCCTGTTAATGCCATTTTGGCCTGGCATATACAGTGGCAAGAAAAAGTATGTGAACCCTTTGGAATTACCTGAATTTCTGCATAAATTGGTCATAAAATTTGATCTGATCTTCATCTAAATCACAAGAATAGACAAATACAGTCTGCTTAAACTAATAACACACCAACAATTATATGTTTTAATGTCTTTATTCAGCACACAGTGTAAACATTCATAGTATAGGGTGGGAAAAGTATGTGAAACCTTGGATTTAATAACTGGTTGACCCTCCTTTGGCAGCAAAAAACTCAAACGTTTTCTGTAGTTGCGGATCAGACATGCACAATGGTCAGGAGGAATTTTGGACCAGTCATCTTTACCAAACGGTTTCAGTTCAGCAATATTCTTAGGATGTGTGCACCGCTCTCGAGGTCATGTCACAGCATTTTAAATCGGGTTGAGGTCAGGACTGGAGGCGTATTTTCTTCTATTGAAGCCATTCTGTGGTTGATTTACTTCTGTGTTTTGGGTCGTTGTCCTGTTGCATCACCCAACTTCTGTTGAGCTTCAATTGGCGGACAGATAGCTTTATATTCTCCTGCAAAATGTCTTGATAAACTTGGGAATTCATTTTCCCGTCATGATAGCAAGCTGTCCAGGCCCTGAGGCAGCAAAGCAGCCGCAAACCATGATGCTCCCTCCACCATACTTTACAGTTGGGATGAGGTTTTGATGTTGGTGTGCTGTGCCTTTTTTCTCAACACATAGTGTTGTGTGTTCCTTCAAAACAACTCAACTTTAGTTGAATCTGTCCACAGAATATTTTGCCAGAAGGGCTGTGGAAAATTCAGGTGGTCTTTTGCGAACTTCAGACGTGCAGCAATGTTTTCTTTGGACAGTAGTGGCTTCTTCCGTGGTGTCCTCCCATGAATACCATTCTTGTTTAGCGTTTTACGTATCATAAACTCGTCAATAGAGATGTTAGCATGTTCCAGAGATTTCTGTAAGTCTTTAGCTGACACTCTAGGATTCTTCTTAACCTCACTGAGCATTCTGCACTGTGCTCTTGCAGTCATCTTTGCAGGACGGCCACTCCTGGGGAGAGTAGTAACAATGCTGAACTTTTTCCATTTATAGACAATTTGTCTTACCGTGGACTGATGAACATCAAGGCTTTTAGAGATACTTTTGTAACCCTTTCCAGCTTCATGCAAGTCAACAATTCTTAGTCTTAGGTATTCTGAGATCACTTTTGTTCGAGGCATGGTTCACATCAGGCAATGCTTCTTGTAAATAGCAAACTCAAATTTTCGGAGTGTTTTTTATAGGGCAGGGCAGCTTTAACCAACATCTCCAATCTCATCTCATTGATTGGACTCCAGGTTAGCTGACTCCTGACTCCAATTAGCTTTGGTAAAAGTCATTAGCCTAGGGGTTCACATACTTTTTCCACCGTACGCTGTGAATGTTTAAATTATGTATTCAATATGGACAAGAAAAATACAATCATTCGTGTGTTATTAGTTTAAGCAGACTGTGTTTGTCTATTGTTGTGACTAAGATGAAGAGCAGATCAAATTGTATGACTAATTTATGCAGAAATCCAGGTAATTCCAAAGGGTTCACATACTTTTTCTTTCCACTATAGGATCTCTATGAGGAAAATGATTGTGTTAATGCCTGTGTTCCTGATTATTTTATCATTATAATGAGTTGAATTTACAGTGTACATACTGTCTAGCAGTTTTCCAGGTGCTTAAGGGCTTACATTGTACGGGATAAATTCACATCCCCTACACAAGTGTAGCACTCTCCAGGGTGATCACTCACCCTAGGATGAGGCCACTGAATACATTTATCATTTTTCAAAACAAAATGTTAAAAGTTTCCCACATTTCATGTTTAAAGTGTGTTCAAGCAAGCACAGAAATACAGTACTGAACGTTCTCATCCTTCAAGACAGATTTGGCAGACATGTCTCAAACATTAATTATTAACATTATTAGTCCCACTGTCACTTTTCCTTGCAGAGCTAAAAGTGTCTGGTAGACCATAAAACGAGACAGAATAGTACCATCATCCATCTTCTTTTGAGGAATTTGAAATCAGCGGTTGGAGAGACATGGCAGTAAGGTGGACATTGCACAAAGCCCTGTATAAAATGGGAAGCAGTGGATAGCAAAGTGGCCCGTGTAGGGATGTTAAGAATGTTCCAGTCTGTTACATACGCTCAGGGTCAGCTGCCGAGGACACAGTCCCCCCCCCCCCCCCCCCCCCCCCCGCCCCTCACCACTGCCGACTACGCCATGTTATGCCCACGTTCAGGCCTCCACAGTCTCAAGCCACGGATTGGAATCACATGCAAGCTCTAAACACCTTCTTGACTCCAAGCTGGGCCTGCCTCTGCCTCTGCCTCCGGATGCTCTTACCTTTGGCTCTAGCACAACGTCAACTCAAATGAACAATAGGCTGTCTGTCTGTGGGGATAATGCATTAGACTAAGATGAAATGTTGTGGTTAAAACCCCCAATGTTTACTTAAGTCTTCATTTGAATCGGATGGGCTCCACTAGGTCCATTTCTTACCCACTTGAGTCACACGTCAAAACAAGTCTGTCTTCGGGAATATGGACACGTGAAGACTCCATAAATTTTCAGAGGCAAGCTGACATGAGAAGTTTTTCCCCCTGATAATTTTAAGGCTGCGTGCCATCATACCTCATCATGGCCAGCCCAGGAGACTAGCAAGAACAGTACGCTGAGTTACATTACAGCATCGACTTGTCTCACTAGTCTCACATACTCTCCAGTTCTCACCAGGGGGAAACATGGTGAGGAACAGAGCTCCATCAAGGTCCAGGAGACTATACATATCACCCATAAAGATGCTTGGTGGGAGCAGACTTATTTCTCCATTCATACATTTCCCCTCACGTAACTGTGTTATGGAGCTGTCTCAGATAGGCTTATGGGAATAAATGTGTGTGTGTGTGGTAGACATGTAATGGGGGTTATGGTTACAGGTTGACCCCTCCATCTGGGTAAGTGAGCATTGCTTAGGATCAAATGGCAACAGAGAATGAAGCAGAGAAATTAAATAGAAAATGAAATGCAGTATGTGGCCTGCCATCTCCAGAAAGGGCATGGGGGAGTGCAAGCATTAATTAATAGCAATAATATTTATCTGATGCCAGTTCTCCCTATTTTTCTATGTTAATGACCCAGTCGGTCTGTGCTTTTGAGCCGAGGTCTTTGGAAGGTCAATAAGTCATGATGATTTGAAAATATTCTCCCTATGAAATTCAGATTAAATGTTTTGAGCATGTCTAGATTACGTTCTACAGGGTCATCAGTGTCAAAGGACAAGTCAGCAGTAGAAAGAGGAGGAAGGGAAGCGCTACTAAGGTACACAATAGTATATTTTGGTAGATAGAAGGTGCTCTTTGGTAAAAGAGGTAAATTGGTCATCAAAAAGAAAGGAGGACCAAGGCACTCTTCATATAATTAATTAAAATGCCTTTATTAGTATGGCATGTTCAATAGAAACAAAGTTTTTTAAAAACCGACGCGTTTCGGCTGCATGGCCTTCGTCAGGGAGTACAAGTCAGCAGTATCCTGGTTAGATATAGAAGACTAATGGATATGAATGATAACAGTGTTTGCCACACAGAAAACATGCCCGCACCTCGTTAAAAAACAACATGCCTCTTGAAGCAGTTATTTATGGTGCATGTGCCCTTCAAAACCTCAATTGCAGAGTGCTATCACCTGTTGAAAATAGGTAAACTCACGGGGCTAGGGTGGTTGAGGAGTCTGAGGCAGAGAATCTTCACCTCAATCTGACATTCTTCTGAGAGAGCTGAAGCTGGAACGTCTCTGTGGAGTCAGTTGACGAGGTGTTGAATGTCTTTCCAGCCAGAGACCTTCAGAGTCCAGCAGCTCTGCTAGCTCCACGAGAGGCCCGGCCCTGCCAGCGTACTGCAGTCTGCAGACACAGGGAACGGACACCTCCACGTCCTGAGGTTCTCATGACCTCCTCAGCTTTTCATCTATATCTGTTTCTGATGGCTCAGGTCAAATCATAAATAATTGTTGCAGCTGCTCTGGCACTTTAAGATGACCTCTTACGTTCCCTCTCATTCTTCTTTTTGCTGGATGGTTGGAAATGGACAACATTCTATTTTTCTATTTTTGTTGTCGTTTTATTTTACCCTTACCAATGATAACCATATTTGTCTTGAGAGTTTCTGCACCTGGAGATGAAGAATAAAGGTGAAATAAATAAAAGTTAAGGGGCTTTGATTTGTGTTTGGTGAGTACTTTAACGGTAATTGTTTTAAAGACATATAAGGCCTTCTATATCCTTCTAAGAACAAATGTCCATTACACAAAAAAGTCCCTATAAAATCAAAAGCAAATATATCAAAAGGACCTCCTTCCATCCCCTTTCAGATGAAGCCAGTATAAATCTAACATGGTTGCATCACTAGCAGCATGTACTCAGAAGACAGCAGGGAGTTTAGAAAAACATCTTTATAGTCAGTAGCACAGCTATTTAGTGGGCTGTTTTTCCATGAGTTGATAAATCACCTGACTGCTAAGGGGCTTGATTATTACTGTGATTAATTAGTTAATCATAATCTCACTCACTAGGCAGGAAATTAGCAAAGAGGCACCCATAGACCCCTACGGTGCTTCCACTAATCCTCTCTAAATATTACATTCTTATTATGTCAAAGTGACAGCTGTTGATTTCTACTCCTTTCCTCCCAGAGATATATCACATGCCTGCCTCGCTGCCCTCCTGTTACTCAAAAAAATAAAAAAGAATCTGTCCTTCTGTCTGGGAGCTGTGGTCATCAGCAGTGTGACATTACGGAGCAGAAGCCTTCCATTTCACTTCTGTCATGTCCCTAGCCGAGCACACTCTCGCTGGACCCCATTCCTCAACTCCAGACAGCTTTCCCGTTAGAGAGCGCTTTTCCACATACAGGTCACATGTATGTGCAGTTACACCACCGGCCCGCTCTCTTTCTCGTCCATCTCTCCATCCTTTCACCCAATCAAAGCTTCAGCCCCTGTCCCAGGTATTTCACGAATGTTTCCCACATTACTAGCGAACTGTAATATCAAAAACTCCTTGTCCGTCCTCCATAGGAATATCATATTAGTGTTGTTGCTAAATGCCAGTGGTCAGAAGCATGAATCATTCAGGCACAGCAGAATATTGTTCCCAAAAAAGTCTGTGAAAATAAAACAATAATGCCAATAGGAATAATACATTTCCTCTCCGGAACTCACAGTCCTCTCTTCCTGGGCTTATGTGAACACTTTTACAGTCCTGAGGATCAGGCTATATTTCTCTCATGGCCCATATAACTTAATGGATTCTCCACTGTCCCTCAACGTGGACAACAGTTATTATTTTGGTCATGGGTTTGGGGTTCACTGTGAGCAACAAAGTCATGAATAAGAATACCATCGAAATTGAATCCAAGGGCACTTATACACGGTGACAGACAGTCGCACCAGAAGCTAGCCTCAACATTACCTCATCCAATCCCACCGCTTCCACAAACAGCACCTGACCTCAGTCCCAGTTCCTCACTTCAAAATACTACTTTCGCTTCAAAGATTGCTGAGTCGAATTTGGAGTATATACTATTAGTAACACTCAGCCTGTACAGAGTTGTAGTTTATGTGAGGAAATGACTTCAACAACGTGGCATTTATGTTGGAATGGAACAAGCGCTGCACACCTTTATAGTTCAAACAAAAATATATATACATCCTCCAGTCCCAAGAAAAAGGAACTGCTACCATAAGACTGTCTGTCTGGCCTTCCACAGATAGTTTACTCTGAGCTCCGGGGCCCCTAAACCCTCCAGTCTATGCACCTTTCACTGAGACCCTTCTTAAAAATCAACCTCTGGAGTGCTGAGGTGAGTGGAAACGGCTCTCATCACCACACTGTCCTCAGTGTGAAGGAATAGACACCATTCTCTTGCTGAAATATGGAGTACAGGGGACCAGGGTGCTTACGTTAAGACCAGCGATGGGGACGGACCAACGGCCAACTAGCAGGAGAACTCTGGACCAGACAGCCGCCAAGGCCCTGATCAACAGGATTTACCGCGGGTCCAGGAAACACTGCTGAGAACACCAAGGCCCCGCCTCGACATCTGCTCTCGCCAATGGATTCGCCATCTTAACTCAGACCACCTCCCCTCTTCACATGTTGGAGGGCCTTCTATAACAACGGAAAGATTTAGACAGTATTCTGTGTCCTCATTTAAGCCAGAACAGAGCTCAAGCACATTGGCATATTGTTTGTCATGGCGTACGAAAGAGAAACCAAATATAAACCATCTCAGAGAACGGGATAAACACTGCCAATGTAAAGCTAAAAACCTTACCTGTTCTTTAGCACTTCCCTCTCTATTTGGTTCCAAATGGTCCCAGGTTACCAGGTTATCTGCTCTCTGCAGTCAGATCCAGGTCAGCTTACAGCAGGTGTGATAGTGAAATATAGAGGTCATTGTGCAAAGTGTGGTGAAGCTGTTTATATAATTCAATTAACTTCCAAAATATGGTAAGAAGAAAACAAGAACAACGGTAATCAAGGAGAACTCCTCAGTGAGTAAACATTAGAAAACATATTTTGACTGATGAGAGTGGTTAACTCAGGAGAGCAGACAGACTAGTCCTACACAAATTAAGCAATGTAGTGCATATTACAGTGTTATTATTGATGATAACATCCTTAGTCAAATAGTGGAGCCCATATGCCAGATGAGAGATTGTTTGGGCATGGGGAGGGGGTGAGACACACAGTGTTCTCCCTAGTGTCACGTTCGTTAGAATGAATGTCGGACCAAGGCGCAGCGTGATCTGAGTTCCACATCTTTATTTAGTGAAACTTACAAAACAAACAACGAACTGTAACATAAGAGGTGCTAAATGTACTAACTCAAAACAAGATCCCACAAAACACAGTGGGGAAATGGCTGCCTAAATATGATCCCCAATCAGAGACAACGATAAACAGCTGCCTCTGATTGGGAACCATACCAGGCCAACATAGACATACAATAACCTAGATAACTCACCCTAGTCACACCCCAACCTAACCAACATAGAGAATAAAAGGCTCTCTATGGTCAGGGCGTGACACCTAGCCCCGTCTCGTAGCCCTCCCCCCTATAGCTCTGGGAATCTTCAGCTGAAATCCACAGTCTGTTTTCTCTAAAGCAGGGTTTTCCAAACTCGGTCCTGGGCCCCTGGGTACACGTTTTGGTTTTTGCCCTAGCACTACACAGCTGCTTCAAATAACCAACTAATCATCAAGCTTTGATAATTTGTCCTGATTCCAGTCCCCGTCCTGGGTCCAGGCTTCCCAAGGTATCCACACCCTATACAACAGAGGTCAGTGTCCATTGCTTCTGCCGGAAGTACGTGAGAGAAGGTAAGGAGGTGGCTCGCTGCAGGAGATGCGGCAAGCATTTTCATGTGTTTTGTTTGTGTCACACCATCAATATGCATGAATTTGTCTGTCCATCGTGTCCGTCGTCCGTCATCTGTTTTGTCTGATCTTGTTTTCCCACCCTTGTTGTCACTGCTTGCCCGGCTCCCCACCTCAAGACGGTAGGTATTTTACTACATTACATCTTGTTGTAAATTGTATGTTATTGTAAAATACCTTAATCATGTTGTAATAATGTTTTAATTTGAATAAAGATGTTTTCTTGCAGACATTGGCTGTGAAGTTGGTAAGTTGTTTGGTAAGTATACAGCACATGTAATTGTCTTGTACTGCAAATTCGGCTACTCAGAAACCCAATCCCAGTCAAAAGAGCTACATTTCATAGGCTGCAGTTTTCTTTTCACATTTCAAATGCAGATGTGATATCTCCACTTCATTTTAAATCTAGAGATAAACATTGAAATGGAAAAAAAACATATTGCACAATCTTGTTATGAAAGCTTGAGGAAGTGTGGAGAGGAAATATAATACATCTCTAGCTGTGTCTACAGAAAAATTATTATATCGCTCTAGAAAATAAGCACTCAACGTAGCTCAAGAGGGCGCCACACATGTGGCCTGTCAAATGAGAACATGTAGTCAGAGTAGGGTCTATATTGCTAGGAAGTAGCAACGAATCAACCCATTTAGAACTGTGGAAAATGTGACTGTCATTCTCTCATGTAATTCAATTTGGGTTCTTTAGAGAAATGCTGGCAGAGAAAATCTAACATGTTCCGGCTGTTAAGCTTGCAACACATCAGCGTGAGAGGCTGAGAGGCTGCCTGGTTGTCTGTCACTCCACGTGGCAGTGGGAATGGGAACGGTCACCTGTCTCCATGATGGCTCCCTCATTTCCTCCTCCGACTGCCCAGCAGTCGGAGGAGTTAAATTTCTATTCACTCAACCACAGAAATTAATCCTCTACAGAACACGTTTCATGGAGAAAACCCTTGAGCCAATACGACATTTGTCCACAACTGGACTAGCTAGGCCTACATCTGGATGTTTGTTTATCCCCCTTGTCTCAACTGAGGATCAAGGAAAAGTCCAAATATAGGTATCACCTTTCGGTGCCTATTAATTACAAACGACCCCTACTAAATTACTAATACATTGGAGTCTCAGGTCCCCACTTGCCTAGTTAAATAAAGGTGAAATAAAAAATAAATAAATAAAAATGACAAACTTCATTGTCTTTCACTGAAAATCTTTACAATAGGTCTGTTTTCCTTTTCACACTGTTTGGCCGCCACATTAGCATTTCAGGGCCCTTGTCTGTAGTCAGGAACACTATGTCTACAGACAAACAGGGAGACAGTGGGCTCTTTAGAGTATTCACTGTGGGTCTACAGTGGGGAGAAGAAGTATTTGATACACTGCCGATTTTGCAGGTTTTCCTACTTACAAAGCATGTAGAGTTCTGTAATTTTTATCATAGGTACACTTCAACTGTGAGAGACGGAATCTAAAACAAAAATCCAGAAAATCACATTGTATGATTTTTAAGTAATTCATTTGCATTTTATTGCATGACATAAGTATTTGATACATCAGAAAAGCTGAACTTAATATTTGGTACAGAAACCTTTGTTTGCAATTACAGAGATCATACGTTTCCTGTAGTTCTTGACCAGGTTTGCACACACTTTGTATTCCTCAGACAGAGCTGACTTTAAAGAAGATTCAATTTCATGATGCGCATGTATTTCTGTCAATAGAACGAGCGGAGGAGTGCGGAGGGGGCCCTAGCACCTCTATCACAACCGTTATCTTGTGGTTGCATGATGCGTCTGTTCAGCCAAGATCCCTGATATGGTTTATCTCCTTGTATCTCTGACTTCTGACAGGGCTTCACCACTGTTAGTTTCCTGTTTAATCAGTGGCAAGTATATTTTGCTATTCTCTGCATGGTCTCACTGACAGAGTTAGAGGAGCCTCATTTGCAGAAATGTTCCCCATCTCCTATTATTCTGCTGTATATCTGATACCTTGGAATATGTACACCATATGTTTTGCAGATCACAATGATTCAAGCAGAACACCAAAACATCCACACGGGCTGACACAATTTATATCCTTCAGGCCCCAGACAAGGAAGGCTATGATACCTCTATTATTTCTCTTCTAAGCATGGCATGACACTTCAGACTGAGTCAGTTCTGTCTGTCTGTCTGTCTGTCTGTCTGTCTGTCTGTCTGTCTGTCTGTCTGTCTGTCTGTCTGTCTGTCTGTCTGTCTGTCTGTCTGTCTGTCTGTCTGTCTGTCTGTCTGTCTGTCTGTCTGTCTGTCTGTCTGTCTGTCTGTCTGTCTGTCTGTCTGTCTGTCTGTCTGTCTGTCTGTCTGTCTGTCTGACACAGTGTTCTTCACACTGCGGTTGGGTTTTTTGGTCACACTTCATTCGGATTGTCCAGATTTTCCATTTGTAGATGCTCTACAGATGGTCAAACTATCAACAAACTGTTGATAGCAACTGCTTGCTAAGGTTGCGGTTAGGGTAAGGTTTAGAATAAGGGTTAGGGTAAGGATTAAGGTTAGGGCTATGATTAGTAGATAATTAGTTGAAATGTTACTGAGTCTGTAGATAGAGCATCTACAGATAGACTACAAACTATCCAAATAAAGTTAGTTTTTTTCAAATGATCATTCTTGGTCTGACTCCTAACCCCTTAAAAAATATTTTGCCATTTTTTTAGGGTTCCCTGATTCATGTGGAATAGAGTAGGTGATGCTGGTCGTTCAGTCATTTTGACCAATCAGACATGTCATAATACCCATAAAACCTAGCGGTCAAACACAGAAATGGTTCCCATTGTTTTTTCACCATTCATTTTTCACATTGTGAATTTTACCAACACTTCAAACTAGGTATGTGTTTGGTGTAGGCTTACCTTGGCGTGATGTTTTGATAACCGTGTAATTCTCTCTCGGACAAGGTGAGTTTTAACAATATATTTGCCTCAATTTACTCAAAAAAATGTGAAATGATAATTAGCAACAGACAAGACCTCAGGAAGACTACAAATTCCTGCAGGAAGCTACCGTTCACCAGTTTGATCAGAGACCTGTGTCCAATCCATGATGAATCCATGTGCTGTATTGAAATTCATTTAATAAAGTGTTGAACTTCTTCTATCCCCTTTCTCTGTCTTAGCTAGCCACTGACTACACTTTAGCTAGCTAGTTAGCAGAGCAGTAGATTAAAAAATGATGTTGTATTACTTAGCCTAGATAATTGTTTGTACAATATGTCGACTTTGGTGTCTATTTCAGAACTTTTGGCATTTTTCAAGGATGAGCATAAGAGCATTAAAAGTGGAGAAGACCGCTATAAGTCTGGCCATGTGGAGAAATATGTTATATAGCAAATTTCTTACAACAAATACATTCCAATGTGTTCAAGGTCACGCTTTGAAAGGCATGTGGCACTTAACATCCTTCCTCTTGGCAGGTTTCTTTAGGTGACCAGGGGATTCTCTCTACTACATGCAAATGCCTCCATGGAGCTCATAAGTGTAGCCATGCAGCCTATTTTGGTGGTTCACAATATTGGCCGTACGGATGTGGAATGCGAGTGGAGGAAGCCAGCCGTGCCCAACCAGGTGCAGTGAGTGGAGGACCTGTACCGGCCCGAAGACTATAACCCTCTGTCCTGAGAGCCCACAGAGGAGGATCTTCAGTGGCTAAGGAACCGTCTCCGTGGTAGGTACAGAAGAATGTCTCATTGAACCTGAGCCAGAACAATCGCTATCCTCCCTGTCTGTACTGGACATTGCTAAAAAACAAGGGCACCTGGGGCATGCAGTTATCCTGGCTGGCATGGCGCTGTCAGAGAAGCAGCAGAAGGCTATATGGCAGGCAACAGTTGGACAGCGCACCAACCCCAACTGGCACACTACGACGAGAGGGAAGTTGACGGCCAGCAATTATGGAGCAGTGGTTAGGGCCAAGCGCATTACTCCGTCGCTGCTAAAAAGGGTCCTCAGATCACAGTTGTTGAATGGGGTGTTGTCTGTAAAGTGGAATACAGATAACGAAGAGGGCATCAAGGTATTCAATATGGCTACAGGGATGGATGTGCAGGAGTCAGGGCTTTGGGTCACAGGGCCTGGGATCCTGGGTGCCTGGTGGACACAACAGTAGTTGGGGAGGTCAAGTGTCCCTACGGTGCAAGTTACATTACCATTGAGGAAGCAGTGACGTCAAAGGATTTCGATATCAAGGAGGGAGGGTCATACTGAAAATCATCCTTACTGGCAACATGTCCAAGGTCAGCTCCACATCACTGGGACACCTGCCACTTCTTGTTGTGTGGACCACAAAAGCCATCCCCATTCAGTGCGACGACCTCTGACAAACTCATATTGCGCCTCCTGTCACTACCTGTTTCCAGGGAAGCCAATGGTCCAAAAATATTCTAAATATTCCACATAGTAATGTAGTTAACGTAAGTTCAATTGCAAAGGCTGGTCTGAGTGCATCTCCTCACAGTTTCATTCAGTAGTACAACAAATCAAATCAAATGTATTTATATAGCCCTTCGTACATCAGCTGATATCTCAAAGTGCTGTACAGAAACCCAGCCTAAAACCCCAAACAGCAAGCAATGCAGGTGTAGAAGCACGGTGGCTAGGAAAAACTCCCTAGAAAGGCCAAAACCTAGGAAGACACCTAGAGAGGAACCAGGCTATGAGGGGTGGCCAGTCCTCTTCTGGCTGTGCCGGGTGGAGATTATAACAGAACATAGCCAAGATGTTCAAATGTTCATAAATGACCAGCATGGTCAAATAATAATAACCACAGTAGTTGTCGAGGGTGCAGCAAGTCAGCACCTCAGGAGTAAATGTCAGTTGGCTTTTCATAGCCGATCATTAAGAGTATCTCTACCGCTCCTGCGGTCTCTAGAGAGTTGAAAACAGCACGTCCGGTGAACAGGTCAGGGTTCCATAGCCGCAGGCAGAACACTTGAAACTGGAGCAGCAGCACGGCCAGGTGGACTGGGGACAGCAAGGAGTCATCATGCCAGGTCGTCCTGAGGCATGGTCCTAGGGCTCAGGTCCTCCGAGAGAGAGAGAGAGAGAAAGAAAGAGAGAAAGAGAGAATTAGAGAGAGCATACTTAAATTCACACAGGACACCGGATAAGACAGGAGAAGTACTCCAGATATAACAGACTAACCCTAGCCCCCCGACACATAAACTACTGCAGCATAAATACTGGAGGCTGAGACAGGAGGGGTCAGGAGACACTGTGGCCCCATCCGATGATACCCCCGGACAGGGCCAAACAGGAAGGATATAACCCCACCCACTTTGCCAAAACATAGCCCCCACACCACTAGAGGGATATTTTCAACCACCAACTTACCATCCTGAGACAAGGCAGAGTATAGCCCACAAAGATCTCCGCCACGGCACAACCCAAAGGGGGGCGCCAACCCAGACAGGAAGATCACGTCAGTGACTCAACCCACTCAAGTGACGCACCCCTCCTAGGGACGGCATGAAAGAGCACCAGTAAGCCAGTGACTCAGCCCCTGTAATAGGGTTAGAGGCAGAGAATCCCAGTGGAGAGAGGGGAACCGGCCAGGCAGAGACAGCAAGGGCGGTTCGTTGCTCCAGAGCCTTTCCGTTCACCTTCACACTCCTGGGCCAGACTACACTCAATCATATGACCCACTGAAGAGATGAGTCTTCAGTAAAGACTTAAAAGTTGAGACCGAGTCTGCGTCTCTCACATGGGTAGGCAGACCATTCCATAAAAATGGAGATCTATAGGAGAAAGCCCTGCCTCCAGCTGTTTGCTTAGAAATTCTAGGGACAATTAGGAGGCCTGCGTCTTGTGACCGTAGCGTACGTATAGGTATGTACGGCAGGACCAACTCGGAAAGATAGGTAGGAGCAAGCCCATGTAACGCTTTGTAGGTTAACAGTAAAACCTTGAAATCAGCCCTTGCCTTAACAGGAAGCCTGTGTAGGGAGGCTAGCACTGGAGTAATATGATCACATTTTTGGGTTCTAGTCAGGATTCTAGCAGCCGTATTTAGCACTAACTGAAGTTTATTTAGTGCTTTATCCAGGTAGCCGGAAAGTAGAGCATTGCAGTAGTCCAACCTAGAAGTAACAAAAGCATGGACCAATTTCTCTGCATCATTTTTGGACAGAAAATGTCTGATTTTTGCAATGTTAAGTAGATGGAAAAAAGCTGTCCTTGAAACAGTCTTGATATGTTCGTCAAAAGAGAGATCAGGGTCCAGAGTAACGACGAGGTCCTTTACAGTTTTATTTGAGACGACTTTACAACCAACAAGATTAATTGTCAGATTCAACAGAAGATCTCTTTGTTTCTTGGGACCTAGAACAAGCATCTCTGTTTTGTCCGAGTTTAAAAGTAGAACGTTTTCAGCCATCCACCTCCTTATGTCTGAAACACAGGCTTCTAGCGAGGGCAATTTTGGGGCTTCACCATGTTTCATTGAAATGTACAGCTGTGTGTCATCCGCATAGCAGTGAAAGTTAACATTATGTTTTCAAATGACATCCCCAAGAGGTAAAATATATAGTGAAAACAATAGTGGTCCCAAAACGGAACCTTGAGGAACACCGAAATGTACAGTTGATTTGTCAGAGGACAAACCATTCACAGAGACAAACTGATATCTTTCCGACAGATAAGATCTAAACCAGGCCAGAACTTGTCCGTGTAGACCAATTTGGGTTTCCAATCTCTCCAAAAGAATGTGGTGATCGATGGTATCAAAGGCAGCACTAAAGTCTAGTAGCACGAGGACAGATGCAGAGCCTCGGTCTGACGCCATTAAAAGGTAATTTACCACCTTCACAAGTGCAGTCTCAGTGCTATGATGGGGTCTAAAACCAGACTGAAGCATTTCGTATACATTGTTTGTCTTCAGGAAGGCAGTGAGTTGCTGTGCAACAGCTTTTTCAAAATTCTTTGAGAGGAATGGAAGATTCGATATAGGCCGATAGTTTTTTATATTTTCTGGGTCAAGGTTTGGCTTTTTCAAGAGAGGCTTTATTAGTGCCACTTTTAGTGAGTTTGGTACACATCCGGTGGATAGAGAGCCGTTTATTATGTTCAACATAGGAGGGCCAAGCACATGAAGCAGCTCTTTAAGTAGTTTAGTTGGAATAGGGTCCAGTATGCAACACAATTCATATCGCATTTTATCATGGGCCCAGTAGGAATTTATATCTGTGATGTTTAAATTATGTCTTACCCACAGAGTGAGAGAGTGAGCGAGTACATACCTCATCCCCGTATTTGTTTTTTCTGCTCTTTTGCACACCAGTATTTCTACTTGCACATCCTCATCTGCACATCTATCACTTCAGTGTTAATTGCTAAATTGTAGTTACATCGCCGCTATGGTCTATTTATTGCCTTACCTCCTTACTTCATTTGCACACACTGTATACATTTGCACACACTGTATACAGATGTTCTATTGTGTTATTGACTGTACGTTTGTTTATCCCATGTGTAACTCTGTTGTTGTTTTCGTCGCACTGCTTTGCTTTATCTTGGCCAGGTCGCTGTTGTAAATGAGACCTTGTTCTCAACTGGCCTACCTGGTTAAATAAAAGGTGAAATAAAAATAAATGAAATAAAAATGCCAAACTTCATTGTCTTTCAGTGAAAATCTATACAATAGGTCTGTTTTCCTTTTCACACTGTTTGGCCGCCACATTAGCATTTCAGGGCCCTTGTCTGTAGTCAGGAACACTATGTCTACAGACAAACAGGGAGACAGTGGGCTCTTTAGAGTATTTACTGTGGGTCTATATCCCATGGTAGTTCCCCTGGGGCTCTGTATTCCTCAGACAGAGCTGACTTTAAAGAAGATTCAATTTCATGATGCGCATGTATTTCTGTCATTAGAACGAGCGGAGGAGTGCGGAGGGGGCCCTAGCACCTCTATCACAACCATTATCTTGTGGTTGCATGATGCATCTGTTAAATTTTCGCTCCGATTGCTTTAAAACCAAGTGCAAAGTTTGGCAGCCAAGATCCCTGATATGGTTTATCTCCTTGTATCTCTGACTTCTGACAGGGCTTCACCACTGTTAGTTTCCTGTTTAATCAATCTTCCATTTCCTCTTTTCTGAGTAGCCACACAGGAGATGAAGTCTCAAGTGTACGATGCTTTCAGTTTTACATTCTGCAGCTATTCTCTGCATGGTCTCACTGACTGAGAGTTAGAGGAGCCTCATTTGCAGAAATGTTCCCCATCTCCTATTATTCTGCTGTATATCTGATACCTTGGAATATGTACACCATATGTTTTGCAGATCACAATGATTCAAGCAGAACACCAAAACATCCACACGGGCTGACACAATTTATATCCTTCAGGCCCCAGACAAGGAAGGCTATGATACCTCTATTATTTCTCTTCTAAGCATGGCATGACACTTCAGACTGAGTCAGTTCTGTCTGTCTGTCTGTCTGTCTGTCTGTCTGTCTGTCTGTCTGTCTGTCTGTCTGTCTGTCTGTCTGTCTGTCTGTCTGTCTGTCTGTCTGTCTGTCTGTCTGTCTGTCTGTCTGTCTGTCTGACACAGACAGTGGGCATTCTTCACACTGCGGTTGGGTTTTTTGGTCACACTTCATTCGGATTGTCCAGATTTTCCATTTGTAGATGCTCTACAGATGGTCATACTATCAACAAACTGTTGATAGCAACTGCTTGCTAAGGTTGCGGTTAGGGTAAGGTTTAGAATAAGGGTTAGGGTAAGGGTTAAGGTTAGGGCTATGGTTAGTAGATAGTTAGTTGAAATGTTACTGAGTCTGTAGATAGAGCATCTACAGATAGACTACAAACTATCCAAATAAAGTTAGTTTTTTTCAAATGATCATTCTTGGTCTGACTCCTAACCCCTTAAAAAATATTTTGCCATTTTTTTAGGGTTCCCTGATTCATGTGGAATAGAGTAGGTGATGCTGGTCGTTCAGTCATTTTGACCAATCAGACATGTCATAATACCCATAAAACCTAGCGGTCAAACACAGAAATGGTTCCCATTGTTTTTTCACCATTCATTTTTCACATTGTGAATTTTACCAACACTTCAAACTAGGTATGTGTTTGGTGTAGGCTTACCTTGGCGTGATGTTTTGATAACCGTGTAATTCTCTCTCGGACAAGGTGAGTTTTAACAATATATTTGCCTCAATTTACTCAAAAAAATGTGAAATGATAATTAGCAACAGACAAGACCTCAGGAAGACTACAAATTCCTGCAGGAAGCTACCGTTCACCAGTTTGATCAGAGACCTGTGTCCAATCCATGATGAATCCATGTGCTGTATTGAAATTCATTTAATAAAGTGTTGAACTTCTTCTATCCCCTTTCTCTGTCTTAGCTAGCCACTGACTACACTTTAGCTAGCTAGTTAGCAGAGCAGTAGATTAAAAAATGATGTTGTATTACTTAGCCTAGATTATTGTTTGTACAATATGTCGACTTTGGTGTCTATTTCAGAACTTTTGGCATTTTTCAAGGATGAGCATAAGAGCATTAAAAGTGGAGAAGTGTGGAGAGGGAAGTTGACGACCAGCAATTATGGAGCAGTGGTTAGGGCCAAGCGTATTACTCCGTCGCTGCTAAAAAAGGGTCCTCAGATCACAGTTGTTGAATGGGGTGTTGTCTGTAAAGTGGAATACAGATAACTGGGCTAAAGTTAGTTAAAACAAACCGTGAGCTAACGTTAGCCCACCCCGTTTGGCCGCCATTGTAAATAAGAATTTGTTCTTAACTGACTTGCCTAGTTAAATAAAGGTTAAATAAAAACTAGCTGGCTAGCTCACAAAGCACTTGTCAAAATTAAAAGGTCACAACAGTCATTATGCTAGCCTATGCTGGTTCTGTTTTTACTTGTTTGCACATATAACTACAGGTGGTTGTCTAGCTAATTTTCGAAAGCATCTTGCTAACCACAGATCTTTCGCATAACCAGAATAGCTCGTTAGTAGCTAGCAAACAGGGCTTACCTTATCACACAGCTGGTTACAATCCAGTACATAGCACAGAACGATCTTTGCTTCTGATCGACAGAGAGCCCTAAGATTAGCTAGTTAGTTACAAAGGGTAATTAAAAACATTATAGTAATAAAGAAAATGCTAAGGTAGCTAGCTAGGTAATTTGAAAAATGCTAAACAAGAAATACAATATAAATGATTTACACCAGAAACTTAAAAGGCTATAATATCTACTCGCTAGGTTACTTGCTACTTGTTGATGAGAGTTTGCATTGAGAAATGTGGAGGTTTTTCCCACCCTGTGCCTTGAGTGATTACGTCAAAGCTTGTGACAGGATATGTAGTTCTGTATGATAGCCACATTAGCGGCTAATTAGCGTTTCATTTTTGGGTGGTGATTACAGGCGAATGTATTGATAAACATTACCTTGTCCGAGAGAGATTTGCGCACTTATCAAAATGTCACACAAGGGTAGACACGAAACACAGACCTTATATAAAGTAGTTCTAAAATCCCCTATGGAAAAATATATGGTGGAAAAACAATTGGAACCATTGCTGGGTTTTACCGCTAGGTTCTATGGGTAATATGACTCATACTGTGGTACTCAATTGAACATTGAAATTGAAGGGGTGCCACTGATGTATGAAAATGTATGCACTCACTACTGTAAGTCGCTCTGGATAAGAGCGTCTGCTAAATGACTATGTAAATGTGAATGGATTTTTCTTGTAGTTGCTCTACCGGTAGCTCTGCGGAAAGCCTATCCAATTAGACTTCATGAAGCATTGTATTAAATGGAAATAAACAGAGCATACAACATACAGACCATAGCTTCATGGTCAGAGTGCGTGTCTGTGTCTCTGCAGGCGGAGGAGAACGAGCAGTAGCAGGTTTTCTATTCTTAACCACATTAATAACAACATTAGCTCATCATGTAAATTCTCTCTGATTACTGATCCAATCCCCCCCGTTTCATGCCAATTGTGTGCTGCGATTATGTACTGCTTTTAGTCTCAATCATTCTACGAATTACTGTGTTGTGGTGCTGGAGAGCTTGAGAACACATCCTTGAGTGCACTGCCATAGAGGAGAATAAATAGACTGAGGTCCCAACATTTTTCCATTAGTCTCTCCTCAACAAACCACCATTTCTCAATCTTCTGCTGCCAATTGTTTTGAATTATATGGTGAAAAGAACTGATTCGGATCTAGTTAAGAGTTTTCTCTTTAAAGTTGGGTTAGCATTGCAGGCAGGGCTATCAGATGAAATGCCAGGATCTAGATCAGAAGTCTGTCAGAGTGCAGGGAGTCCACCACAGAGCTAGCTAGATGTCTGGGAGACTGTGTTGAGTTGATGTTCTCTGTGAATAATGCCTTATACCATCCATGAGAACCCTCGTGTTAAGTTTCAGCGACTACACACGGCACAACACGCCTCTAGCAAATGGAGATGTTTTGGTTTTCTTTAACCACCCAATATCCACGGAAATAAGGCCTTGGCGCTCTAAGTACGTTCTCAAAACAAAACAAAAATCACTCAGCCTACCAAAAGTTCACATGAGAACATTGTGACCTGACCTTAATCTTATGACCATATGACAAGCAAATTCATATGCGCTGTCGACATGACCCATGGTCTTCCATCAGTTAAGAAACCTTAATCCCATTCACTGTGTTGATGTACAGATAATTTGCAAGTATAAAAGCTACATTTAATTCAACAAAAAACATTTTAACACGTGACTTGGAGATCATGTATTGAAATCGCAGGTGGATCTCTGCTATTTCCCTGGCCTTCAGTAACTGTAGGAAAGCATGAGCTACCTGAGTAGCCCCAGTACATTTCCAGCTGTGTAAATAGGATAGAGACTTTTGCATGAAGTCTTACTTTCATCAGACGCTGAGTGCTGGACAGTGGGACGTCAGTTAATACCCGCTTAGTGCCTTGGCAACCCTTGTGGTGTTACCATGGCGACAGGCAGACATCTAGCTGACTTGGCCAAGAGGTTCTGGCACACAGACAGTTGAAGGGGCTAGTTTATCACAATTAAGCTTTTGGCCAATTCTATTTACTTAATTTCTGTTCTTGCCTGTTTTTGTAAATAATCACAGTAAAGATACACAACGTGTTGAAGCTTGGCCCGTCAACTCATCATGATAAACGTTTAAAGTGCATGACTTTCACAATGACACATTTCCTGAGTATGTTACTCATCCAAATGCTTGAAGATGTTGAGGACATACAGTATATCGCTTGCTGTGTGGTCCTGTCAGATAGTAAACATAACGACAGAAAGTATTTACACAAATTCCATTTGTGTTTGAGTGTACTGAGCCGTGTGCATAGGGGTTACATGACAGATGATATAGATACTTTTTTGTCTGTGTCAGAGGAGGAGTAAGGCCTAATAAACCTGTATATCTCGTGAAGCGATACAGATATCAGCACCTGATCAGATAAGATAACTTGTTTTTTAGTACAGTACGGTTTACTAGTCTCACCATTCATAAGGAAACGCATGCTACTGTTAATTGCATGCTTTCGAAACGGTTCCAAGCACTTTCGTACAGCAGGAGTCATCTTTGGAAACATACAGGAATGATAGAATGAAGTGAGGAGGGCAGAGGATGTGCACTTGGCCATGGTCTCGGTCTCGACATGATACTTGGTGAAAAGAATCACAGGTGACCAGCTGTCAAACGTTATTATCATTTACTATTACCATTAATATTTTGTTATTGATGCTGTCATAAAGAAGCTTATGAAAAACATCAGATGAAGTCATGCACAGAGGTCTGCCAAGAAGCTTAACAGCATAACCTCTGGCTCTCTAAATAGTCCAGGCTGTCAAACAAATAGCAATTACCTATGATCGTGTAGAGAGGGAGTGCATCCACCCCCATTTTTTCTCTCTATGCAGGGGAAAGGCATGAGATCCTCCTTGGGTAAGCCTACTTAAACTAGCATTTTCATTGGTTCAGCAAGTGGAAAGGGGTAAGGGACCATTTGGGAACACTGACCTAGTCACATCCCCTGGTCCCGTGGTTGGGGTGAGCTACTGCTCTGGGCTCCTCTCTCTGTCCCCTGGCCTAGTGTGCGTCTGTTTGGCAGGGCCCTCTTCCAGGGGCCGGCGGGACCCAAGCAAACATGGGCCTTTCTTCTTCAGCTCTCCTCTCAGAGAGAGAGAGAGAGAGAGAGAGAGAGAGGGCAATGCGTGCATAACTATGGCCTGATTTCACCCTGCTCCTCGAAAAAAACACGCTCAAATACATACGACTGGGTTTTACAAAGTTTTCATTGTTGATCACGTGAATGTGTGTTTTGAAACCCACATCTGTGGAATTGTGAAACACCAATCTTTAGAAACAATATTTCAGTTTATGTGCCTTATCAAAAGTTTTACTGAAGTTGTCTTTTCCTCCCTCGTCTAAAGAACAGCATCTAGACTAGATATATATTTTTTAATAGAAATATTTAGCCTTTATTTAACTATTTAACTAGGCAAGTCAGTTTAAGAACAAATTCTTATTTACAATGACGGCTTACACCAGCCAAACCCGGACGACGCTGAGCCGATTATGCGCCGCCCTATGGGACTCCCAATCACGGCCGGTTGTGATACAGCCTGGAATCGAACCAGGGTGTCTGTAGTGACGCCTCTAGCACTGAGATGCAATGCCTTAGATCGCTGTGCCACTCTGGAGCCCCTACAGATTTTATGTCTATTGATTTTTACTTTCTCAACCAAGAATCCCATAGACCACTCAGCTGTCATGTGAGCCGCTTCAGAGGCCACGATGGACAAGTGGCTAAAGGATTACTTCTATAATAAACATGGCATGATATCAGTCAGAGGCTGGAGGCATTGTAGCTAGTTATCTGGACAGACAAATCAAAACTGAGCTGATGGAGGACTAGGAAGTCAGTCTTTAGTACCTCTCCATCCTATCAACACAAATCAAATCACATTTTATTCGTCACATGCTTCGTAAACAACAGGTGTAGACTAACAGTGAAATGTTTACTTACGGGCCCTTCCCAACAATGCAGAGACAAATAAAATAGAGAAATAATAGAAAAGTAAAACACGTAATGATAAAAGTAGTAATAAATACACAATGAGTAACGATAACTTGGCTATATACACGGGGTACCAGTACTGAGTTGATGTGCAGGGGTACGAGGTCATTGAGGTAGATATGCAAATATAACTACGAATAAAGTAACAGATAATAAACAGTAGCAGCAGCGTATGCAATGAGTGCAAAAAAGGTCAATGCAGATGGTCCGGGTAGCTATTTGGTTAATTATTTAACTAACTATTTAGCAGTCTTATGGCTTGGGGGTAGAAGCTGTTCAGTGTCCTGTTGGTTCCAGACTTGGTGCTTCGGTACCGCTTGCCGTGCGGTAGCAAAGAAAACAGTCTATGAATTGGGTGGCTGGAGTTTTAGAAAAGGTTTAGGGCCTTCCTCTGACACCGCCTGATATAGAGGACCTGGTGTACTGGGCCGTACGCACTACCGTCTGTAGCGCCTTGTGGTCGGATGCCAAGAAGTTGCGGGGATGCAGCCAGTCAAGATGCTCTCAATGCTGTGGAACTTTTTGAGGATCTGAGGGCCAATGCCCCCCAACAAATTCCTTCTGAGAGGTAAGAGGCGTTGTCGTGCCCTCTTCACATCTGTGTTGCTGTGTGTGGACCATGTAAGAACGTAGTGATGTGGACACAGAGGAAATTGAAGCTCTCGACCCGCTCCACTACAGCCCCATCGATGTGAACGGGAGTGGGCTCAGCCCTCTGTTTCCTGTAGTCCACGATCAGCTCCTTTGTCTTGCTGATATTGAGGAAGAGGTTGTTGTCCTGGCACCACACTGCCAGGTCTCTGACCTCCTCCCTATAGGCTATCTCATCATCTTCGGTGATCAGGCCAACCACCGTCGTGTTGTCGGCACACAGATCCAATCATGTGTTTCTGGGTGTAGCCCTCTTTATAACATGATCATACTACAGACATAATGCCACATCCACAACTCTACAGTGGGCCAGGAATGAATCCCCTGCCTACCACATATGTGATTTCAATAAGATGGTCAAGGAATGTCCGTTTTTTGGTCCTCATTTTAGTGTTTTCGTTTTGTTTTCTTCTTAATAAACATGTAATTTGCGGCATGATTTATGGACTTTTTACGACTGTAACTACTTTCCCCGCTTTCTACCTCAATGGCCAATGGCTAAACCAGGCGGAGCTCAACCCCCGCGGTTCCAATAAAGCTGACAGACTGACGGTAAAGGCCTCTCCTGCTGGGCTGCCTCTTTGTCCAGCTCCTCTCTGCCTCCTCCTGTGATTCCCATTACGCCATCACACAGCTCCCAGAGCCCATTCACTTCTCCCTGCCACTTTTCTCCTTACAAAATTCACTGTTGCACATTAGTCCAAACAATTAAAATAAAAACCTTGTGGCTCAGGTATGAAAGGGAGTATTATTCAGTCTAGACTCTGGAAGGTATGTAATAGACATACATGGGGCTATGCGGTCAGTTTATTTGCATACCAGAAACAAATGGGTACCCTTTTCAGCCAAGGGAAATAGGTTGTTACCAAATCACAATTTTTTATGCATTTCTGGTTGGTAGGTTTTACACATCCCATAAAGGTATCTACAGCAGCTTAACAGGAGGGTCACTTAGGGAGAAAGGAGGTTCATGTGGTTGAAGGTATCAGAAAGCAGACCTTTGGTTTAGATTTGCATGGCAACCAGAAGCAGCCTCAGCATCCCTGTGTGTGGGTGTGAGAGACAGTACAATAATAGATATGTTCACGTGGGTCACGGGGAGAAGAGGAGCCAACTGTTTCATTGCTTTTCTGGCAAATAGTAATACTAGTAATACCCTGCTATTATTATGTTATGAACTAAAATCAACTGAAGCAATTGGAAACAAATTGCACCATGCCAATGGGGAAAATGCAAAATGTGTAAGATTAATGGACATTCCTAAAAGTGATCTAGACTTAAATCCTTGAGGCAGCTCTGATACTTGTGTGACAGCCCATGATCCAATCATTGACCCTGAAGTTCAATTCCAATCTAAAATAATTTTTCCACTTGAATAAATGGAACATCGTTCAAATATTATTTTCAAAGAGAATAACGATGTTGAGCACTGGTATTTTACGACCGAGGGTACCCATAGCTTTCAAGTCAGCTTCTCCTTTACTTTTCCCAAGATACATCATTAAGTGCATTTGATTTATGCCATCCATTAATATTTCTAATAGTGGTATAATTTTATTTGGATTTCTGGTTGGAAGTAGAATAACTGACTGTGATGCTCACTGTCATCTCTGCAGGTTAATATAATATACTGTAAGAGAGTCACTTGATCCTCTTGTTTTCTTCCCAAAGGACTCTAATGCCTTCTTCATACCAGACAAATGACTCAGATCAGAAAGCACTTGGTACAAGTAACCCTTATATCAAACCAATCCTATTTCGATACACTCTCTTTTGACTGGGGTATCGTTGAAATAGCGTTACCTCTGGAGCCCGATGGCAGACAAAGAGGCTCTTATAAGAGCCATGACTTTGAACAGGGAATGGGAATCTTCAAAGCTGTCTGCTGCTTCTACCTCAGAGACATTGAATGGTAAATTATGACGGATGTATTTGGATCACAGTCGGCCAAATGGCCTGATTTATGCTAAATGATGCACCAGTAGACTCAATTATAAGTCAGCCTTGGGTCACACACTAGAAGTGGCTTTTCACATCATATAAACCTATCAAAACATAAATCATCATCATAGGATATTTGTTCAATGTCACCCACAAGGGTCTTCTCTCGTTACAGCAGAAAATAGTTCTCAAAAATAATCCATGTGTCTGTGTTCTTTCCTTTCAGTCCCATGATGTTCCCGAAAGACACCTATAGTCCATAACAACTAGCCTAGCTATAGTTTCACCATTTCAAATATTTATGTCTTGCTTGTAGTGGTTCAGAGGCAGTAGCTACATCACAACCAACGTTAAATGAAAGATGCACACAACAGGAAAGGGTTTAAGCTATGTCATTCATCACTCTCAGTGTCAATCACTCATAATATATGCATAGATGATTAGTTCCTGGTCTGTCTCCCCCAAGGCCTATTTAAAGCTGGAGTGTAGTAAGAGACTGAATGACATTTCTCACAGGTCTCCAACCACATCAATTGCTCAACTGAACTCCATTCACTATGGGCATTCCACTGAACCTGGGTACTCTGGTCCTAATGCTCATCTTCTACAGCAAAGGTAAAGAAAGCAAATACCTAGACTTTAAATGTATGTATTGATTCAGGGTCTTGATGTACTTTTGCAGTCTACTACTACCAATCCAAACTTGTACTGAAGGGAATTCAAGGAATGTACAGTAAAAAACTGTGTCTGAAAAGTGTTGATAAAAGACAGCTGACGCGCTCCCCTCCATATGTATTTGGACAGAAAGCCAACATTTTAAATATGGTTCTATACTCCAGCATTTTGGATTTGAGATAAAATGTTTCGTATGAGGTGAAAGTACAGAATGTCACATTTTAAATAAGGGTATTTTCATACATATCTGTTTTACCATTTAGAAAATAAATACATGTATCTACAGTTGAAGTCCGAAGTTTACATACACTTAGGTTGGAGTCATTAAAACTCGTTTTTCAACAACTCCACAAATTTCTTGTTAACAAACTATAGTTTTGACGAGCGGTTAGGACATCTACTTTGTGCACGACACAAGTAATTTTTCCAACAATTGTTTACAGACAGATCATTTCACTTATAGTTCACTGTATCACAATTCCAGTGGGTCATAAGTTTACATACACTAAGTAGACTGTGCCTTTAAACAACTTGGAAAATTCCAGAAAATGATGTCATGGCTTTAGAAGCTTCTGACCTGTGGATGTATTTCAAGGCCTACCTTCAAACTCAGTGCCTCTTTGCTTGATATCATGGGGAAATCAAAATAAATCAGCCAAGACCTCAGAAAAAAATGCTAGACCTCCATAAGTCTGGTTCATCCTTGGGAGCAATTTCCAAACGCCTGAAGGTACCACGTTCATCTGTACAAACAATAGTACGCAAGTATAAACACCATGGGACCATGCAGCTGTCATACCACTCAGGAAGGAGACGCGCTCTGTCTCCTAGAGATGAACGTACTTTGGTGCGAAAAGTGCAAATCAATCCCAGAACAACAGCAAAGGACCTTCTGAAGATGCTGGAAGAATAAGGTACAAAAGTATCCATATCCACAGTAAAATGAGTCCTATATCGACTTAACCTGAAAGGCCGCTCAGCAAGGAAGAAGCCACTGCTCCAAAACCGCCATAAAAAAGCCAGACTACGGTTTGCAACTGCACATGGGGACAAAGATCGTACTTTTTGGAGAAGTGTCCTCTGGTCTGATGAAACAAAAATAGAACTGTGGCCATAATGACCATTGTTATGTTTGGAGGAAAAAGGGGGAGGCTTGCAATCCGAAGAACACCATCCCAATCGTGACACACGGGGGTGACAACATCATGTTGTGGGGGTGCTTTGCTGCAGGAGGGACTGGTGCACTTCACAAAATAGATGGCATCATGAGGATGGAAAATTGTGTGGATATATTGAAGTAACATCTCAAGACATCAGTCAGGAAGTTAAAGCTTGGTCGCAAATGGGTCTTCCAAATGGACAATGACCCCAAGCAACTTCCAAAGTTGTGGCAAAATGGCTTAAGGACAACAAAGTCAAGGTATTGGAGTGGCCATCACAAAGCCCTGACCTCAATCCTATAGATAATGTGTGGGCAGAACTGAAAAAGCGTGTGCGAGCAAGGAGGCCTACAAACCTGACTCAGTTACACCAGCTCTGTCAGGAGGAATGGGCCAAAAGTCACCCAACTTATTGTGGGAAGCTTGTGGAAGGCTACCCGAAACGTTTGACCCAAGTTAAACAATTTAAAGGCAATGCTACCAAATGCTAATTGAGTGTATGTAAACTTCTGACCCACTGGGAATGTGATGAAATAAATAAAAGCTGAAATAAATAATTCTCTCTACTATTATTCTGACATTTCACATTCTTAAAATAAAGTGGTGATACTAACTGACCTAAGACAGGGAATTTTTACTGGGATTAAATGTCAAGAATTGTGAAAAACTGAGTTTAAATGTATTTGGCTAAGGTGTATGTAAACTTCCGACTTCAACTGTATCTAGTACCCCCATCAGTATTTGGACAAATTCACTTATAGTGTATTAAGTAGTTAAAAGTTTGGTAGGTCCCATATTCCTTGCACACAATGACTACATCAAGCTTTTGGCTTTACAAACTTTTTGGATGCTTTTACAGCTTGTTTTGGTTGTGTTTCGGATTATGTTTTGCTCAATAGGAAGTGAATAGTTAGTAATGTATTGAGTCATTTTGGAGTCACTTTTATTTTACGTAAGAATAGTTTCTGAACACATCTACATTTATGTGGATGCTACCATGATTATGAGTAATCACAAATGAATTGTGAATGATAAAAAGTTAGAAAGTTACAGAGGGACAAAGATCATGGGGGACTAGATATATAAAGTTCTTTCATTTCTAAATGGTAAAACAGATATGTATGAAAATACCCTCGAATAAAAGGTGACATTCTGGACTGTCTCTTCATGTGAAACATTCTATCTTAAATCCAAAATGCTGGAGTATAGAGCCACATTTTAAATGGTAGCTTCAATGTCCAGATAGATATGGAGGGGGTGTACATCAAGTATTGCATAACCTTTATGAGGGTAAGATGAAAAATGCACATCTATCTTTAAATATTGTGGGTCCTGATTTTTGGTGCTGTCACAGTGCATGCAGGGCGCATCTATGGGGGCAAGGAGGCCGTGCCTTACAGCAGACCCTACATGGTCCTCCTGGAGAGGGCTACCACCAACATCCTGAAGCCCAAAAACTGTGCTGGCTTTCTAGTGAGAGAGGACTTTGTGATGACTGCTGCCCACTGCAATGGGAGGTCAGTAATGTTCGCTTATCTAGTGAGAGAATACCAGGGGCAAATATATGGGGAGATATGAGCCATTGTCTGCCCTATAAATCATGCAACTGTTTCTCTTTCCTACCTTATATGCAGGGAATTAGATTTCAGCCAAAACAAGTGCAAAATTATTGCTAGTCAAACACTGGTATTTATTGCAATCCCACCTATTAAAAGGACATTTGTCTCTAGGTTTTTCACACCTGAATATTTTTACGGTTTTTAGGCTAGGGCTATCCTACGCTAACCCATGTTTCACAGCTCTTTCTAATTTTGCATTTACACATTGTGACATCATGCATTTCTAACGTACCCTTTGGAGAATTTAGATGTGAAACACAGCTTAGCCCAGGGCTAAGAGCTCCAATAGCCAAACGCTGAGATAAAAGGTGCAGTATGAAAAACCTACCAATACATTGGATCACACACCATTAAGACGTATTGCAGACTGTTGAAATGTCAAGGCACATGCTAAACAAAGTGGAGTGCAAGAATAAACTGTAGATTGACATGACATAGATTAACATTATGTTTTCAATCAGCCTCTGTGATTAACCCACTACTGCCTGCTGCAGATATGTGTAAGACTACAGTATATTGTATTACATTGTGTCTGTGTATGTTACAGATCCATTAAGGTCAAGCTGGGAGTCCACAACGTGCAACAGGAAAGCGCTCAGGAAATGTTTGTGAAACAGGCATTTCCACATCCACATTATGATAATGAAGAACATGATAATGATATCATGCTACTCAAGGTAAATCCCCTAGCTAGGACCTAAAGTTACTCATAGTGTTTTTATGTGAAATTGTGCATGCATGTTGATGTGGCTACAATGTCAAAGTATGCAATTTCTTTGTATCACACGTCACAACAAATAATAATAATTAGTTTACCACTATTAAGGTAGGTTATAGAATATCTAAGGGTGTAAGTTGTAACATTTGACATCCCCGCTCTTTCTGCCTCCCAGCTGGAGAAGAATGTGCTTCTCACCAACCGTGTGAGACCCATTGGCCTCCCGCAGACAGAAGATGAGGAGGTGCTCAAGGACTGTCTGGTGTCAGGCTGGGGCTTCAATATCAGGGGAGTAAACAAAGGATCCTCTGTGCTACTAGACCTCAACGTGACACTGCTTGCGAGTCAAGTATGCTCAGACAACCATGCGTTCTGCTCTTCAGGACTAAATGGACCTGGTCAGGTAAGTGGCGTCTTAAAGTATGTAATTTTGCAGGGGAAAGAATATGGGAGTAAAGAAAGAAAACAATACTTTCACCTTGATGGATGGCATGAATCATTCCAAGTGAAATGTGCCTGTTCATTTGTTCAGTATCGTGGTCTACATGTGTTATTTCCAGGGAGACTCCGGTAGTCCATTGGTCTGTAACGGTGTGGCCTATGGGGTGGTGTCCTGCTCTATAGACGAACTCTACATTTACACGCGCATCCCTGACTACCTGGACTGGATCACCAACACCATGAATAATTGATACGACACTGACCAGAAACCTCTACAGTTTGTTCATTTGGCCACCCAGGTCCCTAGAAGCATGATTATGATACTGCAGATTCTGAATTTGTTTATGATGTTTTTTGATTGATTTAACAGTGCTGGTTAATGTCTGTGTGCCTACATGCAGTAAGCCAAAGATTGTTATTATAACCTCCTTGTTCTGTGTTGAAGCTTCTGAATTCCCATCGGTCAAACAATGCTTTCAAGTCCTGTTCTGTGCTGCAGCTGTTTTAAATCTTACATTATGAATCGTGGGATTAAATAAGTAGAGAGTTGATGTTATTGAACACATTTATTTTGTGAATATCAATATGAGCAAACTGAGAAGAGGTGCTTTGATCAAGTTGTCCCTTCAACAGTGAGGCAATCACATTATTTCTGGCAGTTGCTTACTGCATTTTGGAGTAGGCTATATTGAAAATATATGAGCAGTAAAAGACATTGAGCATACCAAAAATCTTAACAAGACTGCCCCCTTGTGCACATCTGAATAACATACAGTCCATGTAAAATACATTAAAGGCCCAGTGCAGTCCAAAACGTGATTTCCTGTGTTTTATATATATTTCCACACTATGAGATTGGAATAATACTGTGAAATTGTGAAAATTATGATAATGCCCTTTTAGTGTGAGAGCTGTTTGAAAAGGCTGCCTGAAATGTCAGCCTGCTTGGTGACATCAGTTAGTTAATAGACCCATAAGAGAGTTCCAAACCTCTCTGCCAATAACAGCTAGTTTTCAGTTTTCCCCTCCCCACACAGACTCCCAGACAGTCCTAGTAAAATTCTTGCTTGAGAAACTGTTATTTGCTAAGATGCTATTTTTGTTCTTTTTTTACCATTTTAATTGAAAACAGGTACTTAAAGGGTATCCACCCCAAACCACAAATTCCTATGATTAACAGTGTTAAATAACACTAATATGTGAAAACAATATTTTTGGTGAACAAATGTTTCGTTTTCTCATTATAATAAGCTTGGTAGCAACATGTGAAAATCGTTGTTGAAATCTGTTGCAGCTAAAAATTCACTACAAAACCCACAGTGCAATTTTCTCTCTGGGCTGTCTAGGTAGCTAGCTAGCAAACGTATAATACCAAAGTCAATATCAGCATGTGAATTAACTAGCTAGCTGTAAAATCGTCTAAACTGCACTATCAATTTAGGAGTCTATTTCACCCAGATCAAGGGCAGATGACGTTGCTATGGCAACAATGGCCTTTCCCATGTTTCCCACAGACATACAAGACGCATTGCGAGATGGTAATTGAAGGAGAAACTGAGTTGAATAATTGATTGAGCACATCTAAGCGAAATATATACTTTGATATAATGATATAAATGGATGTGTTCTAGACACATATGCCCATACTATATATTGGCAGATTTTGCGATCTGGAGTGCAGGTAATTGTTTTAAAAGCTTTATGAAATGTGATAGCATGTTATCCTCTATTTCCAGTGAAGAGAACCATGTACCTATGACGCATTCCTACACGATTTCCTGATTTCACAGTTTTTTTTTTTTTTTTTTACATTTTTGTATTTATTAATATATATATATATTTCGACTTTTTTAAATATTTTTTTTATTATGAACACAAAAACAGAAATATACAAACAAGAGCACATAAACCTAACAGTCAAGGGGTATTACATATCGAATACATTTTCAATTTGTCAAACACTTTTATGGTGCGTATTGCTTTTTTGCTTTTACATTTACTGATAATTTCAAAATAATATTTAAATTCTATCTTAAATAATGTGAAGAGGGGTTTGTTCTCTGCCCACTTCATTTTATGGATAAAGAATCTTCCATGAAAAATAAACAAATTAACAATGAAAGTTAAATCAGGGTCCATATCATTTGGATCAAAACAAAACATAATATCAGAATCTCTCAGATTAACATTAATAGTCGTTTATTTTCAAATAAAATCTTCTAACTCACTCCAAAGTCCTCTGACATAAGAACAGCCCCAAAATAAATGGTCAAGAGTTTCTGGGTCACAACCACAAAATACACATTTGTTATCAATAGCTATTTTGAATCTGTGTATAATAAAGGTCTTTACAGGGTAGATTCTATGAATGAGTTTGTATGATACTTCTTTCACCTTGTAATGGATGGAATGGAATGCAGCCCTAGGACAAGTGAACTGGAACAAAGTCTTGTTGTCTGGCAAATATACACTGCTCAAAAAAATAAAGGGAACACTTAAACAACACAATGTAACTCCAAGTCAATCACACTTCTGTGAAATCAAACTGTCCACTTAGGAAGCAACACTGATTGACAATAAATTTCACATGCTGTTGTGCAAATGGAATAGACAAAAGGTGGAAATTATAGGCAATTAGCAAGACACCCCCAATAAAGGAGTGATTCTGCAGGTGGTGACCACAGACCACTTCTCAGTTCCTATGCTTCCTGGCTGATGTTTTGGTCACTTTTGAATGCTGGCGGTGCTCTCACTCTAGTGGTAGCATGAGACGGAGTCTACAACCCATACAAGTGGCTCAGGTAGTGCAGCTCATCCAGGATGGCACATCAATGCGAGCTGTGGCAAGAAGGTTTGCTGTGTCTGTCAGCGTAGTGTCCAGAGCATGGAGGCGCTACCAGGAGACAGGCCAGTACATCAGGAGACGTGGAGGAGGCCGTAGGAGGGCAAAAACCCAGCAGCAGGACCGCTACCTCCGCCTTTGTGCAAGGTGAGGCACTGCCTGAGCCCTGCAAAATGACCTCCAGCAGGCCACAAATGTGCATGTGTCTGCTCAAACGGTCAGAAACAGACTCCATGAGGGTGGTATGAGGGCCCGACGTCCACAGGTGGGGGTTGTGCTTACAGCCCAACACCGTGCAGGACGTTTGGCATTTGCCAAAGAACACCCAGATTGGCAAATTCGCCACTGGCGCCCTGTGCTCTTCACAGATGAAAGCAGGTTCACACTGAGCACATGTGACAGACGTGACAGAGTCTGGAGACGCCGTGGAGAACGTTCTGCTGCCTGCAACATCCTCCAGCATGACCGGTTTGGCGGTGGGTCAGTCATGGTGTGCGGTGGCATTTCTTTGTGGGGCCGCACAGCCCTCCATGTGCTCGCCAGAGGTAGCCTGACTGCCATTAGGTACCGAGATGAGATCCTCAGACCCCTTGTGAGACCATATGCTGACACATGCACATTTGTGGCCTGCTGGAGGTCATTTTGCAGGGCTCAGGCAGTGCCTCACCTTGCACAAAGGCGGAGGTAGCGGTCCTGCTGCTGGGTTTTTGCCCTCCTACGGCCTCCTCCACGTCTCCTGATGTACTGGCCTGTCTCCTGGTAGCGCCTCCATGCTCTGGACACTACGCTGACAGACACAGCAAACCTTCTTGCCACAGCTCGCATTGATGTGCCATCCTGGATGAGCTGCACTACCTGAGCCACTTGTATGGGTTGTAGACTCCGTCTCATGCTACCACTAGAGTGAGAGCACCGCCAGCATTCAAAAGTGACCAAAATATCAGCCAGGAAGCATAGGAACTGAGAAGTGGTCTGTGGTCACCACCTGCAGAATCACTCCTTTATTGGGGGTGTCTTGCTAATTGCCTATAATTTCCACCTTTTGTCTATTCCATTTGCACAACAGCATGTGAAATTTATTGTCAATCAGTGTTGCTTCCTAAGTGGACAGTTTGATTTCACAGAAGTGTGATTGACTTGGAGTTACATTGTGTTGTTTAAGTGTTCCCTTTATTTTTTTGAGCAGTGTAGTATATCTAATAAGGTGCAATTTGATACTCCTCAGGAGTAAATGTAACATTGTGTGTTCTCATGAATTCTGGATAATCATATAGAATAAAATCTAAATTATTCAATAATTGTTTAACCCAGATAATGCTGTCAAACCAGTTCTGGAAAAACAAAGACTTGTTTTTGTATTTTATGTCTTTATTACTCCAGATTGTATAACTATGTGGGGAAAAATGGTGTTTGTACATGAGTTTCCAAGTTAGAAGTACTTGTTTATTAAAGTTAGCAAGCTTAATAGGGATTTTACCCACATCAAAGTTGCATTTGAGTAAGAATTCTAGACCACCAATCTGATGGAATATTAAATTAGGGATTATATTCCAAATGCAATCCTTACTTCTTAAATAGTTTTGTATCCATTTGATCTTAAAGATTATATTAGAGGTTTTAAAATACACCTGATTTCACAGATGGACCACAAGTTAAATCATGGGGAAAATGTGTATTTTACCCAATGATAGAACATAGGCTTTCACCAAATTGACAGGAGTTTTGTGATTTGTATTTCTGGGGGTGGATTATCCCTTTAATTGTTACCCAGAAATTATTTGATATTGAGATTTTAAAAAACGTATTGGACCTTCAAAACAGTCTGGGATGTATTCCAAGGGCAAAATTAATTGCAATACATGAAGGAAGCAACTTCTCTCGTGACTTTACATAGGCCTAACGATAAGATCGCCAATACTGCAACAAACAGAAGAGATACAAAAGAAGAAAAGTAAAATATCAATGTGGTTCAATGGAGCATGATAGCATTCCAACCAAACCTACATAATATTGTCCCCATTATCAGCCCTGGCATGCCAGGCTAGATCAGTTGAATACAGGCGAATCATTGGTTTGATCGGACCTCAGGTAGACAGAATACTCTTGAGTTCCAGGGTAGTTTTGTCTGCACATGCAATGGATTACAGGACAACAGCCCCCTCTGCTGGAATTGTTTTATACATGCATGGCTTATAAACCCTCCAACAGTAAACTGATACTTTTCACGTGACTTTCCAGAAAATAATAAACTCTTGCCTGGATGTTCCAATAGCTTGCATGACTTCTATTTATTCATTAGCATGTGAGTACCTTGAATAAATGAATATATATATATATATCTATACACACACACTTCTACCCAGATACTCCTTTCAATAGAATCTCAAGTATTCAGTGGTCAGTTTATTAGGTACACCCGTCTAGTACCGGTCATCCAGAACAGCCTGAATTCTTTGGGCCATGGAAACATGCTCAATTGTTATCAAGGGACCTAACGTGTGCCAGGAAAACATCCACACCAGCCTGTACCGTTGACCCGGTGTGGTCATCTGCTGCAATAGCCCATCTGTGACCAGGACCGACGAGTTGTGTTCCGAGATGCCGTTCTGCACACCACTGTAGTACTGCGCCGTTATTTGCGGCCCTCCTGTTAGCTTGCACAATTCTGGCCATTCACCTCTCATCAACAAGCTGTTTTCCTCCACAGGACTGCCACTGACTGGATGTTTTTAGTTTGTCACACCATTCTCGGTAATACCTAGACATGCGTGAATAGCCCAGGAGTCCGGATGTTTCTGAGATACTGGAATCAGCGCGCCGGGCACTGATGATCATACCACACTCAATCGCTTAGGTCACTCTTTTTGCCCATTCTATCTTTCAATCGAACAGTAACTGAATGCCTCAATGCCTGCTATATATAGCAAGCCGCAGCCACTTGACTCACTATCTGTAAGAGCGAACCATTTTCGTGAATGGGGTGGTTTACCTAATGAACTAGCCACTGAGTGTATAGCTATTAAGTCACCTCTTTTTTTAAACACTTGCAGATTACTAGAATATGGATATGCCTATGTAATGAAACCTGTCCAAACCAGCAACAGATTTATAAATGTTTTATTTTTTATATAGGAAAAATACAACCATGAAGATACAGAACGCTTAAAAAAAATCTAATACAAAACCAATCTGATGCTATGACGAGAACAGTTGTGAAATCACTCCATTTGTATCCTCATAGAAAGTATGTTTGTTGAAAAGAGCTTGCAAGTAGTAGAACTGTCCCGCTTCACATTAATTCAACGCTGTGTGTACTTGAAACCATTGTGTGACTCAGATACACACAAAAAAAACATTGCTTATTTAAAATGTGCAGCTAATAAAATAAAAACCATTCTCAGAAACCAAAATAAATTAGACAAGAACCTGCCATAGACCGGACAGTCAAGCAACAGGTCAGTGCTCCAGAAAACCAATGAGCAGGTTCTCATTTACCGGAACCCACAGCGATCCTAGCAAGCCCAGTCGATTAGAGAACGTTTCTACTCATACTCTCCTCTCTCAATCAGGAAGAACAGCGCAGACATGGTGGTGATGTTTTCAGACCTTTGTGTGCATTTACCTCATTCAGGCTCATCACCATTATTAGTTGGCAAAACAGTCAATCATAAACAAAATAAGTGCAAGCATTTTTGTACTTTGTTACAAAGCAGAGTTAAAACTACAAAAGCGTTACCATTATCTATCCAAGATATATTCCCTGTCTTTTAGGTTGTGCCTCTTTGCGTGCACGGCCCAAAGTGAGGCAACGGCATACAGCACGAGCCTTGCTCTTTCGAGCTACCCACAAAAACTGTAAATGAAAAAGTTGTTCTCTGCAGTTTTCAATAACAAATAAGGAGGATCAGAAAGTTGAAAAACAAAAACTTGGAATAGACCGGTGGTGGGTGGCTCGGCGTGCGAGCCAGCCCTCCCGCACTTATCCAGGACTGCTCTTATCTACATGGTGGGTTTCAGAAGATTTAAAGTGTCGCGGAGCAGCAGGCCCTGGGCTGGGACCAGGCCATGCCGGGCCAGGGGCCGTGCCCAGACAGACTACCGGTCGCCTCCGTCCTACCAGCCGCCCTCGTCACCTGTAAGGAAGTCGGAAAACACACAGGTTACCATGATTCTGTGGAAGGTATGAGGCTCGTCTTTCGAAAGGGGCCCTGCTGCTACTGAACGCTAATCCCTTTTCAAGATACTTAAGATTTGGTAGCAATTTATGCTGGTGTTAATGGCACTGTGACAAAAACATCTGAAGGCAGGCCATCCGAGTATAAACTCAATGTTTCCATTCAGCAAACCCAGTCGCTCCACAAAAGCAATATTACCTTGGTATATTCCATGGACAGAATTTTTTTTGGAAGTACTAAACAAGAGCAGACAGATAGGACAATTGTCCTCCTACTCTTGCAAATAACAGATTACGTCAACCAGAAAGGTGACTGGCTCCACTGTGTATGCAGATCCTAGTACTGCAAGGCAAAGAAGCAAAGTAAAATATACCTCTACAAACAAGCTGCTGCAAGACAGAAAAAGTTTATGACAAGAAAAGCAGGAAGTAGAGAGCTAATGCTATAACCCCTGACAGTTCGCGCCAAGACGGTTGCAGACCGAGAGCCTACCTTGGCTTTTTGCAGTGCTAAACTGGGGCTTCAACATATTGTTTCTTCAGGTCAACATATTTCAACTACAGGAGGCAGCCTCACTGTGCACCACTGTGAACAGCACCGCCTGTTCAGAGAAGAGAAAGCCAAGTGGTTAATGACGAGGTCCCAGGCTCTCCAACAAGGAGGGAAACAAGTACACTAAGGTCCATCTGCAGACCCTCTCTTCCACTGCTGCTCCCTAAAGGAATGGATGCTGAGCTGAAGTGGCATCTTGGGTCTTTCATATACTGCATACCTTTAATGAGCACCAATGACTCATTTTACAATACTAACCAGGTAGGGCATTTGTTTGTGGGAAATGCCCAGTGAACCCACCACTGGGTTCATTTGCAACCCTTCTTTAAGATGAATTATATAGCGCATATTGTGAAAGACAAAAGTGTAACTTGGGAGGGTGTATTTCTTAATATGGTGAGGCAAGAATGGGAATAGGGAACCCGTTTCTCCATTACATATGACTAAAGGAAAGCTTCATACATTGAGAAAATTACTTATTTCATTACTTTAACGGATATTTTCATCCATCGGTTGGCACAACACCATAGAGGGGGCAAACCCAGTCTGAGTGGAGTCCATCCAGCTGCTATACAGGTCAAGGACCTGCCACGGCTCTGGTGTCGATTTGCCGAATACATATCTATGGCAGCTTGCAGTGATGTGGCTGTCCAGGCACCGGATTGGCCACCTATCCTGACTCCCTACACTTGTGTAAGCTTATAAGAAGCCTCACCATAGCTATCGTAGCTGTCTCTGTACGAACCTCCAGAACGATCTCCGTATCCTCCTCCTTGCGCTCTGTGGGCAGAAGAAGAAATGTACATCAGTAAACAAGAATTGGATGAGCAGTTGAGTAATATCAAATTTAAAAAACATTATTCCTAAAAGTGCTTGCTTACTATCAAAAATAGGCACATAAGCTTCTTGAAATGTGTTAAGATTAATTTATAGAATCTATCCTGTCTTTTCAAATTCTAGCGATTGTCTAACATAGATATGTATATGCAAATGTAACGTCTATGTATCCGAGGTGGTGTATCATTCACCTGTCTTTGTTGTAGTAGCCTCGGTCTGATCCGTATGAGCCGCCACTTCTGTTGTCGTAACGTCCACCGCCATACCCCCGCTCCCCACCACCTGTAATAGAACCTGTGGTCAACAGCTGCCTCAAGGTGGACTAAAAGCAGACATGTATTCATATTATGGTTCAATTAGTTGATAAGAGAATATTGGACACTTTAGTGTTCACATGCAATCACTAGGCTAAGAGATGGTTCAATCAAACCTCTACAGCTACCAGATAACTGCAACAGTCACTGCAAAACAAAAACAAGACACGAGGACATCCCACTGGGCACAGGCGTCAGTTCAACGTCTAGTTTTGACTTACAGTAGGTTGAGTTAACCTCTTGACGCTAGGGGTCAGATTTTTTTTATTTTAAATAACGTTCCCAAGGTAAACAGACTATTTCTCAGGTCCAGATCGTAGAATATGCATATAATTAGAAAGATAGAAAACACTCCAAAGTTTCCAAAACTGTCAAAATATTGTCTGTGAGTATAACAAAACTGATTCTGCAGGCGAAAACCTGACCCGGAAGTGATTTTTTTATCTTTTTTTATCTGTGTTTCCTTGCCCGTCTTTCTTCCATTTAAAGGGGTATCAACCAGGCTTTAGACATAGTTTCAGGCTTTTATTTTGAAAAATGAGCGAGATTTTTCAAAAGTAGTCAGGTGTCCTTTGATTAGTTCCTGCGCGCGAGAGGGGTAGCTCTCCATTTTCTTTCTCTCTTTTATTGAATAGGTTACGGTCTAAATATTATCGATTATGTTTGTTAAAAAACAACCTGAGGATTGATTATAAAAAACATTTGACATATTTCTACGAACATTACGGATACTTTTTGGAATTTTCGTCAAACGGAACGAGGCTTTGGTTTTCTGAACATAACGCGCAACCCAAATGGCGTTTTTTTGTTATAAAAGTAATATTTATCGAACAAAAAGAACATTTATTGTGTAACTGGGAGTCTCGTGAGTGCAAACATCCGAAGATTATCAAAGGTAAGTGATTAATTTTATTGCTTTTCTGACTTTCGTGACCATGCTAATTTGGGGCTAGCTGTTCTAGCATTGATTGATACACTCACAAAAGCTTGGATTGCTTTCGCTGCAAAGCATATTTTCAAAATCTGACACGATAGGTGGATTAACAACAAGCTAAGCCGTGTTTTGGTATATTTCACTTGTGATTGCATGATTATAAATATTTTTAGTAATATTTTGCGCCCTGCAATTCAGCGGTTGTTTAGGAAAATGATCCCGCTAAAGGGATCCGTAGCGCAGAGAAGTTAACTAATATAAAATCAACAACAACAAAAAATTCACCATGTCATTGGATTTAGTTTTTTTTTAAATGACGAAATCCAGGTTGATTACTTTTTTCAAATCCAATCCGTTTTCTACATTGATTCAACAATTATTATTTTATGAGGAAACAACGTTAATTCAACCCATTTTTGCCCAGTGGGATAGGAGTGGTTATTAAGGATGAGGGACCAGAGGGGAGGGTCAGAGCACAGGGTGTACGCACTGACTACTTCTGGTTAGTTCTGCAAGTCACAGAATCCCAGGCTAACGAAGGTGTGAGGACATCTTTGTAGGGTTGGGACTGGGGTGTCTGTCAGTCACTCCAAGGCAAACATGGGAGGGAAACTGGATGCTGGAGGATAGAAAACAACAAACTTGCCACGTGAGAAGCCACGCCCACCTCTTCCACCACCACCACCACCTCTGCCTCCACGGAAGTATCCTCCTCCCCCTCTGCCACCCGACGAGCCCCCTCGGAATCCACCTCCGGACCTGCCACCACCACCAGACTTGCCAGCCTGGTCGACACGGATCTGTCTGCCGTCAAGTGACTGACACATAAGGTTGGGGGGGAAGATAATACACCATTAATATCATAATTGCACAGTCAAAGAGTTGTGTTCCAGGGCAGAGTTTAGGTTTAATTTGTCACCTTGCCGTTCATGGCCAGCATAGCATCCTTGGCCTCATCCGGGTTCTCAAAGGTGACGAAACCAAAGCCCCTGGACCTCTGAGTTTCCCTGTCTTTAATTACAACAACTAGACAGAGGATTTTTTATTTTTTAAAGTTAGACCATAGACATTCAAAGCATGTTCAAATAGCAGACCACATGCCAAAATAAAGAATTACTTGCACCCAATATCCAACAGTTAGTTACCTTCAGATATTTGCCCATATTTGGAGAACACATCTTCTAATGACTGTTCATTAGTGTCAAAGCTCAGGCCACCCACAAAAAGCTTCCCTTCGTCAGACATCCTTCCTTTTAACCACTGTAGAAGGGAATAACATGTGTATTATGGATGCAGTGGTTCAGATTGTTAACTAGTAGCAGGTTATTTTGGATTCAAACACCTGTTCATGTTCTGTTCTTGCAATGGTGCAAATACACGCAGTAATCAAATGTAATTCAAGCTAACAGTTGATGTCTTGATTTTTAAAAAAAAAGTATTTTGTATTGCGAAAAAAAAAAAAAAAAAAAAAAAGTCAGCGAGATCCTAGCAAAGAGTTTGATAGTCGAGCGAGAAGCACAAACGCGTATGGGGGTTTACGTCGGAAAGGCCCAAGATCATCCTGCCCCCGGTAACTAGCTAGTTCTGCTGTCTTCCCTTTCCAATATACCGTAGCTAAAGCGCAACCTTACGGTAGCTAGTGAGCTACCTAGCCAATGAAATGTGCGTTCTCTCAAAAAGCACGCCTCGCTGGACAAGCGGATGACCGTGGTGCGATTTTTATTTGAATCAGTAAACTAGCCAACTGGTGTATGTACACAATGCAGTTCCCCGCCCCCATGTGTACTATGCCTAGCTAGATTCAACTCCCTTTGTTCAACATTGTCCAGCTAAACCACAACGGCCTTTACAATAGTGCTATCGTAATGTAATGGGAGCCCCTGGTAGCCAGCCATCACTGCGTCATTGCATCGACTAGTGAGCGCACTCGCAGAGTAAAATGGTTGGGATTGCCTTGCTTTAACGAGGAATGCAAGGAATGGGGACTTTCGCATGCCACCACAATATAATCGTCCATACATTGACTTTGAATTAAATTTACAATCATGAGAATGTTATCGTAGGCTAACTGCTAGTTACATATATAGCCACGTCCAGACTTCTCGGGTGTCAGACCCTAATTTACCGCGACACCATCTTGTTACTGTCCCTAAATTAAAAGTTTAAACACAAAAGGCTATTACACTCTTACCGCCGACAAAACCGTGATACTCTTCCAACCGAACTGCAGTAGATGGGAACGAATGTGTTGCGGGGCCTCCTGGTTTATGTATTTTTGAGACCTTTGCGGTTACGCCCATCTGATTAATATTAAGTAGATAAACGCTATCTGACCCAACATATCAATTCAACTCGATTTGCTTTTAATCAGTCAATGGTCGCGAAATCATGCATGTTAAGTTGTAGCATCAACTAGACTGATAAGTAAAAACAAAAGTATAACTGCCCGTGCCGTGGGCTCATTTAAGTCGATGCATTTTTTGGCTTAATGAAGGTCAAATCATTTAGTTGTTCCCAACATCAGGTCCTCAAAAAACAAGTGTTAGATCTTAGTGTCCTGTACTACAACATAGCTAAATGTTGACATTAAAGGAATGTCCTATAACAAATATACCAGAGTGTCTTGTTTTGCACACTTTGTACAAAATAAAGACAGAGAAGCAAAAACGTTCTAAAAAAAATAGTTGACCAACTAAGTTAATTTGATGACTTAACACCAAAAAATGTCAGTTATGTATACTGGTAATACAGGTATCACATGTTTCTTGTTACATACAGCCAGTAGCAGTGTGTGGTTAAAACCACAACCTGTGTTGTGATAAGTGTGTTTGCGCGATAGCCTTTAGGCAAGGCATATGAATTAGGTTAAGACAGCTGCAGAATAAATTCAACTACATCTTTGTTTAATCACAAAACCACATAGCAACCTCTGTCCAGTGAAGTCCAGAGCATATTGCATGTACACTAACATGACCTACAGCATGGTGAAGCAACTTAATTTCAGACAACTAAAACAGATTTAGAACCCGAGTTCCTCAAGTCGCAAAGAAAACAGGCACTGCCTCCACTATTCCAGCACCATTTTCTATCATCAAAGCACCTCTGCCTAGTCTAATTGTGACAAGACATCCCCCCAAAAATTGTCCAATCAACGTAAGCCAAATGTGGCTGTCCATGGTTCTGATTGTCCGCGTTCATGCAAGTAAAAAACGTCAACTCACCCTACTTGTAGAGAAACGACAGTGCCACCCTTTACTATGTTGACGAAGCAGTCTCACCATGTCATGTAGTACACACTTATTTGTTCTGGGCTACCTGGCTAAAATTCTTACTCGCCTAGCTTCCATTCATGGGCAACGTTAGCTAGTTACAGGCAGCAACAACGTCATACTCGTTTGGACCAGACAGCATCAGTTAACCTACGCATAGAGAGGCGGTGTTTAGCGCGCTCGATGCTTTCTCCTGTAATACAGTCAACTTCTGGGGAATTGAAGAAACAATTTGAAACAGACTAAATTGTTTTTGAATTTTATTTCTTGTGTAGCCTGGCTTCCATGAATACACGCAACTGCATACAGCATTTAATTAGCATGCAAAATGACAGTATTGTGCATGTTAGTACCAGATTTGATTTCCAATCCCATTTTAAGGCTGGTCTTAAAGTCAGGGCCACGTTCAGGTGCCAAACGTCTAACAAAGCAGATAGAAATGCCATGAATAAAGCAGACAGGATTCCTTACTATACTTGTCAGTGTAATGTTTGTTCTACATGGCATATTTCCATCGCATCATTCAAAGACGCTGCATCCTGCTGAACACACCCCAGGTCCAGTTCAGCAGCACATCTAATTCAGCCTTCAAGATCTCTCCTGGTAGCGACCTCCCAAGGAGCAGTTTGCCATTTCAGGGCAAGCCATCCTGTGCTGAATCTGGAATAGAAGTCACAATTAGCACGAGAAGAAACAGTAAAATGACAGGATTATTGTACATAGCACTGATAGATTTGTAAACCAAGTCACTTGTACCATGCAGAGTATATGCTACTGCTAATAATTAAGGCTGGTCCACAAAATGTCAAGTCCGTGCATCTGAACTGAACTACAACTAATGAGTAATTATCTATTATTCAAGGTGATTTGTAGATCAGCCAGTCGTGACTAGTCTGATGCAAGGTTTCTCGCCAATGGGAGTTATCCATTGCCGGATAAATGACAAGAAACGGTGGTCTGACTTAAAGCCCCTTAAAACAGTCCATCTTTCAACAGACGCAACTGTCCGAAAATTTGACCTGAGGACAATGTAGGTTGTAAACGATTTAATACGCGTTCATGCGTCCAAATGGCTGTGTCCTATGGTAGTGTTCCCCTGCTCAGACTACACATTCATCAACCAATGGTTGCATGCCATGTTGTCAACTGAAACACAAAATACCTATCCGGGCGTAGTTCTGTCAGGCATTAGCCACACCTGTGCAGAGTAACACACCCTCCATACTTCAATTCATTTGTGGGGGCCATAGAGCAAAAGAGAAGTGTTTGAGTCTCCCCTGTCCATAGACTGGTCTTTATAGTTTGTAGGCCAAACCGTTCAGATGCTAGCGAAAACAGATTCAGGACGTCTCATGATCTGACAAACACCATTGTAGCTCAACCTTCCACCAGACCCGAAAAGCAAACACCTGCTCTTTAGCTCAGATTTTGATCAGGATTTTTATTATTAGGTTACTTAGATTAATAGATTTAAGGTTTGAACATGAACTGATTTAATAAATTCAAAAACCCGTTTTACAGTGATAAGCCACCTGCCTAAAGGACAGATGAAAGTAGGGTTCCACAACACTGCTTTCACCAATCCATTCAGTGATTTCATAATGAAGGGGGAACACAAAACAGGGCCTATGAATTCAGCGGCAAGGTATTCAGTACACATGCCATGCCAGAGGACACCCACCTAGAAAGCATCGGCAGGAACCAGTCGCAGTCAGGCCTCGAGTTAGTTGCTCACATCCAACGCTTAACCTGATCGTGTAACGAGAAGGGTAATTAGTTTTGAGTACAGCTTGAGGGCAACAATGACAAGGCATGCATTTGCTTATCAATATCAACCTAGCAAAGAACTAGATGTGTTGAACAGCATTAACTTTTTGCATTAGACAATATTAACCACAAGTTTTGAAAGCTAGACATTTATACTAAACTGTACATAGTGATACACTTGACAAGAAAAAGGTGAGTCTAGAATTTAAGATGACAACTTTGCAATCACTGGGAGAACAGTACAAAACACTGGTTTCACAGATGGATCAAACGTAGGAGAATATTGTGTTTTACACTAGGGATACTTTAGCAATGACTGCTCATGGAATTTGCAAAAGCTCAATGTTTTTTTCCCCCAGAGGCTCTAGTAGTCCCCTCGGTCTAATGGGGACAGGGTGAAACGTTTCTCCAAAAACTGGATACTTTACTGGACGTTCTCATGCAACTCTGGGTATTGAACAGTAACATCTAGGGCCTGAGGAAGTGACAGCGGTGCTTGGGCAAAGTTGAAGGTAGATAAGATGGACATCAAAATGAGAACTGTTTGAGGGATGCGAACAGGAGAGCAAAAGTCGTTACCTCACATTACTGGCCTATATCCACTTATGAACTAGCCAAGAGAGCAGCATTCACCAGAGAGGATTCACATGTCGGTAGGCACAACACTTCATTCTCCAAGGACTTTGTTGATTTCCAAAACGATAGTAGAGCTCTTGGGCGCAATGAAGCGTTATAAAAGAACCAGTGCCAGCACCAGGATGACATTTCATTTCTATTCTGCTTTCAATACCCCCAGCCCCCCGTACATTGACTAGCTTCAGCATCAGGGTAGACCCTTTAGCATGTTCTGAGTATTAATTCAGAGGACCTCCCAATATTCCTAAATGAGACTTACACCCAGCCACCCTTTCAAAATGAAATCCTGCTTTCCAGCAGACTATGCAATCATTTCGCTCAACCCACTTACTAAATCCCTCACTACCACTCACATTACATAACATTCAGCTGGCTTAGTGAACAGGCTATAGTTCTTTGAAGGCACAATAAATCAGAGCATTTTCAACGGAGTTGTTTAATAGGCTTCATGAAGCCAGGATATACAAAAAAATCTTAGGTGTTGGTTAACAGAACAGAGAGCACATATCCTTGAAGTAACATTGAGTGAACGTTCAGTCCATCAGCATATTATGCACATGTTTGCAAAGAGCAAAGTACCTTAGGCCAACTGCAGAAGGCTGCAACTAACACCTAATATACAGCTCAAAGAGCTGAAGTAGGTTCACCAGTCAAAGTAATTCACTCTTTGGATACCGAGTATTGACAAATCTTTAGCAATATCAAGGCGGTCTGCTGGAAACCAGTGCTCCCACTTAGCATTCCTACCTTGCTACACTAAAGGAATGCATTACAGAACTGAAGGAGCAAAATGTCTTTAGAGCACAATCACAGCTTTTCCAGCTTCTAGTGTAAATTTCATAGATCTAATTTTTTAAAGACCAGAATTCACTACAACTCCAGTTAAAATGAGATTAAATGGAAACATGTCGCTACTGATATTTGAGTCTTTCGATTGAGCAGGAACATCGTCAAGTTTGAATTTGTCTTAGAAGCTATCAGGCTGTGTTGAACAGGTTACGATTCAACAGTAGAAACAGGTTTAATTGCAAACAAAGGCATTTTTATAAAATTATCAAATTTGATTCTCCCAGTGCATTCTCCCTGCAACAGGAGGGCATATTGAGCTTAAGGTACTCAGACCCTTACTGAGCATCAAGGCTTACAGTAATTAAATGCTACAGGATTTCAGTTACTGCCATGAGGACAGAGATCCTGAAGAATACTTTCAACACGATAAAAAAGGACTAAAGATGCTGATTTGTTAAAGAAAACACTAGAACCAGATACCACAAACAGAAAAAAAAAAAGTCTTCGAAGAGCGCATCTTTAAAAAAACAGCCAGCGATGGGACGATCTTGCAATCAGGAAGTTTGTTTTTGTTTTTACTCGTGTGTAGCTGAGGACAAGAAGTAGGCACAAGTGTAAAGGCACTGCAGCATTCTGACATTTCTCACAGTAGACTAGAGCCTATTTATATTTTGTGCCACAGTTATCATTGCAACAGGAAAGCACCAGGACAAGGGCATTGAAAGAACCTATGCCTCTTCAAAAGGAAACTGAGTGAAAAAATCTAGGAATGTCTTTCTGCTTTTGGATAGTGTGGTAGAGGGCTGGATATCCATCGTTTCAAAGAAATATTTGATTCTTTGAGCAGACATGAGTATTTTAACATACTAATCCAAGAGGGCACAAGCTTTCGGTTTCTGAGCAACAAAGTCTTACAGGGGTCGTTCTGGGAGTCTATGCAATCATGTCCAGTTCCTCCTAAACATTTCTAGTTCCTACTAACAGTGAGATCATGGCAACAACTAGGCTACATCATTATACTTACCATAGCTGTCATAGCTGTCTCTGTAGGATCCCCCAGAGCGCCCACCATAACCACCTTCTCCTCCACTCCTAAAAAGGGGGACAAATGAAAGCCGGTTAACCTCTTGAGAATATAGGGGGTGCTGTTTCGACTTAGTGAAAATTGGTCTCCAAATTAAACTGCCTCGTACTCAATTCTTGCTCGTACAATATGCATATTATTATTACTATTGGATAGAAAACAATCTCTAGTTTCTAAAACCGTTTGAATTATGTCTGTGGGTGAACCAGAACTCTTTCTGCAGCGAAATCCATGACAGGAACTGCTAAGGTCTGAAAATGAGGCTCTGTTCCCAGATCAGTTTAAAGCTCTGTATGTATCCTATGGGTCGACATGAACTGCACCCGCCTTCCCCTGGATGTCAGTAACCAATGAGAAGTGGAATGGAGTTTCTACGTAGTTCTCAGAGTTTATAAAAGGCCAAGGAACGAGGGGAGCTCTCTTTTCGACGTTCGTCATTGCGCAAAGCAGGACCTCAGGATGGCATTTTGAAACGCTCAGTTATCGACCTTAGATATATCCGTCTGTAATTTAATTCGATATAGGTGTTAGAAACATCATAACGAAGTTATTTTAAACCGAGTTATATCAGTTTATGCGAGTATATTGCTATTTTCGGAATTTCCTTAGTATTGCGTTTGGAGGATTTGGGCATGTTGTGGCCACATAGCTATTCTTAGCTGCCAATTCCGAAGTTGAAGACGACGTTTTACAACCAAGCAACGATTCTTTTGGACAAGGGACCACTTGCACAAGATTCTGATGGAAGCTCGTCCAAAAGTAAGAGCTATTTATGATGTTATTCCGTATTTATGTGGAAAAATGTAAACGGATTTGTCCGCCATTATTGCGGCACTAGTCTGGCTGTAACGCACACTGTATGTCTAGTAACGTTAATTTTAAAAATCTAACTCAGCGGTTGCATTAATAACTAATGCATCTTTCATTTGATGTCCAACCTGTATTTTTTAGTCAAGTTTACGATTATTTATTGATTAGATTAGGTGCCTTTCCAAGATGGCGCCGGCCAGAATGCATGACCTGTTGCCACTGATCACATTGTATAACCACGATTTGTGCTGCTAAATATGCACATTTTCAAACAAAACCTATATGGATTGTGTAATATGATGTTACAGGATTGTCATCTGAAGAATTCTGAGAAGGTTAGTGAAAAATTAATTTATTGGTGGTGAATACGTTATCGCTATGTTTGGCTGGAATCAATGCTGTTGTCTGGTTTGCTATTGTGGTAAGCTAATATAACGATATATTGTGTTTTCGCTGTAAAACACTTACAAATCTGAAATATTGTCTTGATTCACAAGATCTGTGTCTTTCAATTGCTGTACGCTGTGTATTTTTAAGAAATGTTTTATGATGAGTAATTAGCTAATACACGATGGTCTCTGTAGTTATTCTAGTCATTTTAGTGAGAGTTGTGATGGGGGCTGCAATTGTAAACTATGATTTATACCTGAAATATGCACATTTTTCTAACAAAACCTATGCTATACAATAAATATGTTATCAGACTGTCATCTGAGGTTGTTTCTTGGTTAGTGGCTATTTATATCTTTATTTGGTCGAATTTGTGATAGCTACTGATGCAGTAAGAAAATGGTGGAGTATGGGAATGGTGTCTTTTGCTAACGTGGTTAGCTAATAGATTTACATATTTTGTCTTCCCTGTAAAACATTTTAAAAATCAGAAATGATGGCTTTATTCACAAGATGTGTATCTTTCATTTGGTGTCTTGGACTTGTGATTTCATGAACATTTTATTATATGATATCCCTGTGTCTTTAGGCTAGGCTATGCTAGTCAGCTTTTGTGATGGGGGGGATCCCGGATCCGGGTTTGGGGGGTGTTAGAGGTTAACAGAAACCAAGGAAAATACATGTCAGCTCAGGTACACGATTATCCTAGAAATAACTTCTGTAGCTTAAATCCTATGTTATTAAAACAAGGAGACTGATCACTTAGTACTTAGAGAACTAAACTATGCAACATTCTTACCTGGCCTCTCTGTAACCTCCGCTGCCACCCCCAGAGGAGTATCCTCCTCCACCACCACTCCTGTAGCCACCACCATAGCTGCGGTCCCCGCCACCCCCATAGCTGCGGTCCCCGCCATAGCTGCGGTCCCCGCCATAGCTGCGGTCCCCACCATAGCTTCTTTCTCCCCCACTATAACCTCCACCACCTAGGATAAAATTAAGAGGATTTCAGTCAAAGGACCTTCACTTTGGAGCAAGTTAAACACTAAAAAGGAGGGGTGTGACATGGAGCAAATGGACGCTAACCACTTACCTCTTCCTCTGCCTCCTCTGAAGCCACCAGAACCGCCCCTGAAGCCACCAGAACCACCCCTGAAGCCACCCCCGCGGTCAGATCTTCCTCCTGACTTGCCAGCTTCATCCACACGAATCATCCTGCCATCGACTGACTAAACAGGAGGGGGGAAAAAAAATCTATAATACCAATGATTTACGTCAGTCAAAGATATGCATGTGTCTGGGAAACCATCCCCTCACCTTGCCATTCATTGCAGCCATTGCGTCTTTGGCATCTTCTGGGTTTTCAAAAGTCACAAAGCCGAAACCCCTGGATCTCTGAGTCTCACGGTCTCTGACAACGTCGACTGAAAAACAAAACATCAACCACCCACTCAAAATATTGACAGTTTTATTTTTAATCCGTTATTTTACCAGGTAAGTTGACTGAGAACACGTTCTCATTTACAGGAACAACCTGGGGAATAGTTACAGGGGAGAAGGGGATGAATGAGCCAATTGTAAACTGGCCAAAGTCAGTTTACAATATGGCCAAAGTCCACTCTAGACTGCACAGGTAGAAACAGATGGGTGTTTTCTGGCTCAAAGGGGGAGCGGTCAGCGACAATTGAATTTTGTTGTTACATTTAAACCAACCATTTTTGCCATAAGCAGATTCTCAGCTTGTTTCCTGCAATTATATACATTCTGTTATGGCGCCGAGAGAATTTCAGGTGTAAATGTTGGGTGACGAGACACTGACGTTATGCGAGAATTCTACAAACAGCAGTAAACAAATCTATTCTCTCTACATTCCAATGTAGGCATCAAAATGCATAAATATTTTTAACACATGCAGTAGTTAGCCATGTCTAAAAGTATCAATACTGTACTTCATGAAATGTATGTTATGAGCCCAAATGAACAGCAAGTGTCTTGCTAAGGTTGAACTGTGGGACAACCCTTTTTGTGAAACCCGCAAAATTGGTACTAATACTAGCTATTGGCGGAAGGTATCCCTCAACCTACCAGACTAAGTTCGATGTGACACATTGCTAAGTAGTTTGGTCCTGAGGGCATTTCACAGTCATCCTTGGATGGAAATAATTTCAAACGTTTATTTCGGTCATTGAATTAAGTGTCTAGTGGCTATAAAATGGATCAGGAAGAACATCTATTTTTACATGCATTTATCGCTTTATTGTAGGCACTAAAATCCATACACTTCATTTATCTTAAGACTGATAGCAGGGACTTTCAGACGAGGCTTGTGGGCACCAGAGCAAAACAGAGAGCACGAGTGTCTCAACTTTCCAATGAGGTATATTAGTGTGCATCCAAAACCGTTGAGACGCTAAAGACGGAAGTCAGCAATAGAGGCTGTACCCACTTCAGACACCAATGTGTTCGTGAGATCTTTTAATTGATTAGTCAGTAGTTTGTAGGCCAAAGCGTTTGGACACTACATACGATTGTGAGAAGACCAATGTTTAGAATATCACGGTCTGACAAAACCAGCTCTGCCACCCTTCACCGCAGAAGGGCGATATCAGCAGATTGAGCAGTAGCCCATGCAAAACATATCTGGCTTAACCCATCATACTATGGCAGGGGAAAGGGTTCTAAATTATATGGAATTATTTGCAAGTCATACCAAGGATCATTTAGCCATTTGATTTAGAATAAGACTAGAAAACAAATCAATTTAATGGAAAATGCTTGTCCTTACTACTATTTGCCCATACAAACACATTGAATAACAGATTCACTACATGGAAGAGATAGTTCCCCCCCCCCCAAAAAATTCTAAAAAGGAAAGGTGTTCTGGAGTGTCTCACCTATATCAGATAAGACCAGGAAACATTTGTTTTTACATGCATTTAACAGACACTGGTTGGGTGTATTATTATTCTTTAAACAGTATACAAAGTAATTACAGAAATTGTTACAAATCATTTCACATAAAAAGCATTAAGATTTGTGCTTATGGCCACCATAACTTAAAACTGAGCGTAAATTACTGTAATTCCTCATGTACTGCTAATACGCATATTAATTTCATAAGTATATTTTATTCGAATAATCTGTTTCATCACCCTGAATTTTATTATATGCACAACCCAATCTTAAGATATTGGACAAAATGTGATTGGGGGGGGGGGGGGGGGGGGTTGTCATTTAACTGTCCACAACCTTTTCCATCACTTGAAAATAAGATCTCAGCAATGGTAAATGTTGAACATTCATGAATTAAAATGTTTTGTGTTCCACGGAAGCTGTTCTATAACATTGAACAAAGTATAACACCAGACCCAAAGTCATCTTTGAACCATTAACACCACATTTCCGGCTATTACATGCATTTTGCCATGGCTAATGTGTCATTTTGCTCAAGTATAAAATGAATACTGAAATTCATTGGTTTTGGAATTAAATTCACTGACTAGATATATTGGTGCTTGTTATCAGATTTAAATATATATAGGTCCAGTTTAGTCATTTAATTTCACGTTTTTTTCTATCCCGATTGTACTCGCTCTTTTTTTCTTTTCTTTTTCGGCCCGCCCAAAGATGACAATGGCATAAAAATCCTCGATCTGGATCCAACATACCTTTAGCAATGTTTCCATATTTTGAAAACGCCTCTTCCAGTGAAGTTTCATCGGTGTCAAAACACAATCCTCCAACAAAAAGCTTCCCTTCGTCAGACATCTTGGATTATCTAGAAGGGAATAATTTAAGAGTAAGACCTACAAACAATTCATAAATCTGAGCATGGCAACACATGCTCGCTGTTTGAAAAATGTGACCAAGTCCTGTAAAAAAACTTAGAAAAACACCAACTGGCTTACACATGCGGATGGCACCACGATGCCATACATTTTAAACGATAGAACGCCATTTTCTTCCACCCATCGGTTCGTTTTCAAATGCGTGGAGTAGCCATGTTTTAACCCGTGCAGTAAAGTTAGCTACGCATAATGTATAATTTACCTGGCCAACTAGCTAGTTACACTGGAATGTTGGAAATTCTCAAAGATGGCGATTAACTAACTAGATAGCGACGCTAGACAAACACCCACAGCTCCCAGTCCCAAACAAAGCCAGACCAGTTAGTCAACGTTAGCAGGCCAAACCAGTCAAATTAGCCATTTCAAGCCATTCGGTACACATGGCCCAGATATTGCCCATCCTGCAACGTAAACTAGCGTATTAAAGGGTAGTTAAAGTTAACTAAACAGCGGCAGTAAGTAACATTACTTGCCACGCAGTGCAAAATCTTAGCCAGCTAACGTAGGTGACGGTTTGCTAGCTAGCAGCGTGCATTAACAGTACTGTAGCGAACGGCCATTTTGTAGGGAATGTAGTAACTGACGTTGCTGATTAACGTTGCTTTTAGATCGACTTTGAAATACCATCCAGCTGTAACGTCAAATAGTGAAAATGCGAGTAAAAATTGTCACTCAAAATAGAGTAAGGTTGAAGTACAAGTTACATGCGAACTGGGGTCGAGTAACGTTAATCAAAGGCTAACGTTAATCTATTCTCCTTAATCGACTAGTAAACGTTAGCTTGTCTAAATTAAAGCTAGCTAACTTTGGCTAGCAAGTGTTTGTCAAAGACAATAACTTCCCATAGGAACGCAAACTGCAGGGTCGAAATTAACAACGCAATTTTAGTAGGCCTATGTTTCCCCCGCTAATTATTAGAATTGGGTGGATCTCTACTCACCTCTGTGTAGTTTGGCGCCGTCTGAGAAAGATGTTAAAATGGCTCCTGTTTATGAGCTCTTCTTCTTCTTCGTGTGGTCTTCCGGTATACTAGACGCTTTGTTGCGTATCGCTGCCATTCACAGGTCAGAGTGTGAATTACACATTTTGTTCACAAAAAAGGATCTACCTGCAGACCGCTGTTATTACATGTTACATTCCGCGCCCACTGCCAAACACACCAAGACAGTTCAGGAGACTGAAAAGATTTGGCATGGGTCCCCAGATCCTCAAAAAGTTCTACAGCTGCACCATCAAGAGCATCCTAGTATGGCAACTGCTCGGCATCTTAACCGTATGGCCCAGTACATAACTAGGGCCAAGCTTCCTGACATCCATGACTTATATACTAGGCGGTGTCGGAGGAAGGCCCAAAAAATGATCAAAGACTCCAGTCACCCAAGTCATAATGTTCTCTCTGCTACGGCACGGCAAGCAGTAACGGAGCACCAAGTCTAGGACCAAAAGGTTCCTTAACAGGTTCTACCCCCAAGCCATAAGACTGTGGAACAATTAATCAAATGGGCATCCAGCCTTTTTATATTGACCTCACTTTAGTTTATTTAGTAAATCTTTTCTTAACCCTATTTCTTGAACTGCATTGTTTGTGAAGGGCTTGTAAGTAAGCATTGCACGGCGCATGTGACAAATACAATTTGATGTGCCACAGACTAGGTAGATACTGCACCGGATGAATAAATGTGAAGCATCCGTTTGGCGTTTCCACTCACTACCAAATATGGTGATGAGAGGAAGCCCATTGGCCGGCAGTGGGAGAAGACGGAGCAAGATGGATTTTGGCCGACATTTTGCACCAAACAAATATTGATTAAACATTTGATCGCCATATAGTTTTCTTTTTCCAAAACTAGAATCTGTAACAGAGTGGACTGCGTTTTGTAGACTTTACCCTTTGCCAAAGTTTACAAAAATTGTGTTCTTTTTTATTTTATAGTGCCACGAAGAGTTGGGTTGGCTACGCTAGCTAGCGACTTCCCTCGCCGTAACGTTACCAGAACTGTGGGAAAGCAGTGCTAAGCAGGCGGGGGAAAAGGACGCTAGGGTTTTCTCATTTGGAAAATGTCCATCCTCCGTCCTCGTTAGTAGGCAAACGGACGACTGTCCTCCCCTCCACGATAGCCTCATTTTGACAAGGAAGTGTCCTTTGTGGAAAAGTTTTGAAGTCTGCCACACCCCCTGTGAATCAGCGATTGTTTTCTCTAAGGAGAAAAAGCATGCAAACATTTAAAAACGATTACCTTTGACCTTTTTCAAAAGGATGACGGAGTTGTGAAAATACTACTGAACCGGTGTTCCCTAGCTAGCGGCCTCCTTTAATGTTTTTTTGGGGCGGTTGGCATCCAACATTGGTGCATTACCACAACTGTGATGTAGTGTGGGCCAAAGGAACCACTTATAGTGCGCGGAGCATGTAGTAAAGGACATCTAAATTGACTGGGGGAGGGGGTCAGTGGTCCAAAATAGTTTTAAAAAAAACATTTTTTTTTTTTTTTGAAATTGGGCACAGGGAGTGTGTTTTGACCCTGGTTTACATTCACCCTTCTACTAATATTTTCCCTATAAAAAATGGCTCGACTTACTTTTTATATTACCCTAATAAAGTTTAGAAACGTTTGTGAAGGCTTGGTATGGTGTGGCTATTATTAAACTTTAGCTACTGCATGACTATGATATGAAGGCAGTGTGCCCCGGCGCTCCAACTGGCTCAACACTTGAACTTGAGGTGAGGAAGTCTGTTTCAGGCCTACTAGAGTTACTCTTATAAAAAACATTTAGATAGAATTTTAATGAATTAGCCTCCTTCTGTACATCTATATCTAAATCGCAGATGCTGTAGCCATCTGGCATAAAGACATCTCAGTGTTGTAGCATGCCCCTGGCATATCTCTCTGGGGTTAGGCCTAAGCTTCTCTTCCTTTATATAGGCTATATACAGTGCATTCGGAAAGTATTCAGTTTTTCCACATTTTGTTACGTTACAGCCTTATTCTAAAATTGATTCAATTGCCCCCCCTCAGCAGTCTACACACAATACCTGCAAAACATCAGTCTTAACATCAACAGTGACTCTGGAATGCTGGCCTTCTAGGCAGAGTTGCAAAGCAAACGCCATATCTCAGACTGGCCAATGAAAAGAAAAGATTAAGATGGGAAACAGAACACAGACACTGGACAGAGGACCTCTGCCTAGAAGGCCAGCATCCCGGAGCTGACGTTGAGACTGGTGTTTTGCGGGTACTAGTTAATGAAGCTGCCAGTTGAAGACTTGTGAGGCGTCTGTTTCTCAAACTAGACACTCATGTACTTGTCCTCTTGCTCAGTTGTGCTCGGGGGCCTCCCACTCTTCTTTCTATTCTGTTTAGAGCCACTTTGCACTATTTTGTGATGGGAGTAGTACACAGCGTTGTATGGGATCTTCAGTGTCTTGGCAATTTCTCACATGTAATAGCCTTCATTTCTCAGAACAAAAATAGACTGACGGGTTTCAAAAGAAAGTCCTTTGTTTCTGGCCATTTTGAGCCTGTAATCAAACCCACAAATGCTGATGCTCCAAATACTCAACTCGTCTAAAGAAGGCATGTTTTATTGCTTCTTAAATCAGCACAACAGTTTTCAGCTGTGCTAACATAATTGCAAAATGGTTTTCTAATTATCAATTAGCCTTTTAAAATGATCAACTTGGATTAGCTAACACAACGTGCCATTGGAACACAGGAGTGATGGTTGCTGATAATGGGCCTCTGTACGCCTATGTAGATATTCCATTAAAAATCAGCTGTTTCCAGCTACAATAGACATTTACAACATGAACAATGTCTACACTGTATTTCTGATCAATTTGATGTTATTTTAATGGACAAAAAATGTGGTTTTCTTTCAAAAACAAGGACATTTCTAAGTGACCCCAACATTTCTAACAGTAGTGTACATAAATAAGGTATTTTTTTTTTATTTTTTTTATGCATTTGCAAACATTTCTAAATCCCTTGTTTTCTCTTTGTCATTATGGGGTTTTGTGTGTAGATTGATGAGGGGAAAAAATAATTGAATCAATTTTGAAAAAGACTGTGACGTAACAAAATGTGAAAAAAGTCAACGGGTCTGAATGCTTTTCCGAATGCACTGTATATATATTTATTAAAATATTTATATCATACAGTGGACACCTAAGCCTATGTATGCAATGCCCTGATACATTTAGTACTCAAATCTCTGACAGCTGAACTGTGAGGTTCATTTTTCTATTTTCATTTTATTTTAAGAATAGTGTTTTTTGTCATTGTTATAGCTGTTTTTAAGGACACGTTAATGTGGCTCATTTGGCCAACATCCCTCGTTTATTGATGGAGCTGTCTGCTCCAGGTCCGCTCTGAATGCATATGGATGTCCGTTAAATTTCTCAAATGTCTTGTAAATTAAAATCGGCGCTTCATTTTCCTAAATTAAACTCTGAAATGTTTTTATGAAGATTTTAGAATATTCCCATGAAAATCTGTCGCGAATTGGATGGAAACTTAGCTATAGACACCCTAAAGACTCGCAAGTGAACTAGTCCAATGTCACTTTGATTATGCATATCATGGTTCACCAGGAGTCCCAAACATCTAAAGAATAAATTACCAGTCAAACAATCTTGTAAGAATTGTACTTAAACTCCCCCCTCAGATTTATCTGGAGGTTGAGCATCTTTTTTGTCTATCTTTGTAATGTGTCTGTATTTATGAAATTGAATATGTATTTGTGTAAAAAATAGGTACCACAATGGAAATAAATCCCAACTTTATTGTGCAATCCCAGTCACTTTGAAAAATCATTGTGTATAAATGTATTTTTTTAACTGATAAATAAAGTCAATCAGTTAATCCAAATTGTGCAGTGGCCAACTGATGAATGGAAAGAGACATCTGTTACAAAACACCAAAAAGTTTGACATTTGGAGATTATCAATCCAAGCCTTCGATATTGGGTAAGCCTACAAGGTAGGGAGGGATCTATTTTCTGTTTGTCGATATTGACATAGTCTCTTTATTGTGGTGTTGCAAATGCAAACTGTGATATTAAAGTGCCCGAAGTCGGTATGCTTTGTTTAGTGGTTATGTGGTGCATTGGCACAGAAACCTATTGGTGGAAAATGAGTTGCATATATTTTATATCATTGCAAATATTGAATCAAAATGTATAAAATCTGATTTCCCCCTAGCTGATCATTGTCTGCATTCGGCTCTGATAGTGAAGTAATGAAACAGGCAGGGAGAGTGAGCTTGTCTGTGGAGGTCCGCAAACTCTCAATCTTCTGGCCCGTAGTCCTGTGTGGCATCGACAGTGCCACAAAAGCATACTGAAGTGGTCATATCCACATTGATAAACACAGGGTCGCTACAGTTATTGTTATTTTTGGTCATAAACATAATTTTGAGTTAATTCAAAGCGGGGAGAGGATGTTCAATTTATTTTACAGTACAAGGGGAGGGTCATGTGAAAATATGTTTAATATTGGAGAATGGAATTGCATTTTGTTTTATGACACTTTGAGTTGGACCAGCGGGTTAGGAACAAAAGCTCTCACTGGATAACATATCCTAGCATGAAGCACTAATTCTTTCTGGGCGGAGGACACACAGAAAATCAACACAAGTCCACTTTTGGTTTCTTTGACTGAGTTAGAAGTACCCAGCTTCTTGTTGCTGATGACGTAGACGTTTCGAGCTTTCACTAACCAATTCCGTCCTGAGTTTTTTTTGGAGAGGAGCATGTAAACATCACTCCCATTGTTGATTCATACGTGAGATTAGTAGGCTTGTATTCGGGAGACTAAGGTTTTTTACGGTTTGCACTTGGCGCCATTCTTTCTGCATTGCGTCATCCTCCCTTCCCCTCCCTGTTTATGAGCATCTGTGTGAGTCATGAATAAATAACTCAAGTTGTGTGTGTGCATGCCTCGAGTAGTTTCTCCGCAGTCCAGTGGGTGGCGGTAAAGCAACAGTATAATTCACATCATAACCACCCTGCTGTGGACAAGTAGGCCAAATAAAATAAAATCTTGTGGGTAGGCTAGGTCTACTGTATTTTCAATCATTCTCTTAAGACGTGTGGTATTATTGTCATGTTATTTTGACTACTCTTGGTGTAAGAGTTAGACTGACAGTTGCAGGAACCTGAGTTTGAGCAAATATTAAACTAACCCAAGAAAGGACATCTGCTTTGTTTCAAATGAGAGAAAGGACGCACTGTGGGCAGAACAAGCCAGTTTCCCCTTTAATTTATTTGTGATTTGAGTCAGGGTGCTACTTCTCAATTCGCTGCATTGGGGTCTGGGATGGCACCATGAGGTGCACATGGACGTGAGAAAATGGAGGTATACCTGGGGGGCATGTTTCCTGAAGATAGGGATTTTACATTTTCACTTGTTCTCTGAAATAAGCCAAAGCTACTGTATGTAGGCTACATTAAGTCTACAAACCAAAGGCAAGGGCCCAAACAGAATAAAACATGCCAGAGATAAGCATGCCATTCAAAACACCTATTCACCAGACCTGTCTGATCAGATGACAGTTTTGCAGCCCCTCCAATGTTGCTGTTCTTGCACTACACAAGACAGAGGAGCATATTGGTGCCGACCACAGCCAGGCTATAAATACCAGAGCTGCCGGGCCAACGTGAGTGCTGCTATCCTCTGCCTTACCTCCTACACGCTCTGCGGCTTCCTGTTCGTTACCACGGTTTTCCACCCAATGCTGACTGCCTCACCGCCTCCTCATTCTCTCTCTATCTCAGCTATAGGCTGGTTCACAATGTCCCATTATTCACTCAGGACCCCAAAACATTAGTAATAATTCAAATAATGTGAGAGAAGAGTGATGAATGCCACAAAACGTGCACATTTAAACTTATCTATTAGTATGTGTGTCTGTGCAACCTCAATTAATGGTAGCCTATGGAATGCAGATGAGATTAACAGAATGTTTCATTCTAGAATAGCTGCACTAACATACAGTCAGATGAAGGGGGTTGCTGTAAGTGCTAGCTGCCTGGACCAGTTCTTCCAGAAGTTTATTGACTGCAGCAGATAGTGCTGTGTCCTGGCAGTGGATTCTCTGTTAGATGTTGATTGCTATTATGTGAATGCAGCATTGCAGAGGCAGTGTGAACCTGGATGTGTTCAGGCTTGGCTGCCATACGTGTTGCTTAACTCATACTGATTATCCCACACAACAGAACTGTCTGCTCTGGTTCTGAGCACCACTGCCATGTCAAAACGGACAACGAAAGAAAAAACAAGACCTCTGCTAAAATAGGATAGCAATGGTCATTCTTGAATTGCGGTGGCATTTGGGCATGGCATTTTGGAAAAAATGAACATAATTTATTTAAATGTATTTGGGTACATCTTCCCATTCTAAATCAACTAATACGGCAGAATCATTTTTACCATTATGATACCATTGTGCCACCAGTAGGAGTAGTAACACCTATGATGGTAATACCAATTCAAATGTTTAGGTTATCGAGGATTTTCTTAAACGGAGGCCACATATTCTCTAATATAATGTCTTTAAACCCTTTAAAAATAATTTACTGAAGTGATATGATTAATCATTTTGCTCACAATGTAATTAACGTTCATTAAAATTGACTAACACCAAGTGACACTTTGATTTAGACACACCAATTATCAATGGAATCCTCAAATTTATGACATACTAAAAGGGTGTGATTAGCCAATAACAGTTTGCCACTGGAAGGAATGCTCAAGATCATTGTATGTCTTTGTAATGAGTGATTATCAAGGCTTTAACATTTACCTATGACATAAAACTGAGGAACAAAAATAGTTATTTTAATAGCCTCCTTTGTTTTTATAGATTCTTATAATATATTCAATATTTTTGTTCACTTTACTGCATTCAAAATAATATATCTCTTAATCCATACAACTTGTCACTACAACTCTACACATCACTACTGGGACATGCCAATTTGCTTACCCCCAGTACTTTAATTAAACAATGAATAAACATAACATTTACAGATATGGATCTGTTGGTCACACAAAAAGGTAGGGGCGTGGATCAGAAAACAAGTCAGTATCTGGTGTGACCACCATTTGCCTCATGCAGTGTGACACATCTCCTTCGCATAGAGTTGATCAGGCCATTGATTGTGGCCTGTTGAATGTTATCCCACTCTTCCTCAATGGCTGTGCGAAGTTGCTGGATATTGGCGGGAACTTGAACACGCTGTCATACACACCGATCCAGAGCATCCCAAACATGCTCAATGGATGACATGTCTGGTGGGTATGCAAGCCATGGAAGAACTTGGACATTTTCAGCTTCCAGGAAATGTGTACAGATCCTTGCAACATGGGGCTGTGCATTATCATGCTGTAACATGAGGTGATGGCGGCAAATTAATGGCAGTACAATGGGCCTCAGGATCTCGTCACGGTATCTCTTTGCATTTAAATTGCTATCGACAGAATGCAATTGTGTTGTTGTGGATAGCTTATGCCTGTCAATACCATAACCCCACCTCCACTATGGGGCACTCTGTTCACAATGTCAACATCAGCAAACTGCTCACCCACACAACGCCATACAGGCTGTCTGCCATCTGCCCGGTACAGTTGTAGTCGGATTCATCCGTGAGGAGCACACTTTGCCAGCGTGCCAGTGGCCATCGAATGTAAGCATTTGCCCACTGAAGTCGGTTACTACGCCGAACTGCAGTCAGGCCAAGACCCTGGTGAGGACAACAAGCACGCAGATGAGCTTTCCTAAGACGGTTTCTGACAGTTTCATCAGCTGTCCACGTGGCTGGTCTCAGACGATCCTGCAGGTGAAGAAGCCGGATGTGGAGGTCCGGGGCTGGCGTGGTTACAAATGGCCTGCGATTGTGAGGCCGGTTGGACGTACTGCCAAATTCTCTAAAACAATGTTGGAGGTCGGCTTATGGTAGAGAAATTAACATTAAATTATCTGGCAACAGCTCTGGTGGACATTCCTGCAGTCAGCATGCCAATTGCATGCTCCCTCTGTGGCAATGTGTTGTGTGACAAAACTGCACATTTTAGAGTGGCCGTTTATTGTCCTCAGCTGTTTAATCAGCTTCTTGATATGCCACACCTGTCAGGTGGATGGATTATCTTGGAAGGGGAGAAATGCTCGCTAACAGGGATGTAAACAAATTTGTGCATGAAATTTGAGAGAAATATGTTTTTTTTGTGCGTATGGAACATTTCTGGAATCTTTTATTTCAGCTCATGAAACATGGGATCAACACTTTACATGTTGTGTTTATATTTTTGTTCAGTGTATTTGTCCATTTTAAAAGGTTTTCATGGTTGCAAAGGAACATTTGCCACTGCAATTCAAGAACGTTGTACAATCAGAAGTCACTGTATGTAACAAAAGTACAAGCACCAATCACATAAATAGCATGCCTTTCACATTTGCTCCCCCTTTAAGCTGTATTACACTGACCACACCTCCCAGAAGAGAAGAATACATCTACCAATGTTGAAAACGTTCAGATATACAGCTGAAATAGCAGCTCCTGATGCAAACCATGGCCCTGTCTCTTTAAGAGGTAAATAAGATCACATTGTTATTCTGGGTTTGTCCACATGCTGCTTGTGGAGGTGGACGGATAGTGGTGGTGTGGAGATGTGTAGGAGTCTCGAAACATGTGTCTCCGGGGGGCAATATGGATTAGGGAGAGAGAGGGAAGGAGAGGGGGGTGGGGGGGGGGTAGACAGCCAGAGAAAAAGAGGATAGTCCTTTCAGTGTCCTCTCTGCTTTATAGATCTTCCATGGTGGAAATTGGATAATTTCCCCAAAGATTCTCCCAAGTGGTGCTGTGCCGTGACTAGTCAAAGCTATTAGTAGACCTCTAATTCTGTCATTATTTGGAGACCACAGCTGATGCCTTGGATGCTACACTTCCCCGATTTCAGCACTGCACTGATCATTTTCACTTGTCATTATAAAGCTAACTTCAACCATTGTTTTTGAGATGTAGGCATATCCTGGAAAGGGCTTTGCATTTTTTCCCCAATCACCTTAGAAAGCCCATTCACAGCAGGCTCAATGCAATAAATCAATGTATTAAGTGTGTTGAAGTATGTTCAGGGACATGCTGCGTTCCCTACCCCTAAGTGTAAGACTAGTGATTAAAGCTAATAGTAATTATTGAAATGCTCTACAGTGGAGCTGGAGTGAATTGAAGGGCTCACGCAAATGAAGGGGTGGAGGCTGGAGAGGGTTGGCAGTACTCCAGGTGAAGAGGAGGTGAGTCATGCTTAACTCAGACAGACTATCCGTGTTTGTGTGTGTGTGTGTGTGTGTGTGTGTGTGTGTGTGTGTGTGTGTGTGTGTGTGTGTGTGTGTGTGTGCAGTGTGTGAAATCTGTGCATGCCTCTGTGTATGTGTGTGTTTGTGCCCATTTGAGTGAGGATGTGTGGGTGAGCATGTGCAAGAAATAGTCATGGTCCATGTGACCTATATCAAACTGCTAAGGGACGGAAGGAACCTGTAAGTACACACACACACACACAAACACACACACACACACACACACACACACACACACACACACACACACACACACACACACACACACACACACACACACAGACACAGACACAGACACACACACACACACACACACACACACACACACACACACACACACACACACACACACACACACACACACACACACACAAAGCTAATAAAAACGTGTATCTGTCTGAGGGGGACAGAAAGGTGACTTGGAGTTGTGAGGCCAAATCTGTTCCTTGTCACTTATACAGATTTACCACTCACCCCCAGGTGCTGTGTAGAGAAGGTCTGTCTGGAACCTGCTACCTGGAGATAGAAAACAGCTGGGACTGTGTTTCTCTAGCTGTCTCATATAAATGGATCTGCAGGAGAGGAGAGGTTTGGAGGCAGTGATCAGTCCTGGGGTTTGGAGAGTCATTGCAGTGGCTGGGTTGTCTGGCACAATAATATGAAGACTACTGCCATAGGCCCACTTGTCTACCGCCCCTCAATAGTAGTATTGGGAGTGTACCTGGACCACAGTGCAAGAACTCTGTCCTTCTTCAACATGTGACAGAATGATCTTCCTCCACAGAGTCCAGACCCCGTTCACTGAGCCCCTCTATCCTGTGTACTTTGTCTGAGATGCATCTTTCTGTGAAGATACTGACACCCATATAGTGAGGAACTTGAATGCCGTATGACATGCTCAAACCCCTGAATCAACTGATTTGAATATTTCACAATGTTGAATTAAACGTTTACATGGATACTCAAGATTGTGTTTTGTCCTTGTGAATTATTGCAAAAAGGTTTATTTTGAAACTCCAAAGTCCACCAAGTCTTCCACGGTCAGCATCAACCCTCTATCAGAGAGGAACAAAAATGCAGGTTAAAATATTGGCCCCATGTCGGCTGCCCACATTGGGGCAATGTGCCCTACTCATCCACTCCACATTAGCGCCAAGGCCCAGGGCAGCCCACTCTATGCCAATTCATCCGTTTTCTCTATTATTTAATAGGATTTGTATTTATCACAATTTAACTCAGTGCATGAATTTTATAATTTTCATGTCTTGACCTATTTAGCAAATGTGTTACAATGCATCAGAAAGACAACCAAGTTGTTGTTATCACATAGGTATTTTTTTATAAGAGAAACACTTTTTGAGCGTTACACAACAGAACACTTAAAGGGAAATTTCACCTTAATATGATTCTGGGTTTGTTTTGATGGTGTCCGAGGCACTACTAAGTCAGTGAGATGTGTTTCACACATAATTGGCTACCAAGAAGGCGTGTCTGGGTTTGATACACTCACTGAACGCATCCGGTGTATTGACGGAGTGGACGAGATCTGAAAATGAATGTAGTCCTGCTTTGTGGCATTTCGTGAAGCCTCTATGCTATACTGATTGCAGTATATGTTAGTGTGCGTGTAGATATGCTTGTCCTTTTTCGATAGAGCAATTGTACATCTTTCAGCAATGTTAAATGTAAATGCTCCTATTCAGGGGCGCAACTTTGGTTTTAGAAGTGGGGAGGACAACTTAAAAAATATATATATAATAATAGTAATCCAGTCGGGTAAGCACTCCAAACAGCCTACCCGTCCACTCGGAGGCGTCCACATGGTCCTAAAGCACACCGTTGCCTCTTTTTGTATCACATTCCAATGATAACACTGGCGGGGACAAAAATGCAATTTCAGAATGTGGGGGGGACATGTCCCCCCAGTCCACAGTGAAAGTTGCGCCTCTGCTCCTATCGGCAGATTCATTGCTAGATATACACTGCCCCGCAGCTTGGTGTGGGGCGGTGCTTCCTGCTCTGGCCCCGCCGTGCATCGTGCATTCACTATGAGTGCCGGAATACACAGGAAGTTGAAACTCTTCTGGTGAAATTCAAATTCACTTGTTCTAGCTTGTGGTGTGGTGATTGTTTATGTTTATGACAAAACATAATGTTGTTAATATAGTAATGACTATATACAGTGCCAGAGCCAAGGTGAAATCTCCCTTTAAACTGGAACAACACTCTCAGTAACGGTTACACAAAAAGAACTGTATGCAATCCACGCACAAATATTCAAATGAGTCCCCGCTTCTACATTATGAAGTAGTTGACAAGCTGGGCTTGGTGTTAGCTAGCCTGTGCTGGGCTAGCCCATGTTGGTCTGGTCTAGACTAGGCTTTGTGTGAGCTAGCCAGTGTTGGGGTTCGTGTGGGCGTGCCCATGCTGGGCTAGCCCATGTTGGGCTTGTGTGGGCTTGGTGTGGGCTAGCCCATGTTGGGCTTGGTGTGGGCTAGCCCATGTTGGGCTTGGTGTGGGCTTGCCCGTGCTGGGTTAGCCCATGTTGGGCTGGTGTGGGCCAAACAGTCCCAATGTGGTTTGCTGGGGTATTAGTGTTGGAAAACAAGCAGCGTGTCGGTAAGTTGGCTGACAGGGAGGGGTGTGTACAAAGAGGACATTCTGTTCTAGACAAAGCCAGCTTCCACCCCCGCCTGCCCACCCCGGCCCACCAGCCTGTCTCTCTGCCTAATATCTCTGCCAGACCCTTTCCTCTCCACCAACGCCATAGAGGAAGAGCAAATAAAAAGCTGTTGTCATGGAAACCTGCCGTGCCTTCCTCCTCATCCCCTCATCCCTCCTATCTGCACTCAAGAGAATGGAGGACATCAAGAGGAAAAACAGTGGAAGCAAAAAGGTCTGTTTGCAGATATAGGAGAGAGTGCTGCTCACAGGCAGTGAACTCCTCAAGTACAAGCACATACATTCAGGTGGCCTACTTATGTCTTATCCATTCTGATCTGCTTGGTTTCCACCTGCCTCTATTCATGCCCCTATCAAGGTGTCACAAAAGCAGCATGATCCGGATACCTGCATTTCAATACCTACTTTTCCAAACAAGGCTTTGCACAGAGAGAAACATTCCTTGATAGAGGTTACAGGAAATATAATCCTCCAGCTCCAGAGGTGTCTCTCTACACAGCACAGGGAGGAGTTGCTATGTTGTTGTTGTTGTTATGTTGTCCCTCCAGTGAGAACATAAGAGTCTTGTAGGAAGCCAGCCAGCCAGCGTCAACGTCACCATATCCTGGCATGGAGGATACAAACAAACAGCCCTGGTTGCCGTGGGTGTGTCCTGGCTGCCTGGCAGCCTGACGCACTACCACTCCGCCCCATACTCCTGGGGGAGGGCCCTCACATATCACTCAGGTTTCCATTCATTCAAGATGAGACACAGCTGACATGACAAGAGGGTTGCCATGGCAACAGTTGTGGGTACAGCAGCACCGCGTGCTCTTACATGTCAGATAATGAAGTCACTCAGATCATCCCCCTTAGGCTTTTACCTCTTACCTCTTACCGGCCTTGTCTCTTGATCTTGATCCTGTTGTTGTAATTTTCCACCTTTTTGTTCTAGCATATTCAACAATTCCATGTTTGTTATTTTGTAGGAGTTGTGTTGTGAGGGAGTTTGAATACATGAGGATGTGGTTGAATGCTGATCAATGTTATATGCCGTTCAATGCTGATCAATGTTATATGCAGTTCAATGCTGATCAATGTTATATGCTGGTCAATGCTGATCAATGTTATATGCAGTTAAATGCTGATCAGTGCTATATGCTGGTCAATGCTGATCAGTGCTATATGCTGGTCAATGCTGATCAGTGCTATATGCTGGTCAATGCTGATCAGTGCTATATGCTGGTCAATGCTGATCAGTGCTATATGCTGGTCAATGCTGGTCAATGCTATATGCAGTTCAATGCTGATCAAACCTATATGCTGGTCAATGCAAAAATCAACGGCATTTGTGATGATGGTTTGAGAATGCTGCTTTATTCAGCACAGTTTATTCAAAATGAGGCAGCTACACTTAAATACAGAATCATTGTCACAAACAACAGATATATTTCAATCCTGAATTTAGCTAGGGTAGATGAGGCAGCAATTCTCCACACTTCCCTCTGATGCATGGAGCAGCATGATTGGCACGTGGAAAAAAAGCTTTAAAGAAAACCAGAAGAACAAAGTGTTTGTCAAATGAGTCTATCATCCCCAACAGCTAATGTATTTGATATGATAATTATGTTTGTGTTTATTTTTTTTCCTGCAACTTGTTAGACTAATTAGAGTTTAACAAGCCAATTAAGCAGAAGTTTGTGAAGGTAAAGAGAAGCATCTCTTTTTTCCAGAGTTTCCCTTTCATGGTTGAGAGGTTGGTTATTATATTCATATTTATTTGATGCCACCCACCACAGCCTTATATGATATTAATTGATAGGCTATCCTGAAATTGCCATGGTTGATCTCAGATGTATGACTGTTGGTGATATACGTAATAGAGCATTGACTTCATGTCGGTGACAGTTGCTTTTTCAGTACTCAACATTACTTTTTTTTGGCCTGTTGAAACAAGATGAAACATGTCTCTTCAGTGCAAATTGAGCCTCTATATCAACCACCGTCTCAACCCCCTCTACTACTCTCATGTCCCAGTGTACCAACCAGTACAACACCAATGATTTTCAACACCTCTTTCTATTCCTTCCTTCTAATATATAATAATAATAATAATATTAATAACAATACTGTATGTGCCATTTAGCAGATGCTTTTATTCAAAGAAACTTACAATCATGTGTGCATACATTTTACGTATAGAGGGTCCAGGGCCTCTCTGTCTCCTTCTAAAATGGTCCTCTAATGGTGTTTTCAATAGACCCGCCGCAGCCATTTAGATAAGAGGATACATTCCCTGTGACATTCAAAAGCAGTCACTACCCCTCATCCACCCTTCCATTGTGACCATCTTCTGTGCCCTATAATGAGTGTGTGCACGCCCATGCCATTATAAATAGCCAGTGTCCTGGTTAAAAGCAACACCTCTCTCTGCGTGCCGTATAATTGGCCTGTGTGATTCACCATGATAAATCATGCCAGTACGTGTTCTGTTCTCTGAGCTGGACGGGGGGAGGAAGACTGTACAATGTACTGGAACATGTGTCGTGTGTGTGTGTGTGTGTGTGGGGGGGCTTGTTTGTGTCTGTGACTGTGACTTCAGAAAGTATTCACACCCCTTGACTTTTTCCACGTTTTGTTCTGTTACAGCCTGAATTTAAAATTGATTACATTGAGATTTTTTTGGGTCACTGGCCTACACACAATACCGCATAATGTGCAAGTGGAATTATGTTTTTTATCTGAATTTCAAGCACAGATTCAACCACAATGACTTGGGAGGTTTTCCAATGCCTCGCAAAGAAGGGCACCTACTGGTAGATGAGTAAAAATGAAAAAGTCTGACATTGAATATCCGTTTGAGCATGGGGAAGTAATTAATTACACTTTGGACGGTGTATCAATACACCCAGTCACTACAAAGATACAGGTGTCCTTCCTAACTCAGTTGCCGGAGAGGAAGGAACCCGCTCAGGGATTTCACCATGAGGCCAATGGTGACTTTAAAACAGTTACAGTTTAATGGCTGTGATAGGAGAAAACTGAGCATAGATCAATAACATTGTAGTTATTCCACAATACTAACCTAATTGACAGAGTGAAAAGAAGGAAGCCTGTACAAAATAAAAAATATTCCAAAACATGCATCCTGTTGCAACAAGGCACTAAAGTAATACTGCAAAAAATGTGGCAAAGCAACACATTGTTCTGAATACAAAGTATTATGTTTGGGGCAAATCCAGCAAAACACATTACTGAGTACCATTCCACATATTTTCAGTGGTGGCTGCATCATGTTATGGGTATGCTTGTAATCGTTAAGGACTGGGGAGTTTTTCAGAATAAAAAAGAAACAGAATGGAGGAAAAATCCTAGTGGAAAACCTTGTTCAGTCTACTTGATGAATTCACCTTTCAGCAGGACAATAACCTTAAATACAAGGCCAAATCTACACTGGAGTTGCTTACCAAGAAGACACTGAATGTTCCTGAGTGGCCGAGTTACAGTTTTGATTTAAATCTAATAGAAAATCTATGCCAAGACCTGAAAATTATTGTCTAGCACTGATCAACAACCAATTTAACAGAGCTTGAAAAATTTTGAAAATAAAAATGTGAATATGTTGCACAATCCAGGTGTGGAAAGCTCTTAGAAACCCAGAAAGACTCACAGCTGTATTTGCTGTCAAAGGTGCTTCTACAAAGTATTGACTCAGGGGTATGAATACTTATGTAAATTAGATATTTCTGTATTTCATTTTCTGTATTTCATTTTCTGTATTTCATTTTCAACAAATGTGCAAATATTTCTAAAAACATGTTTTCACTTTGTCATTATGGGGTATAGTGTGTGTTTAATCAATTTAGAATGCAGGCTGTAACACAGCAAAATGTGTATTAAGTAAAGGAGTATGAATACTCTCAAGGCACTGTGTGTGTGTGTATCTGTGTGTGTGTGTGTGTGTGTGTGTGTGTGTGTGTGTGTGTGTGTGTGTGTGTGTGTGTGTGTGTGTGTGTGTGTGTGTGTGTGTGTGTGTGTGTGTGTGTGTGTGTGTGTGTGTGTATATTTGTGGTTCAGGTGCAGGCAGTAGAGGTGTGACAGGCCACATTATCACTGTGTTTGGTATTTTCCTGCCTTGCATTCCCTCCCTCGTTAATGGTGATAGACAGAGTGATTGAGTGATGGACACCCACTTAATTGCCACCTGCTGTCTCTGGCCTATGAGCCAGCTAGGTAGGTGGGGAGGGTAATGGCTGAAGAGGAGGATAAATATGATGCATCTCCTAGAGGACAAAAATACATGCCTCTGAACAGCTAATGTACTGGATGCTTATTAAGCTATAATTATACGTGGACATCATTTGGCATCAGTAAGTGTGTGTGTGTGTGTGTGTTTATACACCTATGCGTGTGTATGTGTGTTTATGCGTGTGTGCTCCCAAAAGCACATGTGGGTGTATGGTGGGTAGCTGAGATTTTCAGTAATAACCCGGGATAGGGAGTGAGGAGACAGGAAGAGGAAATACAGTTCACTGGCCGCCCACTACTTCCTGTGTCTCTGTCGCCTACTCATTCAGCCCACGGACCAGCACTGCATCTAAAACCAGTTTGTTTGGAGGCACTGAGATAGAGATAAGATAGAAGCTCTAAGACAAACATAGTGAGAGAAGGCTTTGGAATGCTCCTTCTGAGAAAACAATGGCTCTGTCTGTCATGTCACTGCAGCAAGATTATGCAAGAAAAAATTATCCATTCCAGATCAGATGATCTCTGGCTAGATCTGTATGCTGAGTCACTAGGATTCATAAATACTGTTATGAGCAACATTACAGATAAGTTAAAGTCATGTAACATGAATGGTTTTTATCTGTCACTTGTCTCAAAGTACATCCCAATAAAACAATCTGGACTTCCAAGGAAAAAGCGAAGATCTATTTTATAGCAAAGCTGCAGTAGCGCTTAGTGTCCAGCAGGGGTCCTCCACTCATTAGCTGATGACTGTGACTGTCCTCTCTATCCCGAGAGAGAGAGCAGCTGATCTCTTCACTGTGACTGAACTGCAGTACTTTTCTGTCCAGTGACCCCAGTATGGAGCAGCTGTCTGGGGCACATTTCAAACCCTCTGCCCCCTTCAAGGCTCCGGACAACCATACAGTCCAGTGACCCACTTACACTTACTGGAGCGGAGTAGCCGCTCCAGTAAGATGGGAATGGCTGATAAAACATATCTCTCTGGCAGAGTCTAGCGAATAGCGAACCCTTGCCCTTTCGGGCTCCCACATCCCCATTGAACCTTCCGCCCACTCACTGAGGAATGTGGAGAGAGCAGGGAGGGGATACAAGGAGGAGGGGAGGGAGACGGCGGGGGAGAAAGGGATACAGAAAATGGGAGGAGAGGAATAGCGATGGGAAAGAGAGGGGGGAGAGAGCTAGAGGGAAGGAAGAAAGAAAGGGAGGCAAGTTATGAAATATGTTCATGTTATGCCAAGCTCTGATGCCTGAGCCATCTCATCTCATGGTATCTGCTTGCTGGGTCATGTAATGTCAGCCCAGGGCCTGTATGTTTTACTGTGTGTCCCCCAACAGAGATTTCTATAGGCCTACATGGCCATATTTGGGTTGAGAGCATCCCCTGGTGTTTACTGAACAGGTGGACATTACAGAAGAACATGGTCGCCCAGGATGTCAAACACCCACACTGACAAACAGCCTGTTGTGAATCATAGGCCTGTACAATGTGTCACTGTCTGTGTGGAATGATGTTTACCTGGAATACAGCAATGGAATGCCCACTGAGCACAACACATAATTTCAATGTGAAGAATTGGGTTATATTTGATAGATACGTTGATGAGATTCTAACCTATTTTCACCTACTCAAAAACAGCCAACAGTTTGTTGAATTTCACTATGCTTTCAACCATCTTAAAGCATAACCAAATTCCAATGGAAAATGAAAAGCACACCAGAGATTAAATAAGAATACTATGTCAGATATTTTGTTTATTTATACAACTTAATGTGTTATCACTGTACTTCATCTAATAGCACAAACAAATGACCTGGATTGCAGTTGAGATTACATTAAAAGTAGATGGTCCAAGTGATCAAGACGTTTTGCAGATTATTATAGCAATTGACCTGCGACCCTGAATATGCACACTTTCTATGGTTACGTAAGAAGACATTTATTGTTATAGTAACCTCAAGATGTGGCCATGAATGTGTTACTCATTTTAATGGTTCGATAAATACTGTTACATTAGTTTGTAAGATAGCCTTAACTTTAGGCTATTGACTGTCTTACAAAAGTAATATTGAATTGTGTTTGGTTGACAACGCAAACAAATATGAACATTTAAAGGAGCTGTATCTGTTGCTTGGATAGTTCCATCAGGGCCACTGACTTAATCGTATTCTTTGACTTTTATTTTTAGTTGAGATGGAGACGTGAATCCAACATATCATTTGTTAACTTGTCGACAATGATGTTACCATGATGACATAATCCTGTGGATAAAACCCTCAAAACAACAGTTTACGTTGTTAACTTTTTTCCAAATCCAACATATTTTCCACATAGATTCCATGTCACAATATGTTGACAAATTACGTTGAAACTATGTTGATTTAACCTGTTTGTACCCAGTGGGAGGTGACACCTGTGAAGAGGTTACAAAGCTTTGGGAATGAGGATAGTGGAGAAACGCAGAGACTGTGGGTTGTGAGATGAGGTGTGTCAATGACCAAAGTTGAACTAGCCTTATATATCACAGGACAGCCTCATCTGAACGGCCTCACTGTGTTGTAACTAGCAGCAAAACAAACCTTTTTATGACTCATGACATCACACACACCCTGAAGTGTTTGATTAACTTTGTTTTTCTCACCTCTTGTCAACAAGGCTCTTATATCCACTCTCTCTTTGCCAACTGGGCAACAGTTCTTCAAAGCACATTGGGAATGCTGAAAAAAGGGCTTGGTATGGGTAGAACGGCGCTCATTGAATGTGGAATTCCACTGCCGTCACGGCGTAAAGTGTGGTATTGTTGATAAAAGGTTAGATGAAAAGAGCTCCTCTCCAGTGGACGCGCTGAACGAGTGGTGACCTTTTGGTTGTATCAGCTGTATCTGATCAAAGCCAAATCTACAGAATTCTACACAATGACCTCCTATGCTGCCTTTTTTTATTTACACAAAAAAACTTCAATTGAAAATCCCCAAAATAATAATTCCATGATCATCAGAATGAACGATAAACAATAACATAACAAAAATGAATCTATCACATTTATTCACTTTTAGGATGTATCTCTGGTTGTGGAGGTGGGTGGGACATGAAGAGGTTTCACAAGTGGAGTCAGATGGTGGTAACACAGAACGTTAAAGCCACACACACACACACACACACACACACACACACACACACACACACACACACCTCTGAGCCTCATGACACAGTGCAGATGGCCCCTGCCAGAGGGTCTCCCCTTTGAGAGATGCCCCCTGGAAAGAAATGAAGGAAAATACCACCGTTTCAAAGGTGCTGTTAAATGGCAGGACATGAGTATGTCTCTTCCTTGACCTTCATTGTCCCAGCCATCCATGCAGGTCAGGCCTGTGAATGTCACCTCTTTATTTTTCATTGTGAGGAGGAACAGGCAGTCTGCACTTAGAACTTGCCTGACTCCTCTATGCCTAAAGGCGTCCGCATGCTTCCCATGCGAATCACTTCGGAACAGTTTGTGCATATATTATGACGATAGGTTGTGACGTTTGTTCGTTTTGGTCTTCAGCAAGGTTTTTTTTCGGCTGTCCGTGCATGCAAAACATTTTCTTGAGGCAAACCGAAATTAAGTAGCCAAAGTCTACGCCCCTTTGATTGGTCAACAGTAGGGATTCTTCAATGAAGTGCTGTCATTCAACACATTTTTTCACTTGAGAAATACTGCACCAAACATCTTAGTTAGATGTAAAATTGCGCGACTAAGACCTCCTCGGCAAAAATGTGAAAATGAATGACCGATTTCTTAAATTATCTTAGATTCATTCGGACTATTTTGAAGAAGTGGCTAAGGCATCTCAAAAGGGTCAAACTACTATTGCCATTTTTGTCCAGTTTCTTAAGCGAATGTCTTTTAAAGGGAGTCTGCGAGGCACAGACGTTTACGTCGCCTAGCCGAGTTCTGCTAGGAGCAAACCGAACCTAGTATGCAGACGCCTTTAGTCCCAGTGACTCACTAAAGACCCAAGGCTTTCAATATTTACTCATCTTTCAACCAACACCTCTCTGACAGACTAACTGGGAGTACCCAGTCTAGCTTAAAGTCCTACCCCAATTTTGATTTCACTTCATTTAACACCTGATTTACTTGACAAGAGGCACATCTTAATAGGTATCCTCATGATATGGCACAAGTAAGGGGGGAGCCCGATGACAACCCAAAGTCACCATCAGACCAACTCCTTGAATGCCCTACACCTTGAAGTTTGCAGTTGTGTCAAAAAAACAACACTATTTTGCTCAAAACATACACTACCGTTCAAAGTTTGGGGTCACTTAGAAATGTCCTTGTTTTTGAAAGAAACAGTGTAGACATTGTTACTGTTGTAAATGACTATTGTAGCTGGAAACGGCTGGTTTTTAATGGAACATCTACATAGGCGTACAGAGGCCCATTAGCAGCAACCATCACTCCTGTGTTCCAATGGCACGTTGTGTTAGTTAATCCAAGTTGATCATTTTAAAAGGCTAATTGATCATAAGAAAACCCTTTTGCAGTTATGTTAGCACAGCTGAAAACTGTTCAGCATCAGAACTTTTTTTCTGAAAATCTTATACTATTCTTGTTCTGAGAAATGAAGGCTTTTCCATGTGAGAAATTGCCAAGAAACTGAAGATCCCATACAACGCTGTGTACTACTCCCTTCACAGAACAGAGCAAACTGGCTCTAACCAGAACAGAAAGAAGAGTGGGAGGCCCTGGTGCACAACTGAGCAAGAGGAGAAGTACATTAGAGTGTCTAGTTTGAGAAACAGATGCCTCACAAGTCCTCAACTGGCAGCTTCATTAAATAGTACACACAAAACACACATCTCAATGTCAACAGTGAAGAGGTGACTCCTGGTTGCTGGCCTTCTAGGCTGCAAGCGAAAGAACACCATCCCAACCGTGAAGCACGAGGGTGGCAGCATCATGTTGTGGGGGTGCTTTGCTGCAGGAGGGACTGGTGCACTTCGCAAAATAGATGGCATCATGAGGCAGGAAATTATGAAGATATATTGAAGCAACATCTCAAGACATCAGTCAGGAAGTTAAAGCTTGGTCGCAAATGGGTCTTCCAAATGGACAATGACCCCAAGCATACTTGCAAAATGGCTTAAGGACAACAAAGTCAAGGTATTGGAGTGACTATCACAAACCCCTGACCTCAATGCTATAAAACATTTGTGGGCAGAACTGAAAAAGTGTGTGCGAGCAAGGAGGCCTACAAACCTGACTCAGTTAGACCAGCTCTGTGAGGAGGAATGGGCCAAAATTCACCCAACTTATTGTGGTAAGCTTGTGGAAGGCTACCCGAAACGTTTGACCCAAGTTAAACAATTTAAAGGCAATGCTACCAAATACTAATTGAGTGTATGTAAACTTCTGACCCACTGGGAATGTGATGAAATAAATAAAAGCTGAAATAAATCATTCTCTCTATTATTATTCTGACATTTCACATTCTTAAAATAAAGTGGTGATCCTAACTGACCTAAGACAGGGAATTTGTACTAGGATTAAATGTCAGGAATTGTGAAAAACTGAGTTTAAATGTATTTAGCTAAGGTGTATGTAAACTGTATTTGTAGTTGTCCACATATTCTAAGTCAGAACCGTCCAGAGTAGTGATGCTAGTTGGGCGGGCGGGTGCGGGCAGCAATCGGTTGTAGAGCATGCATTTAGTTTTACTAGCATTTAAGAGCAGTTGGAGGCTACGGAAGGAGTGTTGTATGGCACTGAAGCTCGTTTGGAGGTTTATTAACACAGTGTCCAAAGAAGGGCCAGAAGTATACAGAATGGTGTCGTCTGCGTAGAGGTGGATCAGAGAATCACCAGCAGCAAGAGCGACATCATTGATATATACAGAGAAAAGAGTCGGCCCGAGAATTGAACCCTGTGGCACCCCCATAGAGACTGCCAGAGGTCCGGACAACAGGCCCTCCAATTTGACACACTGAACTCTATCTGAGAAGTAGCTGGTGAACAAGGCGAGGCAGTCATTAGAGAAGCCAAGGCTATTGAGTCTGCCAATAAGAATGCGGTGATTGACAGAGTCGAAAGCCTTGGCCAGGTCAATGAAGACGGCTGCACAGTACTGTCTTTTATCGATGGCGGTTATGATATCGTTTAGGACCTTGAGCGTGGCTGAGGTGCACCCATGACCATCTCAGAAACCAGATTACATAGCAGAGAAGGTACGGTGGGATTCGAAATGGTCTGTGATCTGTTTGTTCACTTGGCTTTCAAAGACTTTCTAAAGGCAGGGCAGGATAGATATAGGTCTGTAGCAGTTTGGGTCTAGAGTGTCTCCCCCTTTGAAGAGGGGGATGACCTCGGCAGCTCTCCAATCTTTAGGGATCTCAGACAATACGAAAGAGAGGTTGAACAGGCTAGGAATAAAGCTTGCAACAATTGCGACGGACAATTTTTAAAAGAGAGGGTCCAGATTGTCTAGCCCAGCTGACTTGTAGGGGTCCAGACTTTCAGAAAATCAGCCATCTGGATTTGGGTGAAGGAGAAGTGAGGTGGGCTTGGGCAAGTTGCTGCGAGGGGTACAGAGCTGTTGGCCGGGGTAAGGGTAGCCAGGTGGAAAGCATGGCCAGCCGTAGAAAAATGCTTATTGAAATTATCGATTATCGTACATTTTTCAGTGGTGACAGTGTTTCCTAGCCTCAGTGCAGTGGGCAGCTGGGAGGAGGTGCTCTTATTCTCCATGGACTTTACAGTGTCCCAAAACGTTTTGGAATTAGTGCTACAGGATGCAAATTTCTGTTTGAAAGAGCTAGCCTTTGCTTTCCTAACTGACTGTGTATATTGGTTCCTAACTTCCCTGAAAAGTTGTATATCGCGGGGGCTATTCGATGCTAATGCAGTACGCCACAGGATGTTTTTGTGCTGGTCAAGGGCAGTCAAATCTGGAGTGAACCAAGGGCTATATCTGTTCTTAGTTCTACGTTTTTTGAATGGGGCATGCTTATTTAAGATGGTGAGGAAAGCACTTTCAAAGAACAACTAGGCATCCTCTACTGGCGGGATGAGTCGATTAGAAAGGCCTGCTGAAGTGTTTTAGGGAGTGTTTGACAGTGATGAGGGGTGGTCGTTTGACCGTGGACCCATTACGGACGCAGGAAATTAGACAGAGATTGCTGAGATCCTGGTTGAAGACAGCAGAGGGCAAGTTGGTCAGGATGATATCTATGAGGGTGCCCATGTTTACGGATTTAGGGTTGTACCTGGTATGTTCCTTGATCATTTGTGTGAGATTGAGGGCATCTAGCTTAGATTGTAGGATGGCCAGGGTGTTAGGCATATCCCAGTTTAGGTCACCTAACAGTACAAACTCTGAAGATAAATGGGGGGCAATCACTTCACATATGGTGTCCAGGGCACAGCTGGGGGCTGAGGGGTGTCTATAACAAGCGGCAACAGTGAGAGACTTATTTCTGGAAAGGTGAATTTTTCAAAGTAGAAGCTCAAACTGTTTGGGCACAGACCTGGATAGAATGACAGAACTCTGTCATAGATTGCAACTCCGCTCACTTTGACAGTTCTATCTTGCCGGAAAATGTTGTAGTTGGGACATGATGTCCAAGGCAAACTTGTCTGACCCACAAGGGTTCCAGAGCAAACAGAGTGGATGTATTTGCTTTTCATGTGGAAATCAATGTGCCTAGAAAAAGATGGCTGTTTGTATATCTAGTATATCTCAGGCTCCATGATCCGTCATTTTAGATTAAAATGTAATTTTTTTTGTCATTTAGCAGACATTCTTAACCAGAGTGACTTACAGTTACATTCAACTTGGTGAGACAACCACATATCACAGTCCGTGGAGAATAAGAGCTCCTCCTCCCAGCTGCCCACTGCACTGAGGCTAGGAAACACTGTCAACACCGATAAATGGAATTGCATTTTTTCTCAATAAAGAAGTTATCAGCAAAGTCAAAGCTAGTAGGCTAAGACAAGTGCAAGCTTTTTTTCTTATTTTTTATGTGGGGCGGGGGGTTGTAAGACTGAGATGTCTGATTTAAGATGCTCTTTGAAGAGGTAGGGTGTCAGATGTTTTCGGAAGATGGGCATGGACTCTGCTGTTCTAGCGTCAGGGGGAAGCTCGTTCCACCTTTGGGGTGCCATGACAGAGAAAACATTTGACTGGGTTGAGCGGAAGCTGACCCCCATAGGGGTGGGATGGCCATGAGACCAGAGGTGGCAGAACGGAGTGCTTGGGTTGGGGTGTAGCGTTTGAGCATAGCCTGAAGGTAGGAGGGGCAGTTCCTCTTGCTGCTCCGTAGGCAAGCACCATGGTCTTGAGGTGGATGCGAGTTCTGACTAGAAACCAGTGGCGTGTGCGGAGAAGCGGTGTTGAAATGGGAGTACGTGGGAAGGTTGAACACCAGGTGGGCTGCGGCATTCTGGATAAGTTGCAGGGGTTTGATGGCACAAGCGGGGAGCCCAGCCAACAGAGAGTTGCATTAGTCCATACGGGAGATGACAAGTGCCTGGATTAAGACCTGTGCCGCTTCCTGTGTAAGGAAAGGTTGTACTCTACGGATGTTATAAAGCATGAACCTCCAGGACTGAGTTACTGCTTTGATTTTGCAGAGAATGACAGGATGTTGTCCAGGGTCACGCCAAGGTTCTTTTCACTCTGGGAGGGGGACACTGTGGAATTGTCAACTGTGATAGAGAGGTCTTGGATCGGGCAGGCCTTCCCCAGGCGGAAGAGCAGCTACGTCTTGTCGAGGTTGAGGTGGTGGGCCGACATCCAAGCTGAGATGTCTTGCAGGCACGAAGAAATTAAGAGCCACCTGGGTGTCAGAAGGAGGAAGGAGAAAAGTAGTTGAGTTGTCATCTACATAGCAATGATAGGTGTGAAGATATGACGGAGCCGAGTGACTTGGTGTGTAGAGAAAAGAGGAGAGAGCTTATGACTGAGCCCTGGAGGACAACTGTAGTGAGAGCACGTGGTGAAGACACAGATCATCTCGACGTCACCTGGTAGGAGCGACCTGCCAGGTAGAATGCAATCCAGGAATGTGCAAAGCCTGAGACGCCCAGCATTGAGAGGGTAGAGAGGGGGATCTGATGGTTCACGGTGTCGAAAGCAGTGGATAGATCTAGGAGGAGGAGAACAGAGGAGAGTGGGTCAGCTTTGGAGAGCCTCCGTGACACAGAGGAGAGTGGTGTCTTTTTAGTGAGCCGTCTTAAAGCCTGACTGTTAGGGTCAAATCAAAACAAAGTTTATTGGTCGTGTACACAGATTTGCAGATGTTATCATAGGTACAGCAAAATGCTTATGTTTCTAGCTCCAAAAGAGCAGTAACATGATGCAGCCACCACTATGCTTGAAAATATAGAGAGTGATGCTCAGGGATATATTGTGTTGGATTTGCCTCCGTGACACAGAGGAGAGTGGTGTCTTTTTAGTGAGCCGTCTTAAAGCCTGACTGTTAGGGTCAAATCAAAACAAAGTTTATTGGTCGTGTACACAGATTTGCAGATGTTATCATAGGTACAGCAAAATGCTTATGTTTCTAGCTCCAAAAGAGCAGTAACATGATGCAGCCACCACTATGCTTGAAAATATAGAGAGTGATGCTCAGGGATATATTGTGTTGGATTTGCCCCAAACATACCACTTCAGGACAAAAAGTTAATTACTTGCATTATTACTTTAGTGCCTTGTTGCAAACAGGATGCATGTTTTGGAATATTTTGAACTGTACATGCTTCCTTCTTTTCACTCTGTCAATTAGGTTAGTATTGTGGAGTAACTACAATGTTGTTGATCCATCCTCAGTTTTCTCCTATCAAAGCCATTGAACTCCGTAACTGTTTTAAAGTCACCATTGGCCTCATGGTAAAATCCCTGGGCGGTTTCCTTCCTCTCCGGCAACTGAATTAGTAAGGACGTCTGTATCTTTGTAGTAACTGGGTGTATTGATACACCATTCAAAGTGTCATTGATAACTTCACCATGCTCAAAGGGATATTAATCTACCAATACGTGCCCTTTGTGAGGCATTGGTAAACCTCATTGGTCTTTGTGATTAAATCTGTGTATGAAATTCACTGCTCGACTGAGAGACCTTAGGGATAATTGTATGTGTGGGGTACAGAGATGAGCTAGTCATTCAAAAATCATGTTAAACACTATTACTGCACACAGAGTGAGTCCATGCAACTTATTATGTGACTTGTTAAGCACATTTTGAACTTATTTAGGCTTACTATAAGAAAGGGGTTTGAATTTTGTACAAAAAAGAATAATAATACATAATTCCACTTTGACATTATGGGGTATTGTGTGTAAGCCAGTGGCAAAAAGAATATAAAAAAATCAGGCTATCACACAACAACATTTGGAAAAAGTCAAGGGGTGTGAATACTTTCTGAAGTCACATAAACAGTATGTCAACATTTTGAAAGTGATCAGTGTTCAATGTCTCTATATACATGGGGCAGCAGTTTCTAAGGGCCAGCGGCGGTAGCTGGCTAGTGTCAGTGTCTAAGGTGCCAGGCAGAGTACCTGCGGTAGCTGGCTAGCGTCAGTGTCTAAGGTGCCAGCAGAGTACCTGCGGTAGCTGGCTAGTGTCAGTGTCTAAGGTGCCAGGCAGAGTACCTGCGGTAGCTGGCTAGTGTCAGTGTCTAAGGTGCCAGGCAGAGTACCTGCGGTAGCTGGCTAGCGTCAGTGTCTAAGGTGCCAGGCAGAGTACCTGCGGTAGCTGGCTAGCGTCAGTGTCTAAGGTGCCAGGCAGAGTACCTGCGGTAGCTGGCTAGTGTCAGTGTCTAAGGTGCCAGGCAGAGTACCTGCGGTAGCTGGCTAGTGTCAGTGTCTAAGGTGCCAGGCAGAGTACCTGCGGTAGCTGGCTAGCGTCAGTGTCTAAGGTGCCAGGCAGAGTACCTGCGGTAGCTGGCTAGCGTCAGTGTCTAAGGTGCCAGGCAGAGTACCTGCGGTAGCTGGCTAGTGTCAGTGTCTAAGGTGCCAGGCAGAGTACCTTCGGTAGCTGGCTAGCGTCAGTGTCTAAGGTGCCAGGCAGAGTACCTGCGGTAGCTGGCTAGTGAAGATTGTTCTGCGAGAGGGAGTTGGTCATAGACAGCACGCTCAAGTGTTTTGAAAAGAAAATAAAGAAAGGATGTTGATCTGTAGTTTTGGACGTCAGAGGGGTCGAGTGTTGGTTTCTTGAGGGGAGAGACTCTGGAAATCTTTTCCACCCTCCTTCCCTCCTGTGTTGACGCACAGGTAAGAAAACCAGCATCCTTTACACCTAACTGGATGACAGACGCACCCCCCCCACCCCCCCGCACTCTCTCTCGCTGTTCTTTCTCTAACGCCTTGATCACACCGACAGCTTTATTGTGCAAAATGTTACGCAGCATCATCTGGATATGTGTGCAACAAAAGTACACTTTTCACCTTCTGCTACCCTTTCTGTCAGGCCGTCTACGCATACCGGTCGATGCACACCTTAGATAACTCCAACGTATGCACCACACAAAACGCACTGCAACTGCCTCTGCAAAGCAATGCTGCAAGGCAAACGGAGTGTTCCATTGGAAATGAATGTACTTCTGGTGTAACAAAATGCAATGACACTGTCGGTGTGATCAAAGCGGTAAGCTGCGTCTCTGGTGCTGACCTATTACTGCAAATATCCTTAATCTCATTTGTAAAAACACATGGAAAAGCATCACTTCTGTTATGTTGGAACATACAGTATTAGCAAATAGCATTATTGCACATTGAACCTATCATGGCTCAGGCTAAGACCCAGATGCAGACACAGGAAGCGGATAGTACGAGTCTCAGAGTTTATTTCAGTACAAGGGGCAGGCAATCTGTAGGTCAAGGCAGGCAAAGAGTCGTAATCCAAATCAGAGTCAGGCAGGTACAGGACGGCAGGCAGGATCAGGACAGGCGGAAAAGCAAACACTAGTGCACAGGAACACACTGGTAGGACTTGACGAGACAAGACGAATTGGCAACAGACAAACAGAAAACACAGGTATAAATACACATGAGGTAACGGGAGACACCTGGTGGGGGTTGGAGACAATCACAAGACAGGTGAAACAGATCAGGGTGTGACAGAACCAAAGTGTTTGAATTGAAAATGTCACGACTAGCAATAATCACCAGGGGTTTATTAATAGTCATAGATAATTCATAGAGAACATCAGTAAACAGTCTGTACTGTCCAGCTCTGAGCCTGCACCAGACAGACAGTGATGAATTAAGTGATGGGTACTTATTCAAGCAGTACCTGATGTGTTGCCGTCTGTCTCATGCCTTCAAAAGGTTATCTTGACCCAGCTCATTCAAGAGCATGGGCTGCTGATGGGCACCTTGTGCTGAGGATAAAACAGTCTAGTCTTATTCCATCCTGAATCACAGACAGAGAGTTTCCATTCTGACTCACGGAGACATGATAATAGACAGACACTGTGTCTGTGGTTCTACCAGCACACCACTAGCTTAGTATTAGCATCAGAGTTTGCTGCGTCTGTGGGTTAATTATGAACTGAAAATTCCAATGGATCAGGCTTTTCCTCCTCCTGCTGCTTTCAGGGATATTTTTAGTCCATGGTTCTTTATGCTGCAGTGTATTTGAGGAGCACAGACACGAATCTGGGTTGCTCTATTTTTTTCCTGTGGCCTCAAAGTGAGAGTGGTTTTTGGATGGAACTGTTATGCTGCAGCCGTCTGAGCCTGATCTTTGAGCCGGCGACAGCAGTTCCTTTTTGAGGCCGGAGGGTGGGCGAGAGGGGCGAGGGAGCCAGGGAGAGGAGGGGGAGAGAGGAGAGGGGCGAGAGCCGGCATTCCAGGCAGAGCAGAGGGCGTGAGGTGTGGGTGGAGTGGTGTTGCAGGGGCGTACTAGAGCAAAGAGCAACGTCTGTGCACTTCTGATTCCATGGCCCTGAGCTCATCACCTTTGAGCCAGCCGCTCCCTCCCTCTCCTCCCACTCCTCCCCCTCTCCGTCTCAGGCATTTTTAACTCCTTGCTAGAGCCTTTCTTTCCAAGAGGGACCGCTCCAGTATTACTATACTGTCCCACTGGTGGCAGGCAGGAGACCCAGAGAGGCAGACACAGCTTGGGAGTTGAGTAAGTTTTCTGGGAAACTAACACAATATGAAAGTAGAAGATGAATAGACGGCAAATGTTTCTTCCCATCAAAGGTTCATTTACCCAGGAATTTGCCTACATGTGACCTAACCTGAAGGACATGTACTGGCCACACACTGGTTGTGTGTCAATGTGGGTAGACAGAAAGACAAACAAACAAGGGAGGGTAGGGCATGAGTAGGTCACTCCTCTGTTTACCTCAATGTTACTGGGTTTACTGGAATTGAGATGAAACATGGAAGGTGCCAACAAACACATTACCCAAGCCTCACCTGCAGCAGGAGATCAAAGGACAAGATTACCATTGTTGCCGCCTGTATTATTCCAAATAGTTCACAATGGGCTATTATACTAAGTACGGAGACATATTAACATGACAAATTGCCAAGCAAGTACAGGCACAATGAACAGTAGTGCAACCAGGAAATGGCCATACAAGTGTCACCCTAATAATATCCTAATATGGAAGGGTTAGGGGAGAGGATGCAGGGTGGGGGGTTGGAATGTTGTTCACAAGACGAGGAATTGTCTGGGAACTAGGGTGAATAAGAACATTGAAATCGGAAACCTGCACTACTGTTTTCCAAAGACGGAATTATGAAACAGCAGCAGACAATGATATTTGAATGTGCTGACTGTTTTGTCATAGGTAACGCAGTGCAGGTGACGCATAGCCAGTGGTACATTGATGATAGAGGAACTGCTAATGCACTCAGTTGTGTTTTTCAAGATCTTATTGACCCCCGTCTTCCCCACACCCCCTCTCTTTCTGCTTCCTTAATGAAATAAACCAAAGTCAGGTGGCTGCTGAATTGTCCACGAACGAGCACTATAAGAATATTAACTTGACCTACCATTTATTTATCAATGAATCTGGCACACGCCATTGGCCCACTTACAGTTTTACCGTATGAAATGACAAATGAGTACAGGCTCTGTTCTCGACATTTGTTCAACCACTGCAGGCTCCATGCTATACTATAACAACTTCAATTTGAACTCTACGTCTAACTCTCCATGACAATGTCCTCTCCAATACAATTCAAATCAAGGCTTCTGGCATTTTCACACTTTTTACAGAGCGGTACTGTAACAGCAAGCGACGTGTGTGAGAAGAAGTCATAGGGGCCAGTGGTGTAGAACGGGGGGGGGGGGGGGGGGGGGGGGTTAATGAACGTGTCTCAGTGTTCAGGTGGAGTGGCAGCCCTGCTGCAGCCTGCCGCCCTTGCGGTACTGCAGCCCGGGTCCACACTGGAGAGAAAGAGAGGGTCTATGTAAACACAGCCATTCAGCGCTGAGGAATGTGTGAGGCACGCAGCGCCCTGGGGACAGGGCCAGGGGAGAGGCGGAGAGGGGTAAAGGGGGAAAGAGGGGGAGGAATGGAAAGAGGAACGGGAGTGGGAGGAAGTCAGGGGGGAAACACGAGGGTGGAGTACAAGGCCCGAGGGCAGAGAGATGGAGGGAGGGATAGAGAGAAAGGGAGGAGTGATGAAACCTTGGCGTGTGAGGAGGAGGTTGTGGTGAGGATGGGGGTGACAGGGTTGAAGTGGTTTGGGGGCAAGGAAGGAAAGTCATAAGGCACTTCAAAGGCAGGGAGGCTTTGAGAGGCCTTGAGTCAGGAGGTTCATAGGGGTTAGCCTGCTAACATCCAGGAACTCAGGTTCCTGGTGCTGTCCGCAGAGCTGCTGAAACCAATTTAGGCGAGGCCTCGGAGGCCTCTGGAGATGCAGGGTCGTAACCGGAGGAGCTGTGAGTGACAAAGAGCAGGGGGCTAGGCAGGGAGCAGGTCCACAGAGCCTGGGAACACAACACAGAAAGAAAGAGAACAACTCCACAGTGACTGACCCGGACTACACTGCACACACAGCAGCTCAAAAACCCCACTGCTGCTAAGATACAGTGCCTTTTACGGTTCTATTCTCAATCAGCAATGAATCTTTTCAGATAGCTCATACCTAATAACTTCATCAGTCTATCATCATAAACATGTCTGAGTAAAATCTAACACTCCTCATATCTGTGGTATGAAATGTGTTTACAAGCACATTTCTGAGATGGTGCAGAATGGTTTAAAATGACCCCATTGGAGCCATTGGAATATCTTGCTTGGTACATGTGAGCACGCTGTACTGTGACGGTGGAGAACATTTTGTTACAACCCGTCATCATGGCCAAGGCAGGGACATAACCATATTTAGAAAAAGATGAGGTTCAACCAGGATACACTCATGTCTGTAAAAAAAAGTATCATGCGCTTTCACCCATGGAATTAGCTGTTAGGGGTTCAAAGGTTAGGGGGGTGGGATGACCTGAAATATTCTGCTTTTACAAACTGTTATGCTGTTTTCAAATGAAACGCAATACCTTGCTCTTGTTAAAGCTTTTAGAATGTATTTTTTTTTGTTTAGAAAAAAAAAAAAAAAAAAAAAAAAAAAAAAGGATACACTCATGTTTTACAATCTCACTCATCCATGCTTCAAATAATAGTTTCATTGCTGACGCGTATGGAATCCAACCCACCCAAACCTTTCTAGTGAATGTCTCAGAAAACGTTCAAATGTGAGCAACCTTGGTGAAATAGAACACTATTGTGACATCTGTGTGCTTTTTACTGAACGGGACTGAAGGGAGGGAAGCTGGATGACTATAGTAGGTATATAGTAGGTATAATAGTAGGTGATTAACACAAACTGTACATTTAGAAAGCAGATCACATGAAACAGGAACAATAGTATGTGTGGACCGGGTGGGTGTGGAGAGTGAAGGTATGCGGTTATGTTGTTTTATACATGGTTTGGGGATAGTTGTGTGAGTGACGGCAGGGGAGGGTGTGAGAGAGAGTGTGAGTCACTCTCAGGGTCCTCTTTTGTGAGTCATAGAGTTAACAGTTCCATGTCCTTGCCTTGACCAGCCATATGTACTGGAGTGGGCCATACCTGTGAGTAGTGGGGCGATGGTAATGGGGTAAGAGTTTTCCCCACCGCATGACCAGGAAAAACTCATAGACCAGGGTATAACAGCATGGGTTAGGATGACTGCTGTTGTTTGCCTCCCTGGCCTCATTATGGGGAAAAGGAATGGCTTCACAAGGAGAAAAAAGGAGAACAAAACAAATACTGTAATGTGTGGGTGGCTGAAGTGTGTAATGGGTGCAGAGGAAGTGCTGTGCAAGCTGCAGGTACATACTTATAGGTGTGTGTGTATGTGTGTGAGAGAGTTTATGCCTGTGGTTGGTCTTAACGTCCTGCCTGTGGGACCGGATGTGCATTCAGTGTGTGTGGGTGTGAGTCAATGTGTGTGTGTGTGTGTGTGTGTGTGTGTGTTTGTGTGTGTGTGTGGGGGGGTCGGGGGGGGGGGGGGGGGGGTGAGTGCATGGGCCGGCTTCACTGCACCGTGTGGATTTTGGGTGTGGGTTTTGATTACAGGCTGCTGAGCCAAGAACTCACAGCACTTCTGTCTGACACAACAAGCCAAAGCACAGCAGATGTGCAGACACTAATATCAGTTTAAGAGTCATACAATCCCGTGCACACACGCATACAAAAATAGTGTACGAGTACACACACACACACATACACACACAGAAAAAAAGTGTACGGGTCATACAATCACATGTACACACACTGACACACACACACACATCCTGTCCCTTTTCCCTCTTTCTCACCTTCTCATTTCAGTTGTTCTCTTTCTTCCCTCAAACTACCTTCTCTCCATCTTTTACTCATCTGTTCTCATCTCTCTCTCCTCTGTGACAGTGTAGTTTCCCTCCACCCATCCCCAGTAGGCAGGCCGTCATCACACCTGCTAAGTCTCACACACCTTTAATTAGACAAAGGCCCCAACTTCTCCCTTCTTCTCCCACACCTCTCTTGCTTTTACTCTCTCAGATCATTTGAACTCCCTTAGTGTGAGAAACCCATACTGATCCTATCATTTCTCCAATCACACCACAGGGGAAGTATGGACCCTTAAAGAAACATTTCCAGATGACCTCTGATTAGACAGGTGTGTGCGGCATGATACGAGGAGGAAATATGTGATCATGTTATTCCATAGAAAGGGGGATACCTAGTCAGTTGTACAACTGAATGCATTCAACTGAAATGTGTCTTCCGCATTTAACCCAACCCCTCTGAATCATAGAGATGCGGGGGGCTGCCTTAATCGACATCTACGTCATCAGCGTCCAGGGAACAGTGGGTTAACTGCCTTGCTCAGGGGCAGAATGACAGATCTTTACCTTGTCAGCTCGGGGATTCGATCAAGCAACCTTTCGGGTTACTGGCCCAACGCTCCTACCCACCAGGCTACATGCCACCCCAATGGTTGGGATACTGGGGATACCGCAATCATTTCTCCTCACTAGCATGTTAAGAATATTTTATACTGTCAGGACAAATGGCGAGAGAGCCCCTATGGAGAGAAAGATGGTTGGTTTTCTCACCTAAATGAGCCCATATTTTAAGAGCGCTCTGCTCTGCGATCATTCCTATGTGCGTATACCTTGTAAAGAAATCAATAGATTGATGTTGGCCTCATTCTAGTGATGCACCGACAGAGCAGAAGAGACCCGAGGCAGACGCATAAAATAAGTGTTTATCAGGGGAAATGCTAAAAAATGATCTGGGTGGCTGTTAGACTTTAATAGGCATTCCCTAGTTGGAAATTAGGCTGGACAAGTTGAATCACAACTCTCTATTCTACTTAGGGAGATAAGTCACCCTCCTCTCGTTAAAAAAGTGCAGCGCATTCAAAGACACCCAAAGGTCCTGAATGACCTAGTTAGCCAGTCCCCGTGGTGGGTCCTCACTATGTCCTCACTACGAATAACAGGCCTGTCTGCTCTTTTTAGCTCTTTCTCTCTCTACTCTTTACTCTCTTTCTCTCTTTTCACTCTGCAGTGTCTTTCGTTGCCTCCCACCATTTTCTACCATCCCCTGTTCACTCTTGATATTCCACGACCAGAGGTATAGTACAATATGCCTGTGTAGCTTCAAGTTCCTTGGTGTCCACATCAACAAACTAACATGGTCCAAACACACCAAGACAGTCGTGAAGAGGGCACGACAAAACCTATTCCGCCTCAGGAGACTGAAAAGATTTGGAATGGGTCCCCAGATCCTCAAAACGTTTTACAGCTGCACCATCGAGAGCATCCTGATGGGTTGCATCACTGCCTGGTATGGCAACTGCTCGGCCTCCGACCGCAAGGCACTACAGAGTGTAGTGCGAACAGCCCAGTACATAATAACTCTGCCTACATGTACATAATTACCTAAATTACCTCGACACCGGTGCCCCCCGCACATTGACGCATTGACTCTGTACCGGTACCCCCTGTATATAGCCCTGCTATTGTTATTTACTGCTGCTCTTTAATTATTTGTTATTCTTATCTGTTATTTTGGGGGGGATTTTCTTAAAACTGCAATGTTGGTTAAGGGCTTGTAAGTAAGCATTTCACTGTAAGGTCTGCATCTGTTGCATTCGGCGCATGTGACAAATAACATTTGATTTGATTTAATAAACCTGAAGATCTCTCTTTACGTTCAGGCTTTTTTGTTCTTTTATTTCACCTGGAAGCAAAGCCCCCATTAGGCCTCCATATGCATAACAGGTTTCATCAGAAGGTAAACATGGTTCTGAGAAGCGGCGCTTCTGGAAGAAGAGTATTGAGGTCACAACTGTCTGCCTGGATTTCTGTGTGTGTTCTCATTGCCAGCCACTGTTCTCTCTACATGCTGTAACTTGTTCCCCCATATAATCACTAGGGAACATCCTGTTTTGCCAGAGTGTCAGTGAGAGAGAGAGTGAGAGGGGAGGTGAGGTGAGAAACAGAGACATGGAAGAGGACATAGCCTCAAGCATTGGCCTTTTGGTCCATTACTACACTGGTTTTTCTATGGATCGTTCTCATCTGACAGTTAAAAAGTGTGGTTGCCGAACTTTGAGAAGTTCAAAAGTGACACTGGCTCTCCGAGCCTTCAGAATGAAAGACTTTACTGATAGAAACTGGAGTGTGTGAATAGAAACAGTAGGTTAGAGACACTATTATGCACTACAAGTCTCTGAGATGTAAAACACTGTCTCAGTCCTTCCACCCCTCTCGTCTCTGGTACAGGGGGGCTGATTAAAGGCCTGTGCTCTATCAGAAGATTCCTCTATCCCTACAGCTGATTGGTGTAATTAACAGTGAACCACACACAGCCTGCCTAATGAAGAAACCTCACTGTGAATAATGGCCAGGGGTCTCACCATGCACACACACACATACCCTGCCTGGTATGACATGGTCACAGAGAGACAGATACTGTCGGTGGAAGCTAGTCCCTCCCTCAGCTATGTTCTACTCAACTCTGCAAATCTCAAATGACACTTTATTCCTCTATAGACCAGGGCCATGAAAGGACGTGGTCAAGTGCACTACATAGGGAATGGCTTTGGTCAAATGTAATACACTATGTAGGGTATAGGGCACAGTGTCATTTGAGAAGCGTAGCCTACAATGTGTGATTACACCTGCTGGGAGTGATGACTGCGTTATGAGCTGAGCCAATAGGGTTGTGTAGTGTGTGTGTGTGTGTGTGTGTGTGTGTGTGTGTGTGTGTGTGTGTGTGTGTGTGTGTGTGTGTGTGTGTGTGTGTGTGTGTGTGTGTGTGTGTGGGTGTGATTTCAGCTCCTATATGAAAGAGGCACTGTGAAACACTTATATGGGTTGGCAAGCACAAACGGAAGAGGCTACAGAACCTGCTTGATTGAGGTAATGTATGGGAGCCATCATCAGAATTATGATGATGTGATTAGGATAATGTGGTATTATGATAATGATGAATATAATATGCATTATTAATGTTATCATTACAATAATACCTCCAAAAAACATCAAATGTTACAACATAAAATATTCACATAGAAGACTAAATACAGTACATGGAAATCAATGAAGTTCATCTTGTCTTCCGTGAGAAATGGAGAACTGATAGGAGAGTGTGACGACAGCTGCTTTCTGTCAGTTGTAGGAAGTGATGGATGAATGAAAGTGAGGAGGGGGAGGGAGGAGGAGGTTGAGGAGGGGGGGGGGGGGTGTTCCAAAGAGCCAGTGTTGACTCCTGACCTACACAATGGGCAAAGGTGTGGGAGGGAAAGGGAGAGAGAAAGAGAGAGAGGGAGGGGGAAGAAGCGGACCGATGGAGAGAAAGGAAAGACGTGGGTCGACCTGTTTCTTTCACAGCAGCAACGTTTGGACCGAGGGCCCAGCAGGATGGGGAGGTGGGAGGCAGAGTGGGATTGGAACATCATCCATCTGTCATCTTTCTGCTTTTTTCCCACTTTCTCTCACCCTGTCTCTCTTTTGCTCAATCCTCCCCCCAAACGTCCTCCCTCAAACTCCCTCCCTCCTTCTTCTCTCATCTCGTGGGAGTAGAAAAAGGCAAATAAACAGAGGAGATTGTTTACTTCTGCCAGTGGGAAATAACAGCACATTATTAACCTTGTATTACCTTGCCTTGGGTTACTTCATCTGACTCATTTATTATTGTGTAAAAACATTAATGATTTTTTCTACCCTGGATATGTCTGTATGACACAGTGCCCATCTCAGAGGTGCACAGCCTCCCCATCTTTCAAACGCACACACACACACACACACACACACACACACACACACACACACACACACACACACACACACACACACACACACACACACACACACACACACACACACACACACACACACACACACACACACACACACACACACACACACACACTCATATCCCGGTGCCAGATGCTCACGCCTCATAAGGCTTCCCCTCCACAATCACAGGAAGTCCATGTTGACTGTTATCTGCCTCTGGAGGCCTGTGTACCACCAAATAAGACCAACAGCCTTCATCTGTCATCGATGCTTTCTCTCTCTCTTAACAACATCAAGCCCTTCTACACAAAGGGCTGTATTTAATCTGTAATGCTGAAACATTACAGATTACACGATAGAAATGTAAAGGTAATTTCTGGTTGAGACGACATATGCGACATTTACCGGGAATGCAGTCTCCACTAAAGCGGAAACATTGCCTTTAAATTTCGATCACGCTGTTACGCTGAACTTCTGAGATGCGGCTTGAATTAGAGCCTCTCTTCTCTTTAAAGAAGTGAACTAGAACCAGAGGCAACAGCCTTCCTCCCACAGATCTCCCTGTCCTACATCTCCACCTCACGTCAAAGCCTCACGTCACAAAAATCCTCCTAACCAAGAATTTAAGTGTTCTGAAACCATTTATGAGCTTTGATGCCCACATGTTCTTTTAGCATCTGTTTAAACTCCCATCCGTCAATTACTGTGGAGGACAATTGACAACAACCCAGCGCAGTGGGAGCAGTGAGTAAGCCGG